>NC_084838.1:67539315-67842345 GCF_033115175.1 Lepus europaeus | reverse complement strand
GATGTCTTCCTTTCTGAGTTTGTAAGATCTGCTCTTTGAGAAAATTTTCAGTGATTTATCTTTTTTTTTTAAACTTTTATTTAATGAATATAAATTTCCAAAGTACAGCTTATGGATTACAATGGCTTCCCCCCCCCCCATAACTTCCCTCCCACCCACAACCCTCCCCTTTCTCGCTCTCTCTCCCCTTCCATTCACATCAAGATTCATTTTCAATTCTCTTTATATACAAAAGATCAGTTTAGTATATATTAAGTAAAGATTTCAACAGTTTGCCCCCACATAGCAACACAAACTGAAAAAATACTGTTGGAGTACTAGTTATAGCATTAAATAACAGTGTACCGCACATTAAAGACAGAGATCCTTCATGATATTTTTAAAAAAATTGATTAATTTTCTATGCAATTTCCAATTTAACATCAAGTTTTTTTTTTATTTTCAATTATCTTTATATACAGAAGATCGATTCAGTATATACTAAGTAAAGATTTCATCAGTTTGTACCCACACAGAAACACAAAGTGTAAAAATACTGTTTCAGTACTAGTTATAGCATCACTTCACATTGGACAACACATTAAGGACAGATCCCACATGAGACATAAGTACACAGTGACTCCTGTTGTTGATTTAACAATTTGACACTCTTGTTTATGGCGTCAGTCATCTCCCTAGGCTCTAGTCATCAGTGATTTATCTTTACATGGTCATGTTTCCACTTATTTTGCTGAGTACGTGGGCTTTTCCAGTTTGGACAGTTAGATCCTTCTGTAATGAGAAATTTCTCTAATATTTCATAATTTTGTCATTTTCTTCCTCTCTGTTTTGTTTCTGTATTCTTTTGTATGTTGAGTTTTCTGAATTAATACTCTGATTTTGTTACATTTTCTTTTCATTTCCTACCCTTCTATTAAGTTTTCAAATTATTTTCTTATTAATTCATAAGAGATACTGGTTTTCTCTAAAATGTCTTTTTTAAAAAAGATTTATATATTTATTTTTAAAGTCAGAGTTACGGAGAGGGAGACAGGGAGAGAGATTGATCCTCCATTTGCTGGTTCACTTCCCAAATGGTTACAAGAACCAGGGCTGGGCCTGGCTGAAGCCAGGAGCCAAGAACTCCATCAGAATCTTCCATGTGGGTGGTAGGGACCCAGTACTTGGGCTATCATCCACCTCTTTTCCCAGGCCATTAGTAGGGAGCTGGATTGGAAGTGGAGCATCTAGGATATGAACTGGTACCCATATGGGCTGCAAACATTGCAGGCAACAATTTTACCTATACCACAATGCTGGCCTCTGAAATGTAGTTTTATGTTATCTTATTCTTTTTTTAAAAAAACATAATTGTATCATCTCTTATCTCTGAATGTAAGACTTATATAGATTTCTTGAAATTTTCTTTTTCTTATATGGATCCTGTTTACCTCATTTTTTTTCTTTTCTTTGACCTCTATCTTCATAATTAGAGCCTTCCTCAATGACTAGTATCTTTGAGTTGCCTGTTGGTGTTTTAGGGTGGGGCATGGAAATCTGATGAGAAGTCTATGAGTGCATACGTGGGAACTATCAGTTGTGGTGTTTATTGTTGGGATATCTGGCTCTGAACCCTTCCACTGACCCCTAGATATGATGATCTCATCTTTTCTATTGGGATTGTCTAATTATCTGCCAAAAAATATTTCAATGTCTTGTGTGGAGGGTGATACATTTATTATTTCTATTGTTCTTGGAACCAAGTGAGACAAGAGGATTGTTGTTTTCAGAATTCAATGTAAAAATTATCTTAGCCCTATTTTTAGTATTATTCCTCTTGTGCTGGAGGTCTCCTATCTGTGGTTCTGTTTTACCTTATTCAGGGAGAGGTGGGAGAAGACACCAAACTAATTATAGAGAGGCAGGGATCTGGGATCTGACTACCATTTCATTAGACTTTCAACCCATTCTCTTATTTTAGACCTCTGTTACCTGTGCTTCAAATACTTTGTGTTGCCAGTTTCTAAACTTTTTAGGGAACCTGCAGAGAAAATTGAACTGTTTTTTCTGCTTCCCTACTGTCAGCATAGGATTCCCTTTTCTCAGTTCTTTGAAGTCAGAAAATCCCATCTGCTTTCCAGTTTCCAAAATTTGTTTCTGTCATCTCTTTTCCCATTCTCTCTCCTTTTAGTAAGAATACATGTATTAGCATTTTAGTGGGGGTTAGCAGGGGGAGTGAAAGCAAATATGTGTTCTCAATCTGCCATCAGCCAGTTTAAACAAATCTTAACATTTTACTGTATTTGCTTAAGATTTTTATTTCTAAAGAAGTTAAACATTACGAAATCATTTGAACCTCCTTTTTGACCCCTTTCAGTCCATGCCTCTCTCCTTTTCCACGAAGGTAACCACATCTTGAAATTGGTTTATATCCTTCCCTTTTATAGTAGTCTACCTTTGTTTCACATGTATGTAACCATTACAGTGCTTACTGTTGTTTTAAATGACTTAAACTTTAGATACATGGTGTTATGTTATACATAGCTATCTGTAACATTAAATATATGAGATTTCTGTGTGGTGATAGATTCAGAACTAGTTCACTCATTTTCATTGCTTAAGAATATTTCATAGGATAAATGCCATCAAGCTATGTTCTTATTTACTTATATTGTGTGCTAGCCATATATGGGGGCTCTCTTCAGCATTTGGTATTGTAATATGTTTCAAATGTTAGCTGGTGATAACATGGCTTGTGTTATCTCTGTGCTAAGTGGCATAAAATATAACATTAGCGGTCTATCTTTCCAAGAGTCACATAGATTAACTATTAAGTCTGGGGATATCTGAATTCCATTTGCCAAACCTTTTTGTACCTGAATTTCCCAGAATTCTCTTTGATATGACTACTGCTATTCATGATAATGCTATGATTTTTCTTAAATGAACAAAGTTTATGATGTGATAATTTTGGGATTTTGGTATATGATATAGGGGAAGTATAAAAGTAGGCTTCAGACAGATGGTGATGCTAGTTCTAGGAGCCCTACTCTCTCTCATTATCTCCTAACTTTCAGTTCTGATACAAGGTACTGATTCATGAGTCAGTGGAACTTGGCTAGACAGCCAGCTTAGGAAGAGGCTCACTGCTTGAGTTATGCTTCTTGGTGTGATCACGCTTCCAGAGGGACAGCTCAATCTGGCTACTGTGATAGCGAAGGTGGTGTATAACCTTTGTTGAAACAATCAGCACACCTTTGCTAAGGAGGAAATATCTCCCCCCACAGAGATTTTCATTCACTTTCCTTATCTTATGCAGAGCTCTGATAGCAGAATATAGCAGAAAATTTTGACACAGCTCATTTATATTTTAGCCCCTTCCTCACCAACAGAGATGTAGTCTCAGACTTCTGGATATTTTGCTAATTTGTTTTTGCTTTTCCAGAGAACACTGAAAAATATCTTTCAAGTTTAACATATACTTGATAATATACAATAAAGTGAAATATATACAAATTGAACATTAGGTAAACCTTATGCGAGAATCTCAGTCATTAAAAGCATGATATTTTAAATGTCCTAGTTACACTTGCCTTATGCATATAATCTTTTATTTATTTATTTATTTATTTTTATTTTTATTTTTTGACAGGCAGAGTGGACAGTAGAGGGAGACAGAGAGAAAGGTCTTCCTTTGCCGTTGGTTCACCCTCCAATGGCTGCCGCGGTAGGCGTGCAGCAGCCGGCGCACCGCGCTGATCTGATGGCAGGAGCCAGGTGCTTCTCCTGGTCTCCCATGGGGTGCAGGGCCCAAGAACTTGGGCCATCCTCCACTGCACTCCCTGGCCACAGCAGAGAGCTGGCCTGGAAGAGGGGCAACCGGGACAGGATCGGTGCCCCAACCGGGACTAGAACCTGGTGTGCCGACGCCGCAAGGCGGAGGATTAGCCTGTTAAGCCACGGCGCCGGCCTTATGCATATAATCTTTAGCATCACATTTTCAGCATGACTTAGGTATTCTTTATTTGGCTATTTTCTTTTCAAATTGAACTGAACACACATTTGGTTGTTTTATGTTCAGCAAGAATTCAATTCAGGTTAATGATTTTGTATGATTGGTGTCCCTGATGAGTTTCCTGTTTGCCTCAATTGAATTAAGTGTATGAGACCTGTGCATTTTATTGCTAGTGTCAGCCAATTCATATTTCATGTTTATCCTTATTTATAAAATAATAGGTAAAAGTGCCAAAAAGTTCAGTAATTGAATAAATAGTGCATTGAGGCTGCTAAAATGGAGCTATTGGCTGGAAGGTGACTTGAGAAGTCATTTGTCATCTAAGATATGACTGTCCAAGTTTAACATGAAAATGTATTAGGTCTACACACACACATACACATACACCCGGACACAAAATAAATATGTGAATTCTTTGAAAACAGAATGCATGACATTTGAGGCCATCAGGTTTCCTACTACCTACCCTTCTATTCCCTTTTGATCTACTTGAACTCTGAACCTCTCCCTTTCCAGTCATTGGTATAGAATTCCCACTCATTAGATTTTCATTACAGAAGTTGTTCTTTTTCTGTTATTGCAGATGCCATTTACATAAAGCCCAATTGAGTATCCTTGGTGTGTCATCCCACCAGCCTTTTGTGAACTAGAGGAGAATCTGAAGGAATTCACAAATAAGCAATTGCGAGCATCAGAGCATATTGTATGCTGAAGTCTTGGGGCAGATAGGTGATGTGATGCTAATTTTTTTTACTCTTGATTGCATTGCATCAAGGAAAGGAAGCCTGAAAAGTGAAAGCTCAGGGTCCTAGAATCTGGAAGTAAAGTAAATAAGATTACTGTCTGAGAGCTAAATATTGTTATAAACATGTAATTAATTTTCCCTGTAAAAACGGTGTTTTGCTGGTCTATAAACCCAGACAGAAAGCTTACTGAAATAGTTAATACATCAAAATAAAATTTGTGTCAAACAGAAAGGGCGTTGAAGCCTAGCACAAGGAGGGCACAGGTGTGAAGATGGCTAAAACCATTCTGGAAGAGGAGGAGGAGGAAAAGAAGGAGAGGAGGAGAAGGAGGGAGGCAGTGAGAATGAACCTGCCTGTGGATTTCATGTGCTTATATTCTGTTAAACACGTAACTCATAAAGCAAGCTTTCCTTGTTTTATGTCCATGTTTACCAATTTACTTTGTCATTACACCTTGGTTCCCTGGGTAGTTAATGTATCTATATGAAGAGAACTCCCAGACCAGTGGTCGAAGTCTATGGGCCACCTGGAATTTTATGTCCCTGTAGATAAATATATTGATATTTTTATTTCAGGTGTTAGACTTAGAATTCAGTCAATGAGTCCAGTTCTAACAATAGATTCAAGAAAATTCCCAAAGCCAGTGCCACTTGGTGAGGCCACTTTTGAGATCATTGCTAGTGATATCACCCTCCCCCTGTCCCTCCAGATCATGATATTAAATCGAGCAAGTGTACTTACTGACCGCAAGATATCACTCCATGAGAAGCATAGTGCAGTAAGAGAAGCTAACTCTCTCCTAGGTATGATAAACATCCAGCTTTAGCTCTTTCTTCACGGGGCCAAGATGCGCTGTTTAAACCTAGTCTCCTGGTCAAAGCTTCACTATTCATCTTTCTTCCGTATTTTTCCTGTTCTTACTCTGGTTACTGTAGTGCCAGACAATTTCTGTATTTGTAGCCGCTCTAGATCCTGTCCCTTTTCCCTTCCTCTCAAGCAGGTGTAGTACTCCAACTTCCCCAGATGAAAGGCAAATGTCATCATCAGAGATGTTCAGTTTTCTTACAGGAATTGACTGTGTGTTACTCAAGGACACACCTGTTTTTCTGTGTTTTTTTTTTTTTTTGCCCCCACCTCCCTGGCAGGTTGTGAAGGTCTGAGTGCAGGGCAAAGTTCTTCAACTGAGGTGCTTCTTTGATACAAACTGGAAAGCAGGAGTCAGTGAGAACCTCTGGCCAGCCCGAAGCAATAGTACCCCTACTAGCCCTTTGTTTTTGAGGAAAACCATGTGTGTTGACTCTAACTACCAAGAATCTTTACAGGCAAACGAATACCAACTGATTTCTTTATAACCTGATTCCAAAACCATTATTAGCATTGCAGATATTTCATAGAGGACATTTGACTCAAGGCAGACAATCAGAATCTCTTTCCTCTGCTAATGGATGGGTTTGAATGTAGAGAAGTGAACATGAGAGTGCTGGGCATATGGATACAAAGGATGAGGCCTCAGATGTGAGGCGATCGGGCTGGGCCATCTGTCGTCCACTGACGGCCAGGGTTGATTTGGCTGACCTGGCTGGCTAGGCAGGTATCGTCTCCCTCCCTTACTGCTCTGTGCGCCTCCTTCCTGAAGCTGTGTATTCAGTTGAAGAGGACAATCTTCCCCAACAGAGGAGGAGAGTTCTTCTATTGGGGCTGTATGTCTTGCTGTGCTCCCCTGCTGGACCAGGACTCCAAACAAACTCTCAAGGAAGAAGCCTCTCCTCAAAGAATGACATGAGTCAAGAATCTTAGTGGAAAAGGACAGAGAAAGAAACCAGGAGGGTGTCCCTTAAGATTCTCCAATTGTCTAGTTGCCAGCTTCTGTTTCTCATTAACATCTGTTTGTTTTTGCATTTGACCTTAATGACATACCTTTTTATATCCTAATAAAATCTACTTTTTGGTTTAATGTTTCAGAGAAAAGAATCAACCAGGAATAATAGACAATGGATTTTTTGCTGTCTCTGTAAAGGTCCTTTTAGTTAGAAGTGTATACTTCCAAGTATTTCATCTGGATTTTGAAATATATTTATGATGTATTATATATATAATATTATATATTATATATTTATAAATATAAATAGCTAGCTAGATAGATACATACATACATACACACATTCTTTGTTCAACCCACAAATCTTCACTGAGTTAATAAAACCTCATAAGAATTTCAGATAATATTGAAGGATGTGAGATTATATGTAGTTTTTTTTTTTTAAAGATTTATTTACTTACTTGAAAGTCAGAGTTACACAGAGAGAGAAGGAGAAGCAGAGAGAGAGGTCCTCCATCCACTGGTTCACTCCCCAATTGGCCGCAACAGCCGGAGTTGCACCGATCCGGAGCCAGGAGTCAGGAGCCAGGAGCTTCTTCCATGTCTCCTATGTGGGTACAGAGGCCCAAGGACTTGGGCTCTCCTCTACCACTTTCCCAGGCCGTAGCAGAGAGCTGGATCGGAAGTGGAGCAGCTGGGACTTGAACCGGCATCCATATGGGACGCCGGCATTGCCGGCGGCAGCTTTACTTGCCACAGCACCAGCCCCTATATATAGTTTCAATGATCATATTTCCTGTAATCTAAGAGAGACTTTTTTTTAAAAAGAACTTTATTTTAGGAAATTGGATTATATCTTTAAAATAATATGTTTACTTGAAATAATGTTTCATTTTTGTTTTTTTACCCTGTGAATCTCTTGATAATACAATGAAACATTTGATAATGAAAGATATCTCAGAATCAAGGAGATGCTGCCTATTAATGTAACATGTGTCATGTTGCCTTCTTTATACTAATGTTCCTGGATTTCCAGATTCTTAGACTGCAAGAAACGGCTGACCTACTTTGAGGACTCCTGTCAAAATGATTGTGCTTATGGGATGTTTGGTTTTGTTTTCCAAAGATAACTCATTTGATTTGGGTGAAGTTTCCTGTTGGATTATTTTCTTCCCATGAAGTGAAGGCAGGAAAGGTAGAGATACCTGCACTGGGGGGATATACATGATGTGGAGCTGCTGCCACTGGGAGAGAGCTGGTTGCCTTCCTCAACCTTCTTTGGTGTGTCTAGCTAGTGAGCTCCTTCTCACCTATGAGGACACTTCGAAAACTTCATGAAAAATGGTATTAAAAGATGACTTTATTTATTTATTTATTTATTTTTTTGACAGGCAGCATGGACAGTAGAGGGAGACAGAGAGAAAGGTCTTCCTTTGCCGTTGGTTCACCCTCCAATGGCCGCCGCGGTAGGCGCGCTGCGGCCAGCGCACCGCGCTGTTCCGAAGCCAGGAGCCAGGTGCTTCTCCTGGTCTCCCATGTGGTGCAGGGCCCAAGAACTTGGGCCATCCTCCACTGCACTCCCTGGCCACAGCAGAGAGCTGGCCTGGAAGAGGGGCAACCGGGACAGGATCGGTGCCCCGACCGGGACTAGAACCCGGTGTGCCGGCGCTGCAAGGCAGAGGATTAGCCTGTTAAGCCACGGCGCCGGCCGATGACTTTATTTTATATGAAAAGATATTGAAATCTATGCCTAGTTTTATTGTAATATACATTTTCTTGAACTTTTTGAAGACCCCATGTATGCATGGATTTCGATCTTTTTTTGCACCAAAATAAACTTCCTTTTAATTTCATTCATTTTTGGCGTGGCACTTGGTTGGTAAAACAAGCAAAAAACCTTTTGATTGGTTCACTATATTATTTTCCCTGAAATTAAAAAAAAGTAGAGACTCAAGTACTTTAGTTTTTAACAGCTATGACAATTCTTTGAAATCTGAATGCTTTGGTCCTTAAATAGATGCCACTTATCTTTTATTACATAGAATTGCCTGTTAGGATAGTTTGCAATTTAAATATATAAAACCACTAGAACAAGTAATAGTAAAATCAATCTTTATTCTTTCAGATTAAATAAACTTGCTTATAGAAAATATCTTACATGGATACTCACATCTATCTCGAGCTGTTTTTGTTTTTGCTGAAGTCATTAGACAACAACAGATACATTTTTGAAGGAGGAGATTTCTATCTCTGTGGAAAGCTGATCTTGAGGGGCCAGGAACGTCTTAAGTGCCCAGTCCTTGCTCCATTCCTAGGTTGTGGGGAGGAAATGGTGTGTTTTGGATGCCAAGGGGCTTTTTATGGAGACTCATTTAACTTTTCTGGACTTGAGCTTCCTTAGTTGTTTAATGGTAGTCCTACTCCTACTTATCTTTCAGAATGGCCATGTTAGATTACAGACAGTGTGTGAAAGCAAAAGCCCGAGTATCTGACCTATGCATTTGGCTGGCACTTTTTTGTTTTGTCTTTTTTTTTTGTTGTTCTCGTGGGCAACTTTATCACCTCCAAGAGAACTCCAAAACAGCATGGCAGCTGTCTTATCCTACAAGGAGTAGTTGTAGGATAAGTAAGGATAACTGATAGGTGATCCTTATCTTTTTTTTTTTTTTTTTAAGACTTATTTATTTGAAAGTCAGAGTTACAGAGAAGGAGAGGCAGAGGCAGAGAGAGAGAATCATCTGCTGGTTCACTCCCCAAATGGCTGCAGCAGTCAGGGCTGGGCCAGGCCGAAGCCAGGAGCCAGGAGTTCATCCGGGTCTTCCACTTGGGTGCAGCGGCCTAATACTTGGGCCATCTTCTACTGCTTTCCCAGGCCATTATCAGGGAGCTGGGTCAGAAGAGGAGCAGCCGGACTCAAACTGGTGCCTGTTTGGGATGCTATAAAGACTATGTCACAGTGCTGACCCCTTGAAGATCATTATCAAAGATCAATATCAAAGTATAAGTGCTGCTTTGTTTTTTGATGTTAGATAGCACAATCCTCTTTAAGCAAAAATGAACTTATTCAGGAATCTTGTAAATCATGCAGGGCCATCAGAAGGCTGAAAGAACCATATCTTGGCTGAGCCTGCATTTCTGACCCTCACTGTAGAAGTGGCCTGGAGCACTGGCTGCTGCTCCCACCAGCCCCAGAAACGAGCTAGTCTGCTGCCGTCAGGGTGCTTTTGTTACTTCCTCATTCCCAAATAATGCTGCTTTTGCCGTGACCAAGGAGGGCCAGCACCTCTGAAACTAGGAATTCGGCACCAGCGTCAGGCAGATAGACACATCATCTTCCACCCTTCCTGTCATCGACTTCTGGTATATGTGGGTCTGTATACGTGGTCTGAACCACAGATCTGTTCTCCAAATAGCAAAGAAGTTTAGGAAATTGTTTTCTTAAAAAAATTCTATTTTGAGAAGGTGGGATTCACAATGTGAATTATCAAAAGGTTTTGGCAGCCGCGAGTGACAGGTATTCAATATACTGTTTTAGGTATGTTTGAAACATATTACTCCTATCTCACCAAATTGTCAGGGCATGAAGGCAATCCTTGTCATCAAAATGATGGCCACTCTCGTCAAGATTTCCAGGGCCTATTTTCATCATGTTGCTGCCCTGGTTACCAAGAGACAAATCGAAAATATCAGTCATCTTTTACGCATTTTATGATTTACAAAGCCCTTTTCACGTTTTTGTATTTTTTCTCACAAAACTTTGGAAGGTGGCCATTATTACTTCCATTTACATGAAGAAAATTAATGACCAAAGAAAATATATTTTGCCTAAGGTCATTCAGCTGATAATTCCAGATCAAAGAGTGGAATATAGGTTTTTATTCAAATTGGTTATTTCTAACTGGAAACCCATAAGTTGTTAAAAAAAGAGACTTTTGGGTCTGACAAATATGGGTTCGAAAACCAGCTTTGCCATTATTGGTTTGCTGCTTAACCTCCTTGAGTGTTCTGAACTGTAATGTGAGAATCCTGGTAATATTCACCTTGTAAGGTTATTGTGATGGTTAAAAAAGATAATGCAAAAGTAACATGTAGTAGTGTAACAGTAGGCAGCCAATGAATCACATGTAATATCATTCTTATTATTAGGATAATTATTATTTGGATAATAGCACACCACTTAAAGAGAATTGGGGACTCAAGCCCAGGTATAAGAAGGCTTATTTATAGAGTACCCAGGCAGACAGGACTTTGGTTCTATTTACTTAACTCTTAGTAGCGAGGTCAACTGTTACTTAAAGTTGTAGGCAATTTTCTTTCTCTAGAGGAGAAACTTGATTTACTCTTGGGCTGTCTCACCTTGTTCTGCGGAGGATCACCAAGTGATCCCTTTAATATATTTAGATATTATTCAAAATCCTATCTACTTTTGTGTCTTTCCTTGCATTTATGAAGAAATCACCCTAAGGGAGAGAGGAGAGTGAATGAGTGACTCTAAGAAAGTGCAAGGACCCCAGACTATTGGGAACTGAACAGTTTCTGGTGGTGATCTCTGGCTGATGCTAGAAGGCTTGATCCAGGACATGGTCTGCTATAGAGAAAAATATGGGTGAGATCAGAGAGCTAAGAATTCGATAGTTGGAACCCCAGGTTGAGTTTGAGTAGGGGCATCATCCAAGATTGAACCTGGTGGTAGTGTCCAAGGAGCCACAATAGAATATGGTATTGGGGATGTCAGATTTGGAAATCTTATTGGTTTGCATGATGATATACTATGTTCCAGCAACAGTAGCAAAAAATGATAAGAAATAGATTCTTGCTTCTGATATCCAACTGTTGATTTTCAGTGACACCATCCTAATTTGGTAACAGTGGCAACACTGGCAGTGAACAAGGCACTTGTTTGACTTGTTTGGATCATCTACCCTCACCCTTAAACCATGAATCCAGGCTGAACCTGAGGACTGAGTAAGCATAGTTGGGAGCTTGGGTCACAATCAGGAGAGGGTTTCTTCCTGTGAAGATAGACTGCTTAGATTTTCTGCTAATCTAGGTAAATGGGGATTTAGTGGCATTGTAATTTATGCATGAAAGCAAATTGTAACTTTATACTGTGAGCCCATACTGATAAAATCTAGGTTACATACATAAATAGTTACTGTGAATGTGCTGTGGAAACACTCAAGTGCTATTGATATTGAAAGTGGTGATTTATTCAACATCAAGGAAAAGTTGCAAAAGAACACATGATTAAATGATAAAAATGGTGATTTTCAGCATGCACAAGCCCAGTGCCACTTGGAATTCAGAAAGTGGCTGAAACATCTCTTTAAGGCTTAGCTGCCCTAAGTGAAGGCTTCCAAACGGAAAGAACCACGTGGAAACCTCCTTGAGTTCCTAGGGCAGGTCATAGCTTGAGTGGTTACTGGAAAGAACATGGGTTCTGTGGACAATTGCAGGTGGATTCCAGCTAACCCCTGTGAGCCCTGATTCCTCATCTACACACTGGGAGTAAGGATACCTACTTGGGGGAAATTATGGCCCTGGTGCGACATAACAAAAAAGGGGCTCTAGTATGTCATCTATCACATGTTGACTTTGCTTTATTCCCTTCCTCCTTCTCTGTGATGGGTGTGGGAATAGGGGGTGCAGGACTGAGGCCCTTGAGTTTTCCCTTCTTGTTATTGGCAGTTCCCCCAACACAGACTTTTCTGATAATGATTTGATAGTCTTCCCTAATAAAAAACAAAAACAAAAATAAAAACACCTTGCACCTTTGAGGCCTTTATGGTTTGAATATAGCCAGTAGAATTTTGGTGATTTGGAGTAATCCTTTTGGTTTGTTATAGGACTAGTCTATTGGGGTAATAGGTTCCATTTCCACACTGGCAAATTTCCTCTCATAAAACAAAAATCTCTTTCAGGCTATTGTCTTCCTTTTGCATTCATGGCAACCGTCAACCTGGGATAAGGGTGTCCGCAGGCAAGGAGACTATGGCCAATCTGCTACAGGCAATGAAGTTGTGTTTGTATTAACGGAGAGGCCTGGGGAAGATGATGCTATGTAGTGAAGTCGGTTGTGAGACAATTCACTATCACAAAGGGCAAACTGAGGCAGGATAGACCCTCCAAACCTGCCATGACATGCCAATTCAAGAGGAAGAGTTAAACATTTATTTGAGAAGCCAAGAGACAGACAAGAGACAAGGATGTGGGGTAGATATATAAGAAGAGAAGAGAGGGGAAGGAGGGACAGAGAATGGAGAAACAGAGACAGAGAGAGAGAGAGAGAGCGAGCGAGCGCGAGCAAGAAAGTAGCTCTTTTTTACATTGGTTTACTCCTCCAAATGCCCACAGTGACTGAGATTGGGCCAGGAGCTGGGAATTCAAACTGGTTTCCCACATGACTGGCAAGGACCCAACTGCTTGAACCATCATTTGCTGCCTACCAGGGTGTACATTAGCAGAAAGCAGGAATTAGGAGTAGAGTAGGGATCTGAACCGAGGCACTCCAATGTGAGATGTAAGCTTCACAACTGGAGGTTTAACCTCTTGGCCAAACATTCACTCCTGGAAGAGGGTTTGTTTTTTGTTTGTTTTTTAGTTCCATTTTATAAAAGAAAAAGCTGACACTCTGAGTGATAAAAGAACCTGTTGAAGATAATCAGGATCAGAAATGGGTGTAATTCCACTGCTTTGGTTTCAGAGAGCTTGTGCACTATGCAAGAGCCCAAGGCCACGCCCTCCTCTTTTACATTAAGAAAGATTCTTTCAATACTAAATTGGTCTTGGTTCTTTAGACTTGCACCAAAATTAATAAAGGTCTTCTTTCCTAATTGCACAATCAAAATAAATTATGTCCACAAATTAGAAGGCAAGGAAATTGCATGTGCATTTTGGGTGCCCTGATAATGTCCTACAGTAAATTGTTTTCATATAAATTGCATGCTTAATTAATCGCTTTCAAAAATGCCCATGTATTTCCCTGCAAATACATCTCTGGCTGCAATTCATAAAATGCAAAGACAAATTAAATTGCCGATCCCCACATAACAGTATCGCCCTTGGTGTATCCTGGCTGTGCTCAGTCATTCTGCCCTCTTTCCTGCGAGTGCAATAAACCCACTGAGCCTCTTCCTTTCTGAGTTGCCCCTGGGTATCTGATTCAACAGATTTGAGAACTCTCCTAAATTACAGTCAGATGAGGCAATAAAGCTATTCTGTGAGCCCCAACTGGTGGCGTTGAAAATCTGGCTGGCTCAGGTGACTCCTGAGACCCCTTTCAGGCTGAAATATAGCTCGAGGCAGTGAGCTTCTGGAAAACTAGCCACACTAAAAATAAAAGAAATAAATAAAACACATCCCCAAATCCAAAAGTTAAAAAAAGAACCCTCCCATCATTGTCCTACTTTAATTACAATATAAGAAAGTATGGGGGGGGGGGCCTGTTGCCATATCCTGATACTCAGATACAATCAAAGATAATTGTGTCCTATTTGAACAAAATATTGAATGTTAGAAAAATTAAAACGATCTTTGGCCCATTTAGATGATCTTTTTTAGAAAATCATTTTATTTTTGGAGAGGAGTTTGAGTTTGCGCAATTTTCCTGAGTTGGAGAATATGTCCTCTATTTCAAGCTCCCACATTCAGTATGCCTCAGTAGGCAAAAAAAATCATGTTTGAACAACCCAAGAGTGGCCTGCCTGCTGCAAACCCTTCTGCTGTGGTATCAAGAAAGGAACTGTGCTAACAGAAAGCGAAGGGAATGCTCTGCTAGGTATTAGAATTCACTCATCAATGAGCATTCAATGCCTGAAAGTTTTGTTTATAATGTCTTTTAAAAATAGATTTCAACAAGTGTTCTTGATATAGAAACCCTCTCCCTGGCTTCCTCGTCAACACAGAGGGAAAACACGTCACCTGGGGATTCTCCTCGCCTCAGCCCGTGTTATCTGGGTGAGAGGGGACCCAGCAGAGCAACACTCATCAGCTTGTGCAGCTTGGCACTACTGATAATCCCTGCAGCTGGAGCCAAGGGCTTGCCCTTTGAAAGCAAGGAAAACACACGTCAAAGATGCACTGAGATGGCCTACTTTGTAGGGTGCTTGGGCTGAGATTCTTACTCATTCCCATGGAATCCGGGGTAGACTTTGTGTCAAGCTAAACTGTCATAGAGGAATCACACTGAGGGTTGCCATCTACTGAAGTGTTGTTTCCAGTGGTAATTAAACACAAAAACCGGAGAAAAGCTCAATTCTTTGCGTTGATGCAGTTTTGCAAGTTGTTGCGACTTGACCTTGGCTTCTGGCCCCAGTGCTAATTCAGAGTGCACCGTGGGATATTCGGCTTCAGAAAGGGCTCAGCTACTCCCTTGAAGTCCATCAGCGGAGTTGTGGCTTAGAGTCAGGCAGCTGCCACTCCCTAGCGTACCTATGATTGTACCAAGCACTTTCTGGCTGAATTGACCGGCTTTGGGGGTAGACGCCCTCTCAGGCAATGCAGAAACCTGGAAAAGAAGCTGACTTTAAGTAAATTCTGCTGTGAGTCCTACAACTGTACTAAAGTGAAACAAACAGTGACCAGAGGGAAATACTAAGACCAAGTTACATGCGATGTTCTCTCCTTCTCAATCTTACATAACAGAAAAAAAAAAAAAAAGAAAACCAAATACTAACTCCTATGCCGATAAATTATGAAGCCGTAAATTGTTCAAGAGTAGAAATGTTTATTTATTTGAGACTTCATGAAAAGGGGATGATGGGGTCAGTGCTGTGGCATACTGGGTAAAGCCAGAGCTGGAGTGTAGTGGGTAAAGCCACCACCTGCATTGCCAGCATCCCATATGGGTGACAGTTTGAGTCCAGCTGCTACACTTCTGATCCAGCTCTCTGCTAATGCACCTAGGAAGGAAGTGGAAGATGGTCCACGTGGGTGCAGGGGCCCAATCAAAGCGCTGGCTTTACCCACTATGCCACAGCGCTGACCCCACCACCCCCTTCTTATTATGTCTCCATAAACATATAAGAGGCTCTCTAAGAAACTTGACTTTTGAAATTTATAATGTAAGGTCCTGAGCCTTCCGATCCTATGAACCATAAATAGATATTTCCTACATAATTCCCTACCAAGGTACCCAGGAGACAGTTTTAAAGCGCATCTATTTATCTCTTAAGAGGTTAAGAGAGATTTTTCATTGTGTTTTCACTTCATAGATTAAAAAAACTTCTATTCAGACATTGTAGTTGCTTTTGTGCTACCTTACATGTGTGCAAATCAGATAATGCCTGCTCTTTAATAATAACAATAATGCATATTTTCTCTCCCAGATGGGCATAAAGGAGTCTTTTGCTGGCAGGATTGCTTTATTTCCTCAGATGCCTATGGAAGCTTTCTGTGTATAGTCATGCCCACAGGTTTGGGGGCACTTTAGAAAAGAGGCAATGGAAGATTAATATTATATGCATCCAGATAGTGATATAGTTGGAAATATGTTCCTGTGGCTACCAGGGACTTCCGGCAGGCACTTGCATTTTGGAAGGAGTGCAGTTACCTAGGATTTTTATGGAGTCTAAAGGGAACCAGTGCCTTCGAAAGTTGGAATTCAGTTATTTTGGGTACATAGTGGGCACTCAGTAAGCATTTGTTGCACGTATGAACGCCTGTTTAAGCATCTGTTGGCAGTTTGTTTTTGCAAGGCACTGAAGAATTTCTGAAAGGCGAGATGTTGATATGATGAGCTTGGTCTTGTAATCAAACTTTGTCAGAGGAAAGGGACATTCCAGGTACTGTCAAAGGAATGTTACTCCATTCTGTTTCTGTCTCAATCTTAGGAATTTGTTTCTGCTTGCATGGAGATAAAGTGCTGTGGGTTAAACAGGAGTGAGCAACTCCCTTACAAACTCTGGGAAGCAGAGGGGTCTCATGCAGCAAAGGGACGACTACCAACTTTTTCCCAGTCATCATGGACCAAGGTTTGGCACCTTGAGGGCTCTAGTGTGTGTGTGTGTGTGTGTGTGTGTGGCGGGGAGGTGTCTGGCTGGAGTCTCCTCTTTGTGAGCACATGTCAGACCTTGGAACTTCCAGAAATAAATGCAACTGTAGAGGATTTATTATGGGAACTGTTGCTCTGGGTGACTAAGTGGAGACAGTGAGTAAGTGGAGGCAAGAGATTATGATAGTTGAGTTATGGCTATCCCTGCAATTGTTGCAAACACTCTCCAGTGTGTAAGGCCTAGGGAAATGTGTGTTTTGGTGGCAAAAACTACACTTCTTGTACTACCCTCTTTGATAGAAAACTTTAGCACTGGAACCAAGAGTCACTTAGGTCTATTTAGAGCAGTAATAACAAGATAAAATGCAGGATTTCCCAATTCCAACCCAGTCATTAGTGCAAGAGAGCCATTTACCTAGTTTCAATCGAAAATGATATGGGGGCCAGAGTTGTGGTACAGTTGGTTCAATGCTCACCTGTGGTGCCAGCATCCAATAGCATCCCATAGGACACTGGTTCCTGTCCTGTCTCCTCTACTTCCAATGCAGCTCCCTGCTAATATTTGCCTGGGAAAGCAGTCGAAGATGGCCCAAGTAGAAAATCAGAATCTGCCGCCCACATGGGAGACCTGGAAGAAACTCATGACTTCTGGCTGGTCCAGCTCTTGTCATTGAGGTCATCTGGGGAGTGAGCCAGCAGGTGGAAGAATTTTTCTCTTTCTCTCTCACTGCCTTTCAAATACAATAAATCTTTAAAATGAAATAAAACAGAAAATATTCTTTGTACCTCTTTTCTTAGATGTTAAAATGTATCTTCTTTATAACAGAGACAAAGGAATATGATATCACCATGGTATTCTAACTATTGCTTCCAAACCAAGGTTGCAAGAGGGACTAGTTCAGAGCTTTTACCTCTACTTCTCCCACTCTTACTTCCCACTTCCAAGCCTTGTTAAAAATCCTTAACTCCTCCACCAGACACCGTAAGAAATTGAGCTCTAAGCATCTGTTTTCTGTCATCCCTGCTGACAGTATATTTTCAGAACTCTGGAATTTCTGCTGTTGTTAATCTTATATCCGGGAGCAGAATCTATGAGGCTAGAGCAGGAAGCAAAGTCTGTAAACTCTCTGGGATCCTGTCCTAAATTTTTCCTTTCAGAAGGGTGGGGGGCAGCTGTCAAATTTTAATCTGTCAGACTATGTGCCAGGCTCCCTGGGACTTCCAGGCAATAATAGAACAATGATTTCTCAGGCCTCTGAAAGTGGTTGCAAGTGAGGTGCTGGGTAGAAGCTATAGAAAAGGTGCCTGTGTTTGAATGAGTCCCAGTTTTGGAACAGGATGTAGAAAATCAGAACCAGAGAATAATGGAAATGCAGGAAGCATGGTGCAAGTGTAAAATTAATTGCAGGACTCTTAGGTGCTCAGTTGTGCAACTCAGCTCTCTAAAACCCATAAATTACTGCTCAAAGAATATGGAAGAGAAGAAGGTAAATTATTATCAGGCATGCATTTAGGTCTTCAGACATGTGATCAATTTAACTCGGATTTTCTGCACAATATATGACACTGTCTTTGATCCTGCAAGAAGGTGTATCTTCTCTGGGAGTGGAAGTGAGGTGGAGGGCAAAAAGCACAGTCCTTGGCTCCAGAGATCCAGGTTTTATCATATTTATGACATTTCTTGAGCAAAGTGTTAATCTCTCATGGCCTTGATATTCTACAGCATGGAAATATAAATTATCATATTATACATATCTCCCAAGATAGCTGTGAGGATCAGATGAAATCTCATATGAGAGAGCCACAGGACAGCAAAATATTTGACCTGGGAGCTATTGTCTCATCGTGAGAAGTACCATGGAGTCTGGAACATGGTTCCACAGACTGCAACTTGCCATTTTTCTCTCACTCCTCTGAAAGGCACATTTTTGGACCATTTTCAAGTTTATATATATATATTGTTTTCTGTTCTAGTGTCACAGTTTCTGTTCCCACATATAGGATGAAACAACAGTAGAAATAGCAAAGTACTGCTTTCAAGTTGGTGCTGTGACTTGGTGTGCCCATGGGTAGAACCCAAATAGTCCCTTGAGGCCAGCTGGACTCTTTTCCTTGTCCCAGTGGAAAAGATTTTACTCCCCTGTGACATCAACTGCCTCTTGAAAGGATATAGTACTACTGGTTATTTGTTCTTTCAGTTCTTAGGGCAAACAAAGAACAAAATTGTGGCAGGCATTAAGTTAACATTGAATAAATTGTGAAGTTGTTTAATATCTGGGTCACTCTATGTCTCTGAGCCAATTCCTTCATCTGAAAAATGGGCTTATTGTGAGCACCAAATGAAAGATATCTGGGATATAGTTATGTCTAGTAAGTCCTATTTCCAGCAATTGTTCATTTGAATAGTTTGACTTTTTTTCTCAACATTTAATTTTTGTTACCTTTGATAAAGGATATGCTTTATTTTCATTAGTTAATGAGTATTATGCAACTCGTTCAGTCAACAGAGTAGTTCAAAGTTAGATTATAAGTGTGTTGCCATAAATATACCGTCTACATTTTCTGCTACAGTGATCTCTCCACATTTTCTCTTCATTCCATATCTCTTCTTGTTATTTTTTTATATTCTTGTTTTCCTGGTTCTCTGGTATATGTCAGATAGGTTGGACTAGCTTTCTTTCCCTTAGAAGTCGATGCAGACCTTTCAAGGATATGCAAGTATTACAAGAAAAGAGAAAGGGAATGGAAGGAAAGTGGGAAGGAGAGATTGACTGGGTAACCTTTTGGCTGATTGTGATCCTGGAGGAGTTCTCCATTAGCGTTTATTCAGTGACTATTTAAACTTTATTTCAGTTGCTGGGCCCCTTGAAAGCCTCCCCCGACTCTAAGATGAGTGAGGATTCCTTCGACAGTTATTTGGAAGGTGGGCTTTCTGGTCTCATCCACAGGGCTTTCCCTTTCTTCCTGTTCAGCTCCCTCCCCAGCAGGCAGGCTTCTTCCCATCCCATTGTTTTCTGCCATCCTCTTCTTGTGCCCATGCAGCCACTCTGAGCCAACGCTTTGCAGTCCTCTGCACCCAGCTTCTTGCAGATGGAAGGGCTGAAAGACTGATGCCAATTCGGACTTGAACAAAGTCCTAAGGATGGATTAACATTTGAGATCAGGTGCTCCCTGCATGAAGGTAGGTGATCCCTCTGCAGCCAGGGATTGCCCTGAATGGATGCACACATGTATGCATATTAAGGTGCAAGGACTGCCTAGCATTCTTTAGATGGACAGGAACAACTCTTGGGCTTTATTGAAAGTCCTTGAACTCTGAGTGGGTCTTCTTAAACTCAAGATAAAGGTTGGGGGGGGGGCAGCGCTGTGGTGCAGTGGGTTAAAGCCCCGGCCTGAAGTGCTGGCATCCCATATGGGCGCCGGTTCTAGTCCCGGCTGCTCCACTTCCGATCCAGCTCTCTGCTATGGCCTGGGATAGCAGAAGAAGATGGCCCAAGTCCTTGGGCCCCTGTACCTGTGTGGGAGACGTGGAAGAGGCTCCTGGCTCCCAGCTTCAGATCGGCACAGCTCCGGCCGTTGCGGCCATCTGGGGAATGAACCAGTGGATAGAAGACCTCTCTCTCTGTCTCTACCTCTCTCTGTAACTCTGTCTTTCAAATAAATAAAAATAAATAAATAAAAAAGACATACATGAATGTGAAAAGCTCATGCTTTTTTCATCATATGGTGATATAGCTCATTCTAAAGTTTATGGATTTGGTTATCATTTCTATTTTTTTCAGTGCAAACACTGAGTGAGTGGACCTTGGCAGTACAAGGGAACTGGACTGACAGATTTTTCTGGCTGCCAGTGTCAGGCCTGTTAATGATGGAAAATAGATTTGGGAGAAAGATATCAATACACAAATGCTGAGTCTAATATAGAAACTGGAGCCATCTGCCAGAGAGCTCTGGGTTGTGTCCTCTTGGCACAGAGCAGCCAAGCCCTGAGGGGCCTCCTAAAGGAAGAATCAGAAATAGAAGCAGACATACCTCCTGTCCACAGGCAGGGTGCTTTGGGGAATGCTGGAAGCAGCAGGGCGACCTATTTTTTCCCATTCTGTTTTAGGTCTTCTGATAAGAATCCCAAAGTTCTTCTCCTCTGGCCTTTTGATTGTAAATGAGAGGAGGTAGGAAAGGAGTATGTTGCCTGCATGGTGTGCGCATGTGCAAGAGAGAGAGAAGCATGTTCTGTTCTTCCCTGACTACTGTGCCTTATGCTCTTTACCTTTCCTTTAGAATGCTGTGTGCGTGATATGGTGGGCTTACCTGTATCTTTTAGATTTATCTATTATTTGAAAGGCAGAAATATGGAGAGAGAAGGAGAGAGGAGGAAAGGGAGAGAGAGAGAGACGACAGACGAGAAGAGGAGAGGGGAGGAGAGGAGAGGAGAGGAGAGCAGAGCTCTTCCATCCACTTGTTCAGTCTCCAAATGGCTACAACAGCTGGAAGGTGGGGCTGGAAACAGGAGCTTCTTCCAGTCCTCTACATGGGTGCAGGGGTCCAAGGACTTGTATCATCTTCCACTGCTTTCCCAGGTGCATTAGCAAGGAGCTAGATTGGAAGTGGAGTAGCCAGGACTCAAACCAGCACCCTTATGGGATGCCAGCACTGCAGGCAGAGGCTTAACCTACATCACAGCCAATGGTGTCAATATCCTATATTGTGGAATGTCCTTCCTGCAGAGGGAGGCTGATGAAGAAGCTTTCTGGCCAGTTATTGGCTTAACTTTGAAGTATGTGCGTGTGTGTGTGCGCGCGCGTGCACATGGATATTATCTATGTGAAGGTATTTTCAAAAGTTTGTAGTAAGTTTATTTTGATATAAAACTTTTGTGATATTCATGCATAAATTTTTCACCATATGCATTTCCTTTGAACTTTTGAGAATCCTTCCTATATATGGATTTGTGTGTATATACACATACAATTAAATATATTAACAGATGTTAATATATAGTATATATTAACAATAGCAACAAGTATATGAGTATGTTATCATTATATGTTGCATCATTGTGCAATTAAAAGTGCTGACTGCACAATAACTTAAACACAATGATACTTGAATACTGCATGTCCTGCCTGTCTTTCTTTTTTTCTGGGAGCTTCTCCATGAATAGCTGCACTGATAGCCATGTTATGGTGCTGTCGACCATGGTAGTCACCAATTACCCTTTATACATTCCCACATCTGTATGCACACATGTATGCATATTCCTTTCCATTTTCATCTGCTCATTCATACAAGAAATCCCTCTAATAAGACACAAAGCCTGAGGGGGTTATGCATTTATTACCCACTTTATGCATACGTGTGAAATAAGAATGTGTGAAAAATCAATGTAATTGGCTGTGAGGTACTAAATCTCCACTCCCTTCTTTCCTGAGAGCAGTTTCTGATGAGGAGATGGCATTAGGCATTTGAGTAGTAATAATGCTTGCCATTTGAGTGGGAATCTATACTGCACAATCTCTGTTCATCTCTCTCACATCACTATCAACATCTGTGACTGCTGAGTCTTTTTGGAGGCTCTTCCTGTCTTTCCTGGTTTTACAGAAGCACGTCAGGATGGTTGTGGTTCCTGGAAGTTCCCAAGTTACTGGAAGGCAGCTTCAGTTTACTCCATGAAACTTCTCTATAACTTGAGCCTGTGCCCACGAGTTGGCTGTTTTTTCTTTATACTCAGGTTCCTAAGGAATACTCACAGTGGCCCATTCCACTAAATTTGTGGTGAAAGCTCTCTGCTCTTTTAGGACTTAGAACACACTCAGAATAGGTTGGCCTTTTAGGAAGAGAAGAAGTTACCTTTTGAGTCTTTCTCAGGCCTTTTAGAAAAGCCAGTACAAGATCCATTGATGTCACCAGTCTTTTCTGCTACAACCCTGAAAAGGCAGGTATGGTCTTTTATGTGAAATGTCCTTAACTTGAAGCATAACTTCAGAGGGTAATGACTCAGGGCTATGCCTCTGTAAAGCTTGGGATACAAGAAGCAAAGCTGTGCAAGGCACCTGCATTATGTGGGCAGCAATTCTACATGGTGCATTGCTGGTCTTTATGAAACACAAAGCACTTAAGAATGAACTCAAACCAAGCTTCTCAAGTTGAAGACCTGAATTTCCAAATATCCTTTGGATGTCATCATGAATGCAAAGTGGTAACTCATGTTCATCTCAAATTGAACTTATTTTCTTCCCAAGCATGCCCCTCTTTTGTTGTGTTTGTGTAGATGTTTGTATTCCTCCAAACTCATGCATTGAGATCTACTCCCTGGTTTGAAGGTACATGAAAGTGAGGCTTAGGGGAGATGCCTAGGTCATGAGGGTAGGGCCCTCAGGAAGCAGATTAGTCTTATACAGAGGTCCCAAAGAGATCCCTTTTCTCTTCTGATGTGTGACATTACAATGAGAAGATGGTCTTCTGTGAGGAAGTGAGCTTTCACCAGACACTGAGTCTGCCAGTACTTTGAACTTGTACTTCCTAGATCTTGGAACTGTAAGAAATAAATTTCTGTTGTTTATAAGCCATGTGTTTTATGACATTTGTGTTTGTACATGATAGGACTAAGATGCCTATGTTCTTTATCCTAGTCACTACCCCGGAAACCAATATAGGACATACAGAATCACCTCTATCATTTTTCTTTTCCCCAATACTCCCTTCAAAACCCAATTTCAATTTTACATCTTCCATTAAGTTTTCTACAGTAAACCAAGCCTCTTTATACTTCTGTTAGGTAAACTTGTGACTGAGTCTGCTACATAGTTATTTCCCCTGACTAATACCTTGTGTCCACATGAGCTTCTTTGGGGCAAGCCTAACTACCCTCTTATCCTTCATGCTTTTCTGCCTCTACATAACACAGTGATTTACATGAAGCATACTCTCATGGAATGTTTGGGGAAACTGAACAACTTAATCTCTAATGTCCTAGTCTTGATCTCCTCTATGATCCATTGATGTTAATTCTATTTTTTGATGAAAGGGTCAGGGGGGTCTTGTGAATAGTCTAAAAGCAGGTGTTAATATCAATAAAATATTACAGAGTATGGGGACCGCAATAAATAGTAATGCATTATATATATATATCTCATAATTGCTAAATAATAGATATCTAATGTTCTCACCACAAAGAGTCTGATAAGCTGGTGAGGTGAAAGATGTATTAAGAACTTTGAGTTAATCTTTCTGCAGTGAATATAGAGATCAAAACATCACACTGAACCTTATAAATACATTCAATTACTATTTACCAATTAAAATAATAAATTAAAAGATAGGTGCAATAATTTAAACTACTATTGTCATATAGGCAGCACTCTAAATGTTTCTTCTTTGTTACTCCACACTCTCACAATGGAAGTGCTTCCCATGGAGCTCAGGTTTCAAGCTTTTCTTCCTGATGCCATCTTCATGCTGCTAAATATTGCATTTGTCTCTCCCTGCTTGTGAAACTTTCATTACAGGGAGGGGAGAGACAGGGTGGTTAGGATTGGTCGGTTGTAGCATTTGTACATGGATTCCCTGGAATGTTTTGTCTTTCAGGAGGCAGCTCTCCATATATGCCACCTGCCTGGATAATCTTTTTGCCCTCTTGTAGACAAAAGGTTTAAAGAATCACAGTATCATTTCTTAAAGGTATTTAAACAAGATGGCCCTCTGGATCCTCAAGATCCTGTTAAATGTGCCACTTTTGATCTTAGCTCAGCTGGGAAATCTTTTCTTTTGTACAAACTTCAGAAAAATCAATATAAATGGCTGTGAGATACTGAAATTAATCCCCACTCACCCGTTCTGTTTCCTTGTGT
Organism: Lepus europaeus; assembly: GCF_033115175.1. Lineage (NCBI taxonomy): Eukaryota > Metazoa > Chordata > Mammalia > Lagomorpha > Leporidae > Lepus > Lepus europaeus. The sequence goes on along the minus strand of NC_084838.1, from coordinate 67,817,948 downwards.
GCCATCTGATTGCTCCTAAAATAAAAATGGGACTGTCTGGTTTCATAGAATATTTTACAATACTAGCTGCTACAGAAAGAATTGGTCCCTTTTGGGAAAAGTAGATGATAATTCCCGAGTTGTTCAGTTAATGAAGGCGAAAGCCTCATTTCTGGAAGCCCTAAGCATTGAGAGGTTTGGGTTGAAGAATTCCATGGGGTGTATTTGTTGTGCCATCTTTTCACCCTCCCTGGAATTTGAGGAATATGAGTGAGAGAGTCATGAGCTCCTCATGAATAATGAGACTCTCTATAAACTCTAATACAGCTCATTGAAAAAAAATTCCTCTTTACAGCATGTTTACATACTAACTATTTGGCTGTTAAGCAAATACAGTATTTAATAGGCCCAGAGTGATCTGCTTACATGGGAGCCTGCAATCATCAGAAGGATGCCATGCCAAAATGTTAAGAAATTCATACGTGGCTTAGACAAGCAATGATCCTTGAAGAGAACAACAGTTTGTGGAAGAGAAGACAAACGCCACCTGTCACAGTAGCTCCGGGGGAAGATCCCGGCTGTGGCCTCCTCTGGAGCAAGCTGAGTGTTCTAGTGTGTTGATGACTGGAATCCCAGCTGAGGTGGATAGCTGGGAAAATGAATCAACTGTTTGGCTGGTCCCTGTGCAGTCATCTCCCACGTCACGGGGGATGGCCTGGTGCATGCTACAGCAGCTGGTGTTTTCGTGCCACCAAGCTCACTCCCAGTATCTGTGGCACCCCGCAGATCCCTGCAGCACCTTCATTATCTGTGAGAGTCGGATTTGTCAGTTGTTGTGGCCTTACTCTGTGCCAGGCCTAGCACCCAACTGCCTCATGTCATGGAAAGTGATATTATGCTATAGATTCCCAACAGGAGGCGTGCATGATTCTGATCTTTCTTTTATAGGCAAGGAAATAGTAGCCAAAAGAGGGCAAATGACTTGTGCAAGGTCACACACTTTTAAATAATGGCAATGAGATTCAAATATGAATTATTTTTATTGCAAAGCCATAGGTAGAGGTCTTCATATTCTGTGATTAGAGGAAGGTCATATATGTAGTGGATCAGCAGCTTCTTATGGACAAATCACTGTGGGGATACAAGCGTGACAGTGAGAGGTGATAGCTTGGGTGACTGATGGGAGTTGACGCCTTTATAAGGTGCCATAGATTTCCCTGACATACACCACTGCCACAACATCCACAGAACAGTAGGTATTTGAGAGAGTGTTTGTTGATTTTAGGTGTTTTATTTCTAAACCTACTTAATGACACACCTCTCCTAAGAAAACGGTGGAAATTTAAAAAGCAACACATCGCTGAATTCTTAGGCTGGAAAAAAATTGTGAGGAGACAAACAACATATATATATTCCCCAGGTATGACACAGTCCTGTTAATTCATTAAGTCTTTGACTTTGCTTGCCAAGGGGGACATGGGTGATGCAAAGAGAAACAAAACTGATTTCACAAATAAAGCTCTGAAAGGGAGTTTGGCAAGGGACAAGGAAAGGCATTCTGGAGGTTGGTGGGGATAGACAGCAGATTTGGGGCAGCTGCCAGGATGAGCAAGTTGGCTCTTTGGAGAGGAAAAGAAAATGCCTTAGATAATGGTCATGTTATGAATGTCTAAGCGTTTTCAGAACTGCTTCTTTTATTTATTTATTTATTTTAGGTTGTGGCCTCTTAGGATTTGCCCACGAAACAACTAGAATTATTTGGATTATTAAAAAATGCTATACTCACATGTGCACAGAATTTTATGGCATAGATTTTGTAGCTTTATCTCACTTGATTCTATAATAACATCAAGATGTAGGGAGTAGAGATACAATCAAACCCATATCACAAACATCCGTGATGTGACTTCTGCAACCACACAGCTTTTAAAAAGTCAGGCCGGGGGCATGTGTTTGGCAACAGTGGTGAGGATACTGACTGAGACGCCTGCATCCCACATCAGGGTGCCTTGTTTAAGTCCTAGCTCCACTTCCCATCTAGCTTCTTGCTAATGTACACCTTTGGGAGGCAGCAGGTGAGGGCCCAAGAACTTGAGTCCCTGCCACCCGTGTGGGAGACTTTGATGAAATTTCCAGCTCCTGGCTTCAGCCTGGAGCAGCGCTGGCTCTTGTGAGTACTTGGAGTGTGAAACAGCAATGGAAGATCTGTCTCTATCTCTCCATCTCTCTGCCAGTTAAAAATTTAAAAAAAATGACTAAAAAATATATGAAAAAGTGCCCAATATCAATAGCTATCAGAGAAATGAAATCAAAACCACAAGAAAATATCACCTCACCCTTGTCAGAATGGTTGTTATAAAAAAGAAATTAGTGAGTGCAAGTGAGGATGTGGAGAAAGGGGAACTCTTATCAATGTTGGTGGTAATGTACATTAGTACAGTTACTATGGAAAACACTATGGAGGTATCTTAAAAGACTAGAAATAGAACTGCCTTAGGACCCAGAAATCCCACTACTGGTAAATATCCCAAAGTCATGAAATCACTGTATCAAAGAGATATCTGCTCCATGATGTTTATAGTAGAATTATTCATAATAGCGAAGATATGGAATCAACCAAGGTGCCCATCATCAGACGAATGGCTAAAGAAACACACACACACACACACAATGGAATACTAAGTGTGTCAGAATGGCCAAGTGGTCTAAGGTGCCAGACGCAAAATGGAAAGCTATTCAGCCATAGATTATATGAAATCCTGTCATTTGCAGCAAAATGGATGGAATTGAGGAATAAAATGTTGAGTGAAATAAGCCAGACCAAAAAAAGACAAAAACCACATCTTCTTACTCATATGTGGGAGCTAAAGACAAAATAAAACAAAAATCCTCCATCTAACACAGGATGTTGATTACTAGAGGTTGGGACCAGTAGGAGGAATGAAGGAGTCTGGATAAGAAAATGACAGGGGAAAGTAAGTGTAGTTCTTTGTGGCAATTGTGTCTCAATAATGTAAGATGTTAATAACAGTAGAAGCTGCACATAGGGTGTATAGGAACTCTTTGTGCTACTTCACTTTTTTTGAGTAAATTTAAAATCATTATGAAATAAAAAGTTAAAAAGATAGTTAAATTAAAAAAAAACAAAACAGGTCAAAAGAAGAGCCCAGATTCTCTGAGAACTTTGTCTCTGGGCTCCCCCAAAGGCTACCTATAAGCTACTAGAACAAAAGGTTTGGACATATTGGGTCAATCTCTAATAGTTCACCCAGCCGCATATTTCGTTTTAACTGTCCGAGTCAGAGATGCTTCATAAAGGAGTATGGCCACTTCCTCTGTTAACATCAAAGGCTGGGAATACATCCAGACACCCTGAATCTCTCTTCAGCAACCAGTAAGAGATTGGGTATCTGCAAGTCTTCCAAACCCTTCTTGAACCTATTTACTTTTCTTGGCTTGTTCAGTTCTTGGGGAGTAACAAGTTCCACATGTCTACCACCTGCTGTGTGAAGGAGTACTTCCTTTGGTTATTATTTTAAATGACTGCTTTCCAGGCTTAAGTGCTCCCCTTTCCAAATCCCCTTCCCAGGCAGTTACAGACCCCAGGATGTCATGTCTGTCTGGCTCACAGCCCCTGGTCTGCACATTTCTGCTGCTGTGGAGTTGCACTTGATGGTCTTATCTATAGTATCATAGGATGAGGAAGTATGGGATTGTTTTTAGGGTGGAAATTCTGTCTGGGAGCTGGAATACAAATTGGAATGTGGCTTTTCCCCAAAATGCCCTGAGAACGTGAAAAAGTGAGCAAAGATTGCCATTATGAAACTTTTGCCTTTTCTGTGACTATGTCCTTCTGCAAACCTTCACTGTCCTAAGGAATTCCACGCTAGCCCAAATGAAATAACTGCAAAATCATACTTGCGTGAATGTGCTATTCCAGTTTGAATCCTTTCTAGCGACTGACCTTGCTAATGTGAACATGTTCATATGGTTAAGATTAATGAGTCAATTATTTTTATACAAGCTATCCCTCATGTAGGCTGTTTTCCTTGACTTGACTATGTTAATTAATAAAAAGCATTCAATCCTCCTTCTATTGGAGTTTGTGGTTAATCAGGTGCAATTATCAATAAAGCCATGGTGACTGTCTGTGTGCTCAGGCACCTCTAATGAAAATAGGATATATTTGGCTATGAAGAGAAGTACTTAAAGTTCCTCTTCAGTGAGTGCTTCCAGAAGGAAATAAGGCTATGGATCTTCGAGGCACAAGCTGCCATTATAAATATAGTTGTGTTTTTAATTAAATAAATACGGAAACAAATGTGATTGAATATGAGATAATCCATTCATGTGGATATTATTTCATGTCATGCCTTAAATTAATGCTTACCAGGGCTTGGCCTGGCTCTTGCTAGCTGCAGAGTAGAGTGTACAACAATACCTACTACAAAAACACAAAGATGGATACTATCAGTCTGTCTGCACTAGGGATCTGCACTCATAGTATTATTTTAGGAAAGTCAAAAATTAAAACCCTCAAAACTATAGCAAAGTTTAAGTAATAATTCTTCATATCTCAATGGTTGCTTTGTTTTGTAGAAGGTTGTAAAGGAGGAATGTACATGAAGTAGTTTGCTTAGTTATTAGTGTAGAGTAAGCAGTTTAAATGTTAATCTTTATTCTTATTATTAGCAATGTTCCTTTAAGTTGATTCCTTTTAGCACTCCCAATATCTAATTTAATATTTACATCATTTTTCTGGGGCATAGCTCTTCCATGAAATGAAACACACTTGAGAATGATTTTGTTTTCAGGGGGAGATGGTTAAAACAAGTGTTTCAAGACCCGTATGTGGTTGGTAGAAACCAAGCCTTTACAAAGGGATTAAGTTGAATTGATGATTTTATGAGCTTAGAGATTTTAAGATAGGGAAATTTAGTTTATGTTCAGTTTGCCTTTGGTTAGGTTAAATGCTATGGATTTAAGAATATTACAGGTTTTTTCATACTTTCAGAGTATATGCAAATATTGAAGTATCTTTTAAGTCATGATATTTCTGTGGTAAGGTTGTTCTTAAATGCACACAAAATAAGTGGATGACTTCAAATTTTAATTCTTGCTTGCTGCCATTGAGATTATCTTAATTAAGGGCAATGATTCATTGCTCACATAGAGTTGAGACATGGTATACTTCTGGATGTTAGATATTTAATTTAGTCCAAGGTATGACTGACAGCTGCCAGAACCTTTCCTGGTTATACATCATAACAGGAGAGGAAAGAAAGAACAATGAGAAGCTAAAAAGGAGTTCAGGAAGCTGATAACAAAACTCATGAGTTTAGAAGACCAATTCATTACATCTCCAGAGATGGCAGGAGTGCCAATGAGGATGGAAAGCTTCCTGTGACTTCACTCATTCAACAGACATTCACTGAAGACTTGCTCTGGACCAGGGACTGTGGCAAATGGTAGAGTTACAACGGTAAACTTTGGTAAAATTCTGGCCGTCAGTTTCTTGGAGGTTGGTAGGAAGGGCATATAACCAACTGAGAGTATTTTGTAGAGCTAACAGCAAGTGTAACAGGGCTCATGATAAGACAGCTGATTTTATATGGGACCATGGCTCTAGTTGTAGCCAGCTTGCATCAGTTCATGACAGTTGTGAACCTCTGAAACTAACTACATGTTTGAAAATATTATGTTGGCTTAAAATCAGCCACTATGAGACTATTTATACTTCAGAAATTGGCAAACACTATATAAGCTGGGGATCTTCCCTCAAGGCCCGCTCCTGCCTCCTAGGAACCTGTTACTAAGTATTTGCTGGCATACTACTGCCTGGGGATGAGGACAGACTGTAGGACTGCCTCTAGGTGGGGGTAATTGGGCTGAATGTTGTAGAGCAATTAGAAAAATAGCCATTATTTGGTTGTTAGATGAATTTAAGGGTACTTTGGTTTTGTTTTGAGGGGGCAGGAAATTTTACTGAGGTGATATGGCAAGGTGCTGCAGATGTTTCTGATGATTATAAGTTCTAGCCAATGTTTTTGTCTTCTACTGTTCCCTGAAGGCAGATTCTGTATTTTATTTATCTTTGTATATATACAACCTTGCACATGATGAACAGACAATAAGTGTTTCTTGTGTGAATGAGTGAGCGTTGATGTTTTGCAAGCCTCTTCAATTACCTGTCTGGATGGGTTTTCGCCTACTATAATGCCAACACTGTACTAGGAATTCTATATGTTTTTATGTATACATGTCACAAAAGAAGTTAAGACAGAGAGAGGTTAAAGGATTTGCTCAAGGTCATAAAGCTCATAGCAGTAGAAACACTATTCAAATAGATTCAGTTCCAAAATCTGTTTTTCTAACTGTTCTATATTCTCTTTCAATCCAGGAGCCATTTGTTGTATGTGGATGAGGGTTAGAGACAGTGAGTAGTCCAGAGTGAGAGTTCCTCATGTGCTGTGGACATGAAGTAGATAGTCTTAGCTTCAAAATACTGGCTTAGGTGGTGTGTGTCCTCTCTATTAAACTCTGTTTGTGACATTTATGTTAGCACCTTGGTTGATCTGTGATAACCTTTCCTATTGACTCTTAATCTGAAATGCAGTTTGGCACACTTATATAGTACAGCAGAAGGCTGAAGAATGAGATTTGGATTTCTTTTCCTAACCCGCCCTCAATTCAGTTACCAAGAAAAAATATTTCAGATCAAAACACTTTATCTCCCCACCCGCAGAAAAGATGTCAGACAAAAATACTTAGAGACAATTTTGGGTGTGGTATATTTGAGATCTGCATCCAGAGGCCAAATGCAACAGGTATAGAGTTTAAAATTATCTATAAATAAAAAATGAGATCCTAATTTTTGCTATTTCCATGGCTTGCTTCATGCTACTTAACTTAGCTCTTAATATGAATTGTGAGGGAGGCTATACAATGTATTCCCAATTTTCAGACTAAGAAATGAACTCTTATTCCTTGAATCAAAACGAAGTGAGTTATCACTCACATGAGTTGTGTCCAAAAGTCTCATGGTGGTGGGAAAGAATACAGAGGTAAAGCTGCACATTCAGAATTGAATTTTTCAGGCGGTGGGGCAGGGAAAGATTCATGTTTGTATGTAGACATTGCCATTTTGCTGACATGTGTAGACATTTTGTAGGTTGAAGACCATGTGAGTAATTTCTGGATAACCAGTCGTGGGAGGAACAACAATTAAATCCCCTCTTGTTATCCTGCATTAATGGATTTCTTGGTTGGAAATTATCAAACCTTACTGGGGTCAATTTAAAGGGAAGAGGAATTTTTTTTTTAAGGGAAAGAGTTTATTGGGGAAAACCCGACAGACTGGAGGAAAGGGGCGAAGAAGGAAAAGAGGGAGAAGGAGAGCATAAGAGAGATCCAGAGACAAAGAAGAGCCATGTGTTCAGGAACAGGTCCTTTTGAAACTTTGCCTGGGGGCAGGCAAGGAAGTAAGAGCAGCGAATCCCATTAGGATGGGGGTGGGCTGACACCGGTGTTGGGCCACGTGGTTACTTGGGGGAAGAGGAATTTCTTAGACATTAAGCGGGTAGCTCATGGAATCCAGTGAGGATGGACAGCAGGTTCAGGTTGTAGTGAAGAGAGGCAAGGCGCGGATGAGGCACAGTCATGGCAGGATCCTGCAGAGGACAGTTCTGTTTGCCAGCCGAGGACTCTACTGAGGTTGGCACCACAGTGAGTGGACCCATCATGCTGCTGCAATCCATCTCCCTTAGACATGTTCTGCACTGCTTCTGCACTCTTTACCATAACCACCATGAAGAACCTCTGACCCATCACAGCCTCCCTCCAAGCCTGCTGGCCTGGGTGGAGCATCTGTTTGTCTATACTGTCATGTGATCACACTTTCACTTCCTGGGGGAAGGAGAGAGATTGCCTTTTTCAGATGTCCCCAATAGGAAGTGAACTCTGTTTCCTTTGAATTCTGTGATTCACCCACCGAGGAGGGAAATTTAGATGCTGGGAAGTCCTAAATGATGCTTTTTTTTTCTTTCTTTCTCCATATGCTGGTTTGCCATAGAAACATGCAGAAAAGAAGCTAAAATGGCCTCATTTATATGGAACATCATTCAAACATAGTGTTATACTAATGGCAGTGAATCTAATTATGACACATTTATTTCTCAAAATCTGAAGCCTGCCTGAACCTATTATTTACACAAAGAGAATTTATCCAGGCTTTGTGATTGTCCGACTGAAGCCAAGAACGCTCACACGTAGCCTGACTTCTTTCTCACTGTGTGGCTTTGCAATTCAGAAGATGTAAAGAGGTTTTCCCTGGCTTTCAGCCTCCCTATCTATTTTGATCATGGAGGTTAATAATGCTGAAAAGCACTCAGAGTATATAAGGCCGCGGAGGAAATGAGGGCTCTATGTTTTATGGCTGAGACATGACTGGTAATGTATCTGCCGGGAAAGTTGCCATTCAGCATGCCGTGATGAATATTGAATCCCAGCCATTCCGAGCCATTTCTCCCTTCCCCCACTCTACCCCGCCCCCCTCTTCCCATATGGGAAGGGGGCATCCAGAGCTGAGACAGGAGCCTGCTGGTAGCTTCTTTCTTTGCAGGGCTCTGCCGGTGCCGAGCAGAGCCTTACCATCCCAACTGCACATTGCAATCGCTTGGGAACTTGTTTTGTAAAGTCTGATGCTTAGGTCATACCCTGAACCAATTAAAATAGAATCTCTGGGGAGGAACCCAGGTGTCAATGTTTTCAAATGCTGCCCAGATGGTTCCAATGAGCATGCAGGACTGAGAACTGCTATGTCAGTCAAGCCCCTAAGCTCCATGTGAACCAGCCTTACGGCAGAATGAGTACCAGGCGGTAGAAATGGAGCTCTCTCTTCCTTTTCCTTTTTTTGCAGGTTTGAAGTGGCCATTCTTGGAACAAGTATTATGTAGTACAGCAAAACATGGGCTTAATTTCCAATTTTCTAGCATGATCCAAGGCATGTTACTTTTTTATTTTATTTTTTTACATTCAGAAGCTTTCCTCTTTATTCCTATAGGTAATACCTTTTGATATAATCCTTTCTTTGCATTTCACAAATACAACTTTAGGAATATAGTGATTCTTTCCATCATACCCGCCCTCCCACTAACACTCCTACCCCTCATCCTCCTCCCTCTCCTATCACCATTATTTTTTTTTTTACCAAGATCTATTTCTAATTAACTTTATACACATATGATTAGTTCTATATCAAGTAAGGAATTTAATAAATTGTATAAAAAAACCTTCCTGAACAGTCTAGATAAGGGCTGTTCAAAGTCATTACATCTTGAAGTGTTAATTTCACTACTATAGATTACCTTTTAGGTGCTATATTAGTTATCACAAATCAGGGAGAAAATATCGTATTTGTCATTTTAGGACTGGCTTATTTCACTAAGTATGATGTTTTACAGTGTCATCCATTTTGATGCAAAAAACAGGATTTAATTTATTTTACCACTGTGTAGTATTCCATGGTGTACATATCCCATAATTTCTTTATCCAGTGTACAGTTGATGGACATTTGGGTTGATTCTATGTCTTGGCTATTGTGATTTGAGCTGCAATAAACATGGAGGTAAAGATAACTCTTGCATATGTTGAGTTCATTTCTCCAGAGTAAATTCTCAAGAATGGGATGGTTGGATCATATGGTAAATCTATATTCAGATTTCTGAGGTATCTCCATACGGTTTTTCATAGTGGCTATATCTCTTCCTTTCAATTGTTTTTAATAGCTTAAGAGGAATAGAAGTTAGTTTCTTTAAATTTCTGGTAGAATTTAGCAGTGAAATATTCCAGTCCTAGGATTTTCTTTTGTGGGAAGGTCTTTATTACTGTTTACATTTTCATCTTTTTTGTTGGTCTGTTTAAGTTTTCTATGTCTTCATGTCTCAATTTAGGTAGGTTGTATATGTCCATTAATTTACCGATTTCTTCTAGGTTTCCTCATTTGTTGGCAAACAGCTCATTATAGTAATTTCTGATTCTTTTTATTTCTGTGGTCTCTGTTGTTACATTTCTCTTTCTTTCTTTTTTTTTTTTTTTTTTTTTTTGGACAGGCAGAGTTAGACAATGAGAGAGAGAGTGTGAGAGATAAACAGAGAGAAAGGTCTTCCTTTCTGTTGGTTCACCCCCGAAATGGCCGCTGGCTGTGGCTGGCACGCTGTGCCGATTTGAAGCCAGGAGCCAAGTGCTTCCTCCTGGTCTCCCATGTGGATGCAGGGCCCAAGGACTTGGGCCATCCTCCACTGCTTTCCCTGGCCACAGCAGAGAGCTGGACTGGAAGAGGAGCAACCAGGACAGAATCCAGTGCCCCAATTGAGACTAGAACCTGGGGTGCTAGCGCTGCAGGCAGAGGATTAGCCTGTTGAGCCACGACACCGGCCACATTTCCTTTTTTATCTATAATTTTATTGATTTGGGTCTTCTCCCTCTTTTTTGTTTTGGTTAGTTGGGCCAATGGTGTGTCAATTTTTTTTTTTTTTTAAAACCTGGTTTTCATTTCACTGATCTTTTGTATTCTTTTGTTCAATTTTGTTTATTTTTTAATTTTAATTATTCATTTTCTCCGACTAGTCTTGGGTTTGGTTTGCTGTTACTTTTCTAGGTCCTTGAGATGCATTGATAGCTCATTTATTAGGTGGCTTTCCAATTTTTTGATGTAGGAACCAGTTGCTGTAAATTTTCCTCTTAACACTGCTTATGCTGTATCCTATAAATTTTGATATTCTTCATCGTCATCTTCAATCATTAATAGAAATTTTTTTGATTTGTTTCATTGACTCACTGTTCATTCAGGAGCATGTTGTTTAGTTTCCATGTGTTTGCATATGTTCTAGAGATTCTTGAGTTGTTGATTTCTAGCTTCATTCCATTGTAGTAAGAGAAGATGCATGGTATGATTTTTATTTATTTTTTTTTGAATTTGCTTTGACCTGCTTTATGGTCTAGCATGTGGCCTATTCTAGGAAATTTCCTTGCATTGGCGAGAAGAATTTGCATTTTGCATCTATAGGATGTAAAGTTCTGTAGATTTCTATTAGGTTCATTTGGTCTATAGTGTCAATTAGGCCTTTGTGTCTTTGCTGATTTTCTGTCTGGTTGATTTGTCCAATGCTGAAAGTGGAGTATTGGAGTCCCTGATTACTATTGTATTGGAGTCTGTGTCTCCCTTTAGATCCCTTAACATTTCTTTTAAATAGCCAGGTGATCTGTAATTAATTGCATATACATTTACAATAATCACATCTTCCTGTTGAATTGATCCCTTAATCATTAAATAGTGCCCTTCTTTGTCTCTCTGAACAGTTGTTGTGTTAAAGTCTATTTTGTCTTATATTAGGATGCCTACACCAACTCTTTTTTTTTCTGTTAGCAATGAATATATTTGTCGTCCTTTCATTTTCAGTCTGTGTATCTTTGTTGGTGAGATGTGTTTCTTGTAAGCAGCAAATAGATGGGTTTTTTAATCCAATTTGCCAGTCTGTATCTTTTTTTTTTTTTTTTTTTTTGACAGGCAGAGTGGACAGTGAGAGAGAGAGACAGAGAGAAAGGTCTTCCGTTGCCGTTGGTTCACCCTCTAATGGCCACCGCGGTAGCGCGCTGCGGCCGGCGCACCGCGCTGTTCCGATGGCAGGAGCCAGGTGCTTCTCCTGGTCTCCCATGGGGTGCAGAGCCCAAGCACTTGGGCCATCCTCCACTGCACTCCCTGGCCACAGCAGAGAGCTGGCCTGGAAGAGGGGCAACCGGGACAGGATCGGTGCCCCGCCAGTCTGTATCTTTTAACTGGAGAGTTGGGTCTATTTACATTCAAGGTGACTATCGATATATGATGATTTGGCTCTGCCATTTTTCCATAAATATTCCTATTTATTTTGGATTTCCCTTGTACTTTTACTGGGAGATTTTCTGCCTTCTTATTCTTAGGAGTGATGACCATGTTTCTGTGTTTCTGTGTGTAGCACATTCTTACCTATGTATCTTTTGTAAGGCTGTATGAGTGGTGACTAATTCTTTTACTTTCTGTATGTTATGGAAAGTCTTTATTTCACCTTCATTCATAAATGAGAGCTTTATAGGATACTGTATTCTGGGTTGACAGTTTCTTTCTATTAAGACTTGGAACATTTTCACCATTCTCTCCTAGCCTGTAAGGTTTTGATGAGAAGTCTGCTGTGAGTCTGATGGGAGATCCTCTGAAAGTGATCTGGCGTTTCTCTCATGAACATTTTAGAATCTTTATGTTTTACTGTGGAGAGTTTAACTCCAATGTGTTATGGTGAAGATCTTTTTTGGTCATGTTTATTAAGAGTTCTGTGTGTTTCCTAACTTGGACGTCCCTTTCTGTCTCCAAATTAGGGAAGCTTTCTGCAATTATTTCACCAAAAAGGATGTGCCCCCTCCTTTTTTTTTCCCTCTAGTTTTGTAGGCACACTGTCCCCCACAGGGCACCAAGCCAGACTCATGCCAGGCTCTTCTGCAGCTTTGTCGCTAGTGGCTTGGGCTATTGTAGTCTGGTCTCACCTCATTCCAAAGCTGGTGCTGAGGCTCTCAGCTACTGGTGTCCTGAATTGTGCTCATCCACACCCTCCATGAAGGTCCACAGTGTCCCTCTAATATGGGTGGAGTTTCCTCTGCCATTTTCTTTCTCGTTAACTCTTACCTGAAGTTGCTCTCTCTCCACTTTTTAAAAATTATCTTCCGCTAGACTAGAGCCATAAGCTCCTTCCCTGTTTCGCTATCTTGAAAAACCCTCAGGCATGTTACTTTAGCACACTGGACTTCAGCTTCCTGACCTGTAGACATTTCTGCCTCACAGTGCTTTTGAGAGTATTAAATAAGCAGTTTTGTTTCATTTTCTTAATAACTGGTCCATAGTAAATATTTCATAAATCCTAGCTAGTCTTACTACTGCACAGCCATTGGAGTTTTCAGATCATTTTCATATCAGTTGTTTCTCTAGATTTTCAGGACAGCCATTTACTGTAAGCTGGTCTGAAATTTGTTGCTCCATGTTAGAGATGAAGACGCTGAGATCCAGAAAGTAGTTAACTGTTGTTCTCTGCATCCATGGAACTTCTCACTTGCATATTGTCTAAAGGTCAAGCGGTAGTGGCAAGGAAGTCCGTTTTTCTTTCTATTGGTGCTTTGTCCCAGCCTAAGGGTCCCTGATCTTCAATACACTACTTGCTTCATGTCTGAAGCCTAAGCAGCAAGGATCTAAGGAGGTCAAGGAGACACTCAGACTGTCAGGAGATAAAAGTTGCCAGCTCCCCCTTTCCCCCACCTTTCAGTTCTTCCTCTGGTCATAGTCTGCCTTCAGGGATAGTGTCTAATGTTAGTAATTTACACCGTAGTATGAATCTAGATGATATAATGCTAGTGTTCAAAATGATTTAATCCCATCACTTAACAGGTAAAGAAGTTCAGACCCAAAGAAGAGAATCACTTGAACTTGACCCACGCTTGGCAAATTAATGGTGGAGCTGGGGCAAGAAAGCAGTATTGACACTTCCCATCTAATTCTTTTCCCAAATCAATCCCTTTTCTCAGGGACATTTTCACTGCTACCTTATATCTAATTGTGGACAGATATTTTCCCATTTGAAGAAATTTCTAGGAAAGGATACATTGAGGGGACTATGACTTTTCTTAGTGTTTCTAAATCTTTTTCGTTTCAAAAGGGTCCAAATGGACCACACACGTTACTTATTGTCATTGCCCCTTACTTGATATCATACTGCCCTAAATCTACTGCTTGCAAGTATTAATAATGATAATCTGTTTTTCTCATTTGGGGTTTGATGGGTTTAGCTAGGCAGTTCTCACTTGGGATTCCTCCTGAGGTTGCAGCCAGAAGTTGGCTGGGCTTAGGCCATCTCAAAAGGTGTCACCATTCACATGCCTCTTGCCTGAATGAGGTGTGGGTAAGATTTCCACAACTGGAATCTGGACCAGGTGTAGTTCCCCAAATATCCCTGCCTTTGTCTCTTTCCGATGACCTCAGAGTTGCTGGACTCTTCCATGTAGGACAAAGGATCCCAGAGTGATTGCCCTAAGAGAAACCAATGGGAGCTGCCTAGCCTCTAACCTAGCCTCAGACATCAGGCATCATCGCTCTCCTTGTAGTCTAGTCATTGAGGCAGTCACAGGATCAGAGGTAGGGTCCTAGCCTTTATGCAGTCATGGAAGGTGTCTCCAAGAACTTCAGACATGTTTTAAATCTCCAAAATACTCTAAAAAGATAACAGCCACTTTGTAAATCCACATTATCTACATCCCTGGCTCTATGGAAAGAGCTTTCCATTTCAGTTCTTTTTGTGAGAGTTCAGAAATACTGTGAATCAAAAAAGATGACATTTGTTTAACTTTTCAGACTATTACTTGGTGGAGGTGTGTCAGAAAATACGATGAGGCGATGCTATGTAGTAGCACTTGTGGAATATTTTGGTTTTGCTATAACTTGGGAAAGAATTGCAGCTTCAAATTATCTTTGAGGACTCAGCTCATTCCAGTGCCTTTGAAACTCAATGATGATCTAATGTTTTCATTTCCTTACCTCATTCTGGGGTTGCATGAGAGATCTCTCTGTAACCTTGCTCAATATAGAGAAGACATTGTAGAGAAGATCCTGTCTATTGGATTTAGCTTTGATCCGTTGAGACTATAAAAATAACAATCATTCCATGTATTTAAGAAACTCCTTGATTCAACTCATGCTTTGTGGTTGGTGTGTTTGTGGAGTTGGGACTTGAGAGGATTAGTGGAGAGTAGTTGTGTAACATTTAGGAATAGGACAATGATAAGAGGGAAGTTTATTTAAATTTTTTTTTCTTAAGAAATGTTCTGTATTCCTAAAGTTGTATCTATGAGAAAATGCACTCATTAAATAAAAATGCCAATCTGAAGCCAGAAACCAGGAACTTCCTCTGGGTCTCCGACACGGTTGCAGGGGCCCAAGGACTTGGGCCATCTTCTGCTGCTTTTCCAGGTCATAGCAGAGAGCTGGATGGAAGTGGAGCATCCGGGACTTGAACTGGTGCCCCCATGGGATGCCAGCAGAGCAGGCCGTGGCTTTACCTGCTACGTCACAGTGCCAGCCCCAACAATATTTTTTTTATTTTCTGGCACACAGCCAGAAAATAAGAGTCTACTATACTGATTATATTGGCTACCTTTTAAGTGTCAGGAACATTGCTTATTAGTTTTTTTTTTAAGTATCTCCCCACTACTAGAATATTATATGATGAAAATTTCTAGTCCCATTTTGTAGAAGAGCAAATTGAGATTTAGAGAGGTCAATTTGTTCAGAGTCAATGTACTCAGTAAATGGTGGACTCCAGATTTGAAATTGTTGTACATGACCCTGAAGCCAAATCTTTTCTAATTAATTGAACATGCATTGAATGAAGTGAGAACAGAGTGTGACCCACCTCCCTGCCATTTTGTTGGCTCAATACCAAATCCAAGACACAACTGATGATTTTATTGAATCAACCAGTTATAACGATCTTTTGTGATTAAATAGTACACCAAGAAATAGAGTAGAATCTCCTCCTCAGAACATTGTAAAAAAGGACACGTAGGTTGTCTCTGCCTGTTTTATCACTGGCCTTTGAGGAGGAAGAAAAAATCATCTTTTGGAATTTCTTCCTCATGTATTATATTTCTGCAATGTGATTATCTTGCAAAAGGCATTTCTTTCTATCAGTAAGCAAAATCTAGGAATCTCTCCGCACACAGGTCAGGAAGTGTCGTTGAAAGCAGTCAGCAGTTATAGCTTTGAGCCTCCAATTCTCTTCCATATATATTTCACCTGAAACTTGCATCAACCCTGGGAAGGAGGACAGGTATTATGACTATTTGCTTTACTGAAAGAATTTACCCACTACCCTGAAGGTAATGTGTAGCTGAAATCAAGCCTGAATCTAATTTCAAAATCAGAACTCTCTACCTAAGACCCCACTACTCAAAGTGTAGTCCACAAACTAGAAGGGCAGGCTGCCCTCAGGAGCTTGTCAGAAACGAGGAACCTCTGCTCTCACCCAAATCTACAGTTTAGCAAGACAGCCATGTGACTCGAATGTACTTTTCTACGAAGAAATCACTCTCAGGTGATACCACCTGTCCTTTTTATAGCAGTAGCAATTATATTAACCCGCAGCTGCCCTTACAGTGGCCTCCTACCCAACCCCGCCTCCTTTGACTTCTACGGACATGGGATTGACTTGCTTTCAGGTATAAAGCAATCTTGTTTCTATTTTCTCGTGCTGGTATCTTTGGGTCATGTATTGAGGAGTCTAAAATGACTAAGCCTGGTGAGGTGGGAGAAGTCGCGTGGATCAATAGTGCTAGGCCAGGATGAAAAGAAGTTCAGTTTGGAGGTGAAACCAGGAAGCGCTCTGGTCTTACAAAACATGTCCTAATGCGACAGGACTCGGGTTTCTCCGAGCCCCTCTCCAGGTTTTGGAGCAATTATTTCTAGCTCACTTAGAGGTGGGATACATTGAGGCCAGTTGCCCTGCATAAGGGGGGGGGGGCTTTCAAGCAGCATCTGGCTAGCATCGCTCAACTCCGGCAAAGTCCCAGGAGAGCCTGAGCTGGCTTTTCTAGCTCAGTGTCTGGGCTTTCTCTTCTTTAAAGAGCCAGCTGTGCTTCTCGGAAGTGTGTGCTCTTCAGATGGGCTCCCTCAATTCTACAGCATGCCCCATACCCCTGGAAAAAGTGTCCAGGGGGCCCCAGCAGCCTGCTGGCATGGTGGCCCTGGCCAGTTCACTGTCTGCATCCCAGGTTGCTTCTCCATCCTTGCCCAGTTGATCCTAGGAAGTGAGGAAGAACACGTTTCAGAACATTTTTGCCCTGCTGTAAAAACAACGAATTTATGAGCATGCCGGTGTGAAAAGAGGGCCTGGGGAATCATTACTGAAAGCATAAAAGACTAATTTTCCCCATAAAGTGGCAGCAATAAATGTCCTGTAAATATGAGCCTCTACTGACTCCTGCTTCAAAAGCATATTTTCTACCTCCAATCCCATAAAATCTATTTCATATTTAACTGAGTAAATAACATAGACTCAGCGCCTATTCACACACCTGAGGTTAGGGTACACCAGGGCAGGGGAGAGCCACAGGGGCAGACACTGTCAGGTCTGGCTGCCTCCAGTCTGGGAGGAAAAGGGGGGAAGGATGGGGGAGGGAGAGGTGGGAGAAGGGCTGGCAAAGGAGCAGGAAGGGAGACCGCCATTGTGAGCAACTCCAGAAAGGGAACGTGGTGAAACGGAGGCACTGACTCCTCAAACTCCAGGGGTCAGGGATGACTCTCTTCCTGATCACCAAAAGTTGGGGAAAATGGTATTTTTGTGATATCTATTTATGAAAATAAGGCCCCAGTTTGGATATGAGCTCTGTAGATTCCCCCCTCCCATCTACAGTCTGTGGATATGGGAGAATATTTGAGATCATGATGATCAGTGGACAGATGCCACTCAGAAGTCCATGATCGCTTTTCTGAGACGGAGAGACGGAGAGTCCAGGGGCAGCAGGTATTACTCCCAGGACGCATCGCTGGGTGGGTGCGGGTGGGAGTAAAGTCTATGCTATCTGGTGTCTGAAGAAGAGGAAGGAACAGCATGTTCTTCCTTGTCAGTAGGAGAATTTCCTGCGGCTGGTCCTGCGAGGCCGCACTGTCGAGGAGAGCAGGGCGACAGTGTCTTTCTCACTAGAAACACCAGACGCGAATTTCGGCGAGTGTGTCCGTCTTCGTTCACAGCCACGTATATTTTTAAAGGGCAGGCAGAAGGGACGTAGCTAATTCAGGGCAACACCAATACCATAGGACAGAATTGACACTGCCGCCAATATGCCTCTCCAACCAGCTTGAAGATCATGGAGCTGGGTAGCTGTCCAGGTGGTCCTAATGGGTCTGGGCCACACCCGGGAGCTGTTTGCCTGATTGGCAGTTACGGGTCCTTTCATAGGGAGCAGGGGTGGGGAAAAGTGCTTGGGCTCCCGCTGCCTGTCAGCAGTCGGGTTGTGGGGTCCTTCCGTGGAGGACTGGTGAGCCGTGCCCTCTCAACCCTCCTGCGTGGGTAGGGCAGGAAGACTCCTCGCCAGGTACAGGATCACCCACAGTTTCCTTCAGCAATCGTGGCGGCCTCAGAGAGGGGGAGAGTGAGGGAGAAAAGGATTATATTTTCCATGAGCTTTGTGAAGTCCGCTCATCTAAGTATCTCCCTGTACCTGTTATGCATCACATATGGGAGATGATCTGTTACCATAAAAAGGTTTTCTTCTTTACCTACCCACACTTCGGAGGCCTGGCTCATGTGAGGTGAGGTTTTTGTCTGCACATTTAACCAATGGAAAGCACAGATTTTTTAGATGAACTGAGTGACCAGTATATGATTTCGGACAACACGCTTCTCTCACCTCTATCACACTTTGCTTCTTCAAGGGGAGCTTCATTTGAGATGACTGTAGATTAGCCAGGTTATAGAATTTGGGTCTTCCTGCTGACTGTGCTTCAATTCTTGAGGGCTGAGTTTCAATTGCTTCCAAATTCCTGTCTTTGTAGTGTGTGAAATATCACCTCTCCTCTCCCAAAGGGGCCTTGATTCTCTAGGAGTTTTTCAGCTGCCCTGCAGGACTCCTGCTTCCACATGGCACAGTGGGAACCTGTCTTGGTTTCCCCACCCTCAGCCACCATTGTTTCCCTCTTATTCCTCCATGAATTCCATCTCCCAGGCACAACAGAATCTTGCTTGGTCTCCCATGGCTCTGGTCTGGAGGAATCTCTGAGAGTCTTTCTCTGGTACATCCTAATAGACTCATGAAAGGCGGGGAGGTGAGTGCCACTCTAGGGTGGTAAAGACAGGCAAGCTGATACTTGCGAAAGCTTTTGTTCCTGGGACTGCCATGTCCACAGTTGGGTCCTGATAAACAATGGGAAGGAGAGGCCTGCCACTATGGAGTCCTGGGGCTCAGCACCCTGTTTGCATGTACATGCGCTGGCCTTCAGTCAGCTGATTGTTCAGATGCTAGATTGCCTGCAAATGCCTCTAATTAGATCGGATTGCAGGGGGCTGAAACAGAAGATAGGGAAAGTGCCTCAGCTACAAGAACAAACAATGCTGCATTGTCCTGTTAAAAACATGCAGACAGTCTGGAAATTCAAGTTTGAATTATCAGTCATGATCTAGAAGAACAAGACACAGAATAACAGGCGATTAGAAAGGGAGCAAGGACTGGGAACTTAGAAGAAGATGGTGAGATTTGAAAGACGATAGATTCAGGCAGGCGAACTTAAATATGGAAGAGGGAATATTCTAGG
This sequence comes from Lepus europaeus, assembly GCF_033115175.1. Classification (NCBI taxonomy): domain Eukaryota; kingdom Metazoa; phylum Chordata; class Mammalia; order Lagomorpha; family Leporidae; genus Lepus; species Lepus europaeus. The sequence goes on along the minus strand of NC_084838.1, from coordinate 67,798,590 downwards.
TGGATAATGGAAAGTGGGTGGGAGGAATGTCGTGATGGCTTGAAGGGCTGCAGGTGAGACATATGGGAATAATTGCACAATTTCTCTGTTTTCCAGGCAGAATCACATGTAATATCTGAATGGAAACAGAATTGATTATATTGGGGAAGTTTATTAAAATGAGGTCATGGATTTTGAAAAAGCTACAGCTCAACCTACCCCCTTATGAGTCAGGAGACAGATTTGTCTGGCTCTGCTACCCTGAATTCACGGCTTTATCTGCAGAGACCAGTCCTAATTCAATGGCTGTTTTGGTAAGTGGACTTGCAGCCTCAGTTTACTGACTCTGTGCCTCTTTTCCTTCCATTTAATAACCCAGCCTTCCTCTTGCTTTGTGTCAGCTACTCTGCCTTGGGGCTGATGTGAATCCAGGTAGATATTGTGAAAGACCTGAAGCAAAACTCCTTGCCTCACTTGCTTAAAAGTACGACAGGCCCATCTGTTTATAGACTGTTGGAAATAATATGAGTCTTTTCTTTAAGAAGAGGCACATGCTAATACAGTACGATCTTTTTTTAAAGAAAAAGGAAGAAAAATGCATATATTAGTTTGACTTCATGCTTTATTATGGGCCATCATTTTCAACTTTTCATAGTGCTGTCACCTACCCCCAAGGGCCCTCATGGGGGCTGATGTTGGCACTGATTCAGATTACATTAGTGTGAATTTGGGTTTTCCATTGCCTGCTGCTTAATAATAATCTGTCGTTTTGTCCCTGTAGTATCATTAGCACCTTCTTCCTCCAGGTGCTGACTAGAGGCTGCAGAACTGCCCCCAAGCCTACAGCAATTTACACCTATTGACTCCGCCTGCAGCTAATTCATCTTCATGATCTCTCAGATTCTTCACCCCATTCCTTAACTCTCTCACTACTCTGACGGAGTTGGCCTGTCCAGAGTCCATTGATATTTGAACCTTATAACAAAGTTAGGAGGCGAAGGACTTTACAGATCATCTCACTGATATTCCCTTCTTAGTAGATGAGAACAGCTAAGGTCAGAGGTTAAGTAATTCGTCTGAAGTCCCAGAGGCAGGTAGAGGCAGAGCTGGGCCTAGACCTCATTCCCCCTAATCCTCGCTGGGCATTCTTTCAATTGCCTTGACCAGCTCAGGATCAAGTAGGCACCCCTGTGCCTCAGTGAACTCTTGGATATGTGATCCTTTGTGGTGGAACTGCTTGAAGCCACAGCACTAAGGGAAAGTCTCTAGGTTGTACAGTCATATCTTTATATAACTGAAAAGCTAAAATTGAAGGTTGCAGACATTCTTCTGATGTAATGTGTGTTATCCCTGGAAGGCTGCACACACAATAAATTCTGGACAGTGTATTTATTCCTTACCATAATGGGTCAAATGCTCACTCTTCACTTTCTCTTTCCTTGTTTTCCCTGCATCTGGTCAGTCATCAATCCTGCTGAGCTGGGAAGTTTTTCTCAAGGCCTTTCCTCAGTTCCCACTCAGAAATCTCTCCTGTTTCAGACCGGAATGACTGCAGTGATTCCTTAGCTGGTAGCCCTGTGCCCTCCACTCCTCACCCCTGTGTATCTGTCTTCCACATTCATTCCAGGGTTATGATCTAAAACGGATCCTGTCTTTCCTTGGCATTTCTTCCCTTGGAGAGTAGCCTCCAAACTGGGCTATACGAAGGCTTTTCAAGGAGTACATGTGCATGGTGGATTTCAAGAAATCAGAGTCCAGATCTTTAACATCTAAATGAGTCAACAATCATAAAATCTTCTATGAATCTTAACATTTAATACTTAAACGTTTTTTCACTCATTCTAAATCTTTGTGTGTTACCATGAAGTATAAAAACTTCAGATTACCAGAGAAAAGAATGACTTGAGTTACTGGTCTTAGAGAAGCTTTCTGGCCGGCACTGCGTCTCATTAGGCTAATCCTCTGCCTGCGGCGCCAGCACCCGGGGTTCTAGTCCCGATCGGGGTGCTGGATTCTGTCCCGGTTGGTCCTTTTCTGGTCCGGCTCTCTGCTGTGGCCCGGGAGTGCAGTGGAGGATGGCCCAAGAGCTTGGGCCCTGCACCCACATGGGAGACCAGGAGCAAGCACCTGGTTCCTGGTTTTGGATTGGCGTAGCGCGCCAGCTGTAGCGGCCATCTGGGGGGTGAACCAACGGAGGGAAGACCTTTCTTTCTCTCTCTCTCTCACTCCATACTGCTTCCTGTTTTTACCTATTTTATACAATTTTCTATTAAGGATGGAACTTAGATTTGGCTGATGTTGGGATGGTCTGAAATTGAAACAAACGAAAAATAAGAGGTCAGTGATTATGATTTTGGATGTAATGAATTTTTAAGGGGATTACTACTTTTTCAAGGTAATTGTATATAACTAAAGTTAAATATTTTCTGTGATTTATCGCAGATTATATGCTTGATCAACATGGTTTTAAAATCTAGTTAACAAATAATAAAATAGAATATTTGTTTCATAAACAGTCAATTCTCATTTCATGATATAATAGAAAACCTCTAAAAAATCTTATGTATATGCATGAGACACATAGTTTTTCCTTCACAATCCTTTTTATTTTTATTTATTTTATTTGACAGAGTTAGACAGTGAGAGAGACAGAGAGAAAGGTCTTCCTTCTGTTGGTTCACCCCCCAAATGGCCGCTACGGCAGGAGCCACGCCAATCTGAAGCCAGGAGCCAGGTGCTTCCTCCTGGTCTCCCATGCGGGTGCAGGGGCCCAAGCACCTGGGCCATCCTCCACTGCCCTCCCGGGCCACAGCAGAGAGCTGAACTGGAAGAGGAGCAACCAAGACTAGAACCCAGCACCCATATGGGATGCCGGCACCACAGGCGGAGGATTAACCAAGTGAGCCCCCATAATCATTTTTAAAAGGAAAAAAATTAAACATATGGAGATAGTCAGTGAATTAAACAATGAATATATGTATCTGTCTATATATACTGTCATTATCACATATCTATCTACCTAGCCATACATCCATCAATCAGCCTTATTTTTTCCTTGCAGTTCAAAGGAAGTTGCACATACTAGGAGCATCATTGTTCAGTTATTTAGAAGGTGAATGAGCAGAATATGTTTGAAGACTGTGAACTGAGAAAATCCAGGTTCCGTAGCCTGGCAGTCAAAGGCCTCCACAGAGGGCAGGACCAAGTCTTTGGCAGACAATAGTTTCTGCTGTGCTCCTCTTCCATGCTTTGTCCTAGCACTTGGTGTATCCAGGGCTCCAACAGCATCAGGTTCCCTTGCACCAAGCTGATCACAGCTCTGCCATGGGTAGTGTAGGTGGTTACTTCCTCTTCTCCCTGTCTCATTTCTACTCGTCCTTTAAGTCTCAGCCCAAATAGAAAACTTGCTGAGTTTCCCTGAGTATGATGTAGTGAGAATTCCTTGGGTTTGAAGTCAGAAGATATGGGCGGAAATACTCTCTCCTCAAAATGTCCTTAAAAATTGTTTTTCTCATACCTCTCATATAATGTTTTAATGCATCTGTCCATTCTCTCCTATTATCATATGAGAGCTGTCTATGGCCAAACTCCTTTGTGATTTAGATTTGTGCTCATTATAGTGTAGTTAAGGAACACATATTAAAAATATTAATAATCATTTATATTTAATCATATAAAATACATTTAAATATATTTGTTTTTATGTAACCACTTTCCTGATCTTTTCAGGGAATGAAAGTCAAAGTCGAGGTCCCCTCTCTGACACTTCTTTACTGTCCCATCATTGTTCCCCTAAATTCTCACACATAGTGATTCCTTCCTATCTAACATCATAGCCAGCAGAATACAGTAAGAGAACCTGCCAGACCTCTGATGCAGTAGGCAAATTGCATCCACGAGCCTGTGGAGATTATTGTGTGCAACTCTGATCCAAACCAAATTTGGGTCTCGGTGAGAAGTTTTATGGGAAGTCTTGACTACATTTTTCCTGATGCAAAGCCAGATGATGATGAACCATCTGCTGGAGTCTGGGTCTATGCCTGCTTCTCAGCTAGACTGAAGCAGAGATAGGGTACCGCCTGTTGTCAGGATTCCCTGAACACAAGTAACAGAGCCCTGAAACAGCTGGCTGAAGCAGTAAGGACACTTATCTCCTCACATAGCATGAAGTGGGGAAGCAGGGGAAGCAGGGCTGGCTGGTTCAGTGGTGCAGTCCTTAGGAATCGGTCTCCTTCCATTTTTCTCCCACTGTCAACCTTATGTGGTACCAGCAGCTCCAGGTACCACAAGATAAGGCAAGATTTAGACTGGAGAAGAAGATGGTCTCTTCATTCGGTCTTTTTAAAATTTTTTTATTTTTTTTCCTTATTTTTTTTTTAATTTAATGTGAATTTACAAAGTGCAACTTCTGTATTGTTGTGGCTTCCCCCCCCACCTCCCTCCCTCCTGCAGCCCTCCTCTCTCCCACTCCCTCTCCCATACCGCCCTTCATTGAGTTTCATTTTCAATTACCTTCATATACTGAAAATCAACTTAGTATATACTAAGCAAGGATTTCAACAGACTGCACTCACACAACCACACAAGGTATAGGGTACTGTTCGACTAGTAGTGTTGTTTTTAAGTTTCATAGTAAAACACATTAAAGACAGAGATCCTACATGGGGAGCCTGTATCCAGTGACTCCCATTGTTGATTAAACAATTGGCACTCTTATTAATGACGTCAGCAATCACCCGAGACTCTTGCTATGAGCTGTCTAGGCTATGGAAGCCCCTTGAGTTCACCAACTCTGAACTTGTTTAGTCAAGGCCGTGTCACAGTGGAGGTTCCTTCCTCCCTTTGGAGAAAGGTGCCTCTCTCCTTGATGGCCTGCTCCTTCTGCTGGGGTCTTGTTCACCAGGATCTTTCATTTAGATTGTTTTTTGCCACCGTGTCATGGCTTTCCATGCCTGTGAGACTCTCATGGACCTTTTAGCCAGATCCATTCGGTCCATTTTTAAGATTGGGAAATCTATCCTCAGGTATTCCAGTGTCATTAGCTAGAATTGTTTCTCATGCTCATTCCCCAGCAAAATACTAGTAAAGGAGAGGTTTAAGCTTAGACTGATTCGGATTCAGTCTTGTGGATTATGGTGGAGCCAGTCTGTCTCAAAACCCAAAGCCATTAACAGGGTATCCATTTGGCTGAAAGTAGAGGAAAAGCAGTGGGTGTTGGAGCAGTAATCATGAGGCTCGGCTAACTTCCCTCCATGTAAATTAGCAGTTAAGGGAATTAGGAAGATGTGGGCAAATTAAAGAGGATTCAAAAATTGATGTGAGCATGTTTCATTGATTATTTTTTTCTTTTTAATTTGGCATTTTGACCAATTATTACTGCTTAGTAACTAAATTACTAACTTCTACAAATTCATTTACTTACATTACCCTTTCCTTTTATCTTAAAATATTTCCCCTTCAAGTTGCTCTCTATTTCTGTAGACTTACAGGAGAGCGTCTATGCAGACTTTTTTTCTAAATAGATAGTGAAACAATAGAGCTTAGGAGTTATCTGTCTTCATTCCAGTTCCCTGAGTACCTTTTTAGTGTTCCAAACATAGCAGGTGCTTAATACATGTGTGTTTGCCTGTTTCTGTGGCCATGTGCACATGTGTTCAGGACGTGGTCTCTTTATTCACTGTTGAGTTAACACAACAACCATGACATTGGTTCCTTTGCTTCTAGATACTTTCATAAAGGGTTTTTTCAATTAGCATACAACCTTTCTAAGGATTAAAAGCCAAAAATTTTAACAAACTCCATGATTTTCCTTGGCCTAAAGAAGATTATCTGTATTTTGCCTTTTCAAATGGTGATTTTCAACCAGACATGTTGGTGGTATTCCTATCATTAGTATAGTCCTTTCCAGTGTGGCTCTTGCCTGTAGTTTTCTGAAAACATTTTCTTTGAGATGAATTATTTTTATGGTTTGGAGTTTCTTTAATTTTATTTCCCTTTTAAAGATTTATTTATTTATTTAAAGACTTATTTATTTACTTGAAAGGCCAAGTTACAGAGAGCCAAAGGCAGAAGCAGAGGTAGAGAGAGATCTTCAAACCATTGGTTCATTCTCCAAATGGTTGCAATGGCTGGAGCTGGGCTGATCAAGGCCAGCAGCCAGGAGCTTCTTTGGGTCTCCCACGCAGATACAGGGGCCCAAAGACTTGGGCCATCTTCTATTGCTTTCCCAGGCCATAGCAGAGAGCTGGATTGGAAGAGGAGCAGCCAGGACTTGAACTGGTGCCTGTATAGAATGCTGACACTGCAGGTAGTGGCTTTACCTGCTATGCCACATCGCCGGCCCCTTAAAAGATGTATTTATTTTGAAAGAGTTACAGGGGCTGGTGCAGTAAGTTAATCCTCTGCCTGCGGCACCGGCATCCCATACGGGTACCGGTTCTAGTCCTGGCTGCTCCTCTTCCAATCCAGCTCTCTGCTATCGCCTGGGAAGGCAGCAGAAGATGGCTCAAGTCCTTTGGGACCCTGAGCTGTGTGGGAGACTGGAAGAAGCTCCTGGCTCCTGGCTTTGGATTGGTGCAGCTCTGGCCATTGTGGCCATTTGGGGAGTGAACAATGGATGGAAGACCTTTCTCTCTCTCTCTCCCTTTCACTGTCTGTGAAATACCTCTCAAATAAATAAAATCTTTTTTTTTAAAAGAGTTACAGAGAGAGAGAGGGAGAGACAGATAAAGATCTTCCATCCACTGGTCAATCCTTAGATGGTTGCAACGGCCAGCACTGGGCCAGGCCAGAACCAAGAGCCAAGAATTTCATCTGGGTCTCCCATGAGGGTGACAAGGCCCAAGCGCTTGGGCCATCCTCCATTTCTTTTCCCAGTATACTAGCAGGAAGCTGGATCAGAAGTCAAGCAGCCAGCTCATGAACTGGTGCCCACATGCGATGCTGTTGTTGCAGGTGGCAGCTTTACCCACTATACAGTTCCAGTCCCGATTTGGGGGTTGCTTTATTCATTCTTTTCCCTTTTGTACTCTTCCTATAAATTTGCTTTTGCTTTGCATGGTGGCTCTCTCTAAGCTTACCTAAGGATAAGCTCTTTCAGGAAGGCTGTACACTTTGTATTGTCCTGAGATGTGGGTCTGAGCAGCTAGTAGAGAACTTGCAAGACTCCGGGATCTCGTGTTTTAAAAGCATTTTACATATGTATGTGTTTAATTTATTTGAAGGGCAGAGAGAGAGAGATGGAGATTGAGATCCTCTCTCTGCTTACTGTCCGAATGCCCACAGCAGCTATGAGAGGACTAGGCTACAGCCAAGATCCTAGAATTCCAACCAGGTCTCCCACATGGGTGGCAGGTGCCCAACTACTTGAGCTACCTCCTCTTGCTTGCTAAAGTACAAATTGACAGGTAGTTAGAATCGGGTGTGAATCAGGGCTCACACCCAGGCATTCTGATGTGGAATGCAGGCCTCCCAAGTGGCAATTTAAATGCTGTGTCAAATGCCCAGCCAGGATTTCTAAACTATAGAAGAGAACCATGTACTTTAGTAGGAAAGATTTGTTCCTATTTGTTTTAGCTTTGGAAGATGTCCCAAGTCCTTGGGCCCCTGCTACACATGTGGGAGACCTGGATGGAATTCCAGGCCCATTGCTCCTGACTGATCCAGACCTGGCCATTGTGGCCATTTCGAGAGTGAACCAGAGGATAGAAGATCTCCTCCCCTCGCCGCTCTGTAACTCTGCCCTTCAAATAATTAAATGTTTAAAGTATATTGCACTGGTTATTAGTTTTTAAGATTCATTTATTTGAAAGTCAGAGTTACACAGAGAGAGGAGAGGCACACAGAAAGAGAGAGGTCTTCCATCTGCTGGTTTCCCTCCCCAATTGGCTGCAACGGCTGGAGCTGCACCGGTCCGGAGCCAGGAACTTCCTCCAGGTCTTCCCATTTAAGTGCAGGGGCCCAAGCACTTGGGCCATCTTCTGCTTTCCCAAGCCATAGCAGACAGCTGGATTGAAAGTGGAGCATCCGGGTCTCTAACTGGCACCCATATGGGATGCCGGCATTGCAGGCAATGGCTTTACCCACTATGCCACAGCACTGAACATGGTGATTTTTGTGGAGACAGATATCCAACCACAGCACCCAGTTAACAATAGTGAGTCCTGCCACTGCTCCTGTTTCTCAGGATGGTAAGGGCACTGAGCCCTGGTCTGGTACTAATCATGACAAGTAATGTTTCCATGGAGGAAATACGTGCTCTGTTCTCCACAAATGAATGTTTGGAGACGGTGTGCTTATAAGGTTCCTCCTGACCTTACAGAGGTGTAGTTTTGCTCTCAAGCTTTTTCGAATCGCCAACTCCATGGATAAGTTCTAAACTGTCTCCCTGTCCTCCCTGTGTTATTGGCTCTCCCTGGAGATCCTGAGAGGTGGTGTGGGTGAGGCTTTGAGCTGGTTGCCACAAGGTTGCTGTCTGATCACCCCCAGAATGGTCCTAGAGCAGACCTCTCCTTTGAGTCAACTTTGGCCGTTCTGGTTTCCTCTCCTGCCCACAACTGCCATGAAAGGCTTAAGGGAGAGGGCTTTTCCGAGAACAGGGAGGGTGGCACTTGTTCCACATTTTAGTCACATTTGTGTCCTCAGAAAAATGGCTCTCCTTTCTCAGTCGGGGGAGGGTAGGGAAAGGCGCCTTCTCCTTCCATGCTCACCTACCTGTGAGTCAGCTTCCGTGGCTAGAACAGATTCCCTCACCCTTCCCGCCCTCCCCCAGGCCCTCCCTGAGATCTGCGAAGACTGGGATAGGGGCCTGACTCCACTGGAGTGCGAAATCACTGTGCTTTAGATTGTGGAGGGGTGGAGGGAGGGAGGCAAGAGAGTTCAGTGGGAAGTAAACTGGGGGCTCTCCCCTCATTCCTGTCTCGAAGATAAGTGTTGGACACAGTGAGGGAATTCTGCATCACCTCTTTGATTATTCTCCTGCCGTCACAGGAAGTGGCCTTTTTGTCTGCCATTGGCTCCCTGTTGTGTCCGGCCCATCAGCCAGGCCTGCTTCAGATGATTAGCAGCAGCACCTGAACCTGTTCAACAGTAATGCAGCTCTTCTAACAATAGACATGTGTCCATGATGGTGCCATTGTCTTGAAAGCCGGAGATAAAAGGGAAAACGAATGTGCAGCCTGATTCTAACTCACGTTCACGTTAACCCCACTGTGTGTTCTAGAGTTTCTTGGAGATGTTTTGTCTTCTATTCACTGTCTTGGTATTTATTTTCATTCAGAAAAGCTGGTAGCTGCAGAACTGTGGCCTTATGATCAGAGAAAGTTGATTTCTGCTTGTCTATTTACTGGGAGCTGTGTGAAGCGAGGAGAGCTTGGATTTAAATTAAGATGTCACTGACAAGCGTGAGGAAGTGTTTAATTAATGTAATGACCTTCTGTTAATAAGGGAAAGTGTGACCTGCAGTCCACTGGAAGAGGCTACCTGGAGTACAGAGAAATCTGCCGGGCAAGCTGGCTCAGAAATGGCTGAGCACTGTCCGTGCTGAAGGCAGAAGGAGAAACATCAAAGGAAGAGATGTGATATCTATAGAACAACTACTATGTGTGAGGCATGGATTTTACTTTAAGGGCCTTAGGACATTTAAATCAATCTGAAATCTGTGATGCACCCTATGAGTTTTTTTTTTTTTTTTTTTCTAGAGTAGGGAACTGATAATTACATTGGTTCACTGACTTGCTCAAGGTCACATACCTTTGAAGGGAGTGGAGTTGAGCTTTGTACTAAATTCTTCTGAACTGGTCCCCCATTATATCACTTAAGGGGAAGGTACTAATTTTAGTGTCTGTGACAAAATAAATACTTACATTAATTTTATGTGATGTAATTTGAAGAGAAGGATCCAAAGTAACTCATCAATGCAGTCCAAAATTCAGCCATTAGAATTTTATTCCTTTGGGCTAAATGTTTTTAATAAAAGTTTATTTATTATTTTTTGAGAGAAATGAGAGAGAGGGAGAGAAAGAAAGAAAAAAGAAATCGCCCACATGCTGGTTCACTCCCTAAATGTCTTCCACAGCGAGGGCTGGGTCAGGTCAAAGTCAGAAGCCAAGATCTCCATCTGGGCCTCCTATGTGGGGTGGCTGGGATCCAAGTACTTGGATGATTATTTGCTGCCTCCTAGGTGCATCTGCAGGAAGATGGATTGGAAGCAGAGGCAGGACTCAATCTCAAATACTCATGGATGTGGGCTTTCAAAACTCTGGTTTAACCTGCTGTGCTACAGTGCTTGTCACAGGGTTCCATGTTGACTCTTCAAAATATCTAGAGGGGCCGGTACTGTGGTATAGCGGGTAAAGCCACTGCCTGCAGTGCTGGCATCCCATATGGGCACTGGTTTGAGTCCCAGCTGCTCCACTTCCGATCCAGCTCTCTGCTATGGCCTGGGAAAGCAGTAGAAGATGGCCCCAGTGCTTGGGCCCCTGCACCCATGTGGGAGACCTGAAAGAAGCTCCTGGCTTTGTATTGGCACAGCTCCAGCCTTTGCAAGGCCATCTGGGGAGTGAACCAGCGGATGGAAGACTGACTCTCTCTCTGTCTCCCTTCTTCCCTCCCTCCTTTTCCTTCTCTCTCTGTGTAACTCTGACTTTCAAGTAAATAAATATTTTTTAAAAACCACAAAATATCTAGAAAGAAAGACACATATTAAGGCCCTGATGTTTTCGGATTTGATGCCCAGTGCTCTTTTAATGCAAGAGCAAACTGGGCTGGCTTTGAGGCTCAGCAAGTTAAGCTGCCACCTGAGATACTGACACCCATATTAATACTAGTTTGAGTTCTGGCTGCTCCATTTCCAATCCACTTCCCTGTTAATATGCCTGGGAAGACAGCAGAAGATGGCCCAAGTACTTGGGCCCCTACCACCCAACTGGAGGCCTAAGTGGGAGCTCCTGGCTTTGGCAGCAATTTGGGGAGTGAAACAGTGGATGGAAGATCTTCTCCCTCTCTCCCCCCTCTCTCTCTTCTCTTCCTCCTAAGTCTGCCTTTTAACTAACTAACTCTCTTAGAAAAGGCACAAGACCAAATTGCATTTTCTATTACACTCAAATCTCAATATAAGTAGTAACTGCTGTTAGGTGAACGAGGAAGTTTGGGTAGTCACGGCGGCGATGCTGACCAGTGACAAGCAGGAACCAGCCATCATGTCACTTTCCCCAACTGCCAGAAATCTTGGCAAATCGGTAAGAAGCATGCAAGTGGCAGTTCTGTACTCAGATGTCACAAAGCTGGGAACTTGGGGCCCAGACCTCAAGGAAGTCTCCGACACGCCTGCTGAAAGAGGAGTGAGTCCCGTGGGGTCCCCTGCTCCAAGTGTGTGTGAGGGCCCGGCCTCTTCTCAGTTCCCCAGGCCTGTGGAAGTCTCCTGCATTCTCCCAGCCACCCTCAGTTCTGGAAGCTCATGCAAAGATTATTTTCCTGTTCGATCACTCATTCCCTTCCCCAGTGCACGTGCACGTGTGTACACACAAACAGACGCATTTTCTTTACCAATGATACTTAGTTTCCTAGAATCCTGCAAGGTTGATTGCGACCGACTTTCCCAGATTTTGTGATAAACATTTAGCACTCAAGGGTCTGTAGGTGGCACTGTTAGCTCTGATCACAACTCTCCCAACAGGAATTAAAGCTAGCTGTGGAGAAAGTACAGTTGGATTTGCAGTTTGGCTGGCTGGTTCGGGAACAGGGGACTTAGTAGTGCTCAGTGTCCCTTTGGCACCCAGAGGGGGTCCCGTGAACTCCAGGGTTTCCTTTAACCCACTGTCCAGCTTTTGGAAACTCGCTCACCAGGATAGCCTCTTCACTCGGGTTTCTAAATATGCGGCAGTTGTGTGTTGTGCTTTGCCTTCAGGGCCTCCAGTACTTTGCTACCCTTGTATACGCTAGATATTCCTGCTCCGAACCGTGATTTTGGTTTCCTGCTAACATTTACCAAGGCTTAAGCTGGGGTATAATTCTCTGCATGCGCCTCCTCTTGAAAGAAAAACTGGAGAAATACACTTGTTGTGAATCCACACCCTGAACACCATGGACAACTTGTGGAGTTTCTGAAACCAAACCTTTGGGGGGAAACTACCCACCTCCCCTCTCCCCTCCCAACGACAAACAAAAGCATCAGGAACCCTCGGGAAAGAAAGGAGGAGGTGGAATGTTGAGTTCTCTTGGCTGCATTTGTGGCTTGCGTAGAAGCAAGGAATGCTATAAATGGCCTGACATGGATTGGGGTATTTTTATGCTGACAGGTGCACATGTGGGAGCCGCCTGTGGTCTCGCTTTAGAAAGAAGGCCCCCATTACGAGGGTCATTAAAGCCAGGTGTTCCTCCTTGTTTCGGCGCTAACCGCCATTTGGGGAGAAGGCCCACATTCCGCCCAGGCCAGATTGGCCTTGCTGGTGAGAACAGGCTTGTGTGTTTTTGCGAAAAGAAAGACCACCCCAGTAAAACACAGAACCCAAACATCCTGGCTTTTATTGTAAGCTGAAGACAATAGACGTGGCTTAAACCCCCAGCTTTGTTTCTGTATGCTCAAAAGACCTGGAAAAGACCTAGGAACATCTGTGCCAGTTTGTAAACTGTGAGTAGCACAGAGCCCAGTTTTAGAGGAAGAGGGGGAATGCGGAGCCAGGCAGGGATGGTGGGACAGAGCTGTCTTATGAGTTTGAGTTCAAACTGGAACAAACGATTCCTTGCTACTCCATATATTCCACCCTTCTGGTTTCTCTGTTTCTGTCTCTGCTGTCAACATCTCCCCTACTTCACCCTGTCAGTTTCACTTTAAGTCTCACTCTCATACACCCAGGCAGGCTCCAGGTCTTGCCATTCTCACTTTAGTTCCTGCTTTTGTAGAATGGTTGTCACTTCTCAAGCCTTTTTGTGGGTTTGTGGTTCTCACCACGAGTGGGCTGATGGTCTGATCAGGTTACTCTCCTCTTTGTAAATTTTTCGTGGCTACTCGGTGGATCGTGTTCCAACTCCTTGCTCAAAGGTTGCATACCTCTCAGCGGGGACCATATTTCACTAATTTTTTTTTTCTTTCAAGAGTGCCTCCGACTTCAGATATTTACTGATTTGATCTCAAATGAACAAAATACAAGGTCTGTGATGCAGCCTCCTAGTGGGGTGTTTTCATTTTAGCTCCTGTAGCAGATGGGTCTGTGGCTTCCTCCGGAGGCTCACCTGCAGCTGCAGCAGAGTTCTGTAGAAGGGCAAAGTTTCTTGCCTCAAGCAAGGCATCTCCTTGCTGGGCTGCTTTCTTTCACTGAAGGAGCATTCTCAGCTGGAAGTGTCTTGACACTAATACATGGGAAGCAGCAACCTTCCACCGAAGACAGATGGCAACTGCTCTGTAATGGCCCGAGCTCCCTGTCCTCGGGAGGACAATCTAGGTTGTGTCTGACACAATCACTCAGTAGATCTTCAGTGGGAATGTCTGATCTGCCTTTAATGGCAACCCACCCATTAACTCATACTCCATTGGCTATTCTTCCTTTACCAAGATGATATTCTCTCTCTCTTTTTCTAAGTTTGCTGGATTTACTCAAAAATAAGCTACATGGACCCAAATTCCTGTTTCAGATCTGCTTTCAGGGGATCTGGGTCTTTCCTAAGCAAGTCTAGCTCCATGCAGTGAGTTAGACTTTCCTCAAAAAAAAAAAAAAAAGTGTGATTCTACATCTACTAGTAGTTTCCTCTGCCTGGAACACTTTCCTTTCATTTTTGTAGATCAAAAATCATTTATCTTTGAAGTCCTCAAAATGTGTGCTTTTCCTAAGATGTAAAACATACTCTCCCTTGCATGGCAATCTTCATGCATTTGTTTTATTTCTTCTAAACTGTGAGCCCATTGAAAGTATCCTGTCTTTATATTTGCAGCCATCATAGTTCTTGGCACGGGTAGGTGCTCAATAAGTGTATTTTGACTAATAGTTAAATGAGTGGTCAAATATGGAAGTTTTTATTTTGCACATGTCTGCTTCCACATGGTCTGACACATTAGAGAATTATTTCTAATTCCAAGGACTCCAATGGATGTGATTGCCATTCCATTGGTTTGAAGATCCCAGGCATTTCTTGTGTGACCTATTCTGTAATTCCATAGGCAAAGCAAGAAGGTCTGATTACCTTTTCAGACTTGGAGTCAAGTAGTTGCAGTGTTGGACCCACAGCCTCTCTTGTTATGGCTGGAGATGAACTGTGGCAAATATATTTTTAGACATCTCCGAGAACTTTACAATCTCATCTTTAAACTACAATTTCTTTTCACCATCTTGAATGAACCACAGTGACTACTGGTGTCAATATGATAGGAAATCTAAGTGGGGTTGTATAGAAAAGGCTGGTGGAATATGCATGGCTTATGCTTGTCTCTCAAAGAAACCGTCATGAGTACTCCCTCTCCCGCCACCACCACACACATACTGTCCTCCTTTCTAAAACCCGGAGTCACAGAGATGACACAAGGACTGCTCACTAAGACTGCTGGGCTGCAACACTGGAGGGTCTCTTATGGGAATAAACGCTTCAGCCAAGTTCCTGCCTTTCAGCTTGGGCAGCATTCATTACCGATGGGTGATTGAAGGTCACCTGTCAATCAGCTTGCAGGATAAACAGAACACAGTAGCTACCTATTGACAGGGTCCCAGATTGCTCAAGTCGAGAATAAGAGGTGAGCCTGAACCCTTGACAGCCTGACTCCAGCAAGGTGTCACAGGGCTGACCCTGTGAATGCGTGTTCAATTTGGTGTGAGATCGTAAAGTTTTCTGAAACATGTTTAAAGTTCTAATTTCAAGATTGTAGTTATAAATTCTTGCAAGGGAAAATGTCTACAGTGCCTTTTGCCCACATATTTACATACTAAAATGTGACCACAGAGAGCTTAAAAAAATTTTTTTTTGACAGGCAGAGTGGATAGTGAGAGAGAGACAGAGAGAAAGGTCTTCCTTTTTGCCGTTGGTTCACCCTCCAATGGCCGCTGCGGCCGGCGCATCTCGCTGATCCGAACCCAGGAGCCAGGTGCTTCTCCTGGTCTCCCATGGGGTGCAGGGCCCAAGGACTTGGGCCATCCTCCACTGCCTTCCCGGGCCATAGCATAGAGCTGGCCTAGAAGGGGGGCAACCTAGAATCTGGCGCCCCAACTGGGACTAGAACCCCGTGTGCCGGCGCCGCAAGGTGGAGGATTAGCCTGTTAAGCCACGGCGCCGGCCAAAGAGAGCTTAATTTTTACTTAATTTCTTTTTATTTTCATGGTGGCTCACATCTATATGTTTATTAGGAAGTAAAAATTGATTTCCCAGCAGGACTAGGGCTTACATTTCTCCTTTACCTGGAATTTGGGCCATATAGCCAAAAGATAGTCTTTGTTTCAGATATGTGGGTATGTTCCCTTTCCATTTAATATTTAGGATTTAGTTTATAATAGTTACTAGGCTGTAGTTCATACAATTTGCATCTTAAATAAATGTTATTTTTAAAAAACTTTTTATTCATACAAAGGAAAGAGAATTCATGTATTTTGTACATATAGTTTTATGAACATAATGATACTTTCCACCATTCCTTGTTTCCATCTTCCCTCTTCCTTATTTTTTTTAATTTTTGTGATGACATACTTTCAATTTACTTAAAATTACCAGCTTAACTGATCACAAAATAGATAATTCAGCAATTAATAAGTAGGAAAACTACTGTGTTTCAGGGTATAGACAAGGGTTATAAGTGATAATCAAATCTCAAGGTATCAATTTAACTCATAAAATTTTTTTTGGTACTCTATATATTAGTTAACACAAATTAGAGAAAATATGATATTTGTCTTTTTAGGATCACTAAGCACTGTCATCTCCAATTGCATCCATTTTGTGACAAAAAATGTGTTTCTATTTTTTTTTCCCATGGGTGAGTAGTATTCCATTATGTATATATAACCACATTTGTTATATCCATTCATCAGTTGATAGACATCTGGGTTGATTCCATATCTTAACTATTGGGATTGAGCTTCTATAAACATGGGGATACTGATCACTCTTTCACATGCTGATTTCATTTCCTTTGGGTATATTCCCAGGAGTGGGATGGCTTGGTCATATGGTAGATCAATTTTCAGAATTCTGAGGAATCTCTATACTGTCTTCCTAAATGGTTATACCAGCTTTCATTCCTTCTAGCAGTGTATTAGTGTACCTTGCTCTTCATATCCTCACCAGAATTTGTTATTTTTTAATTTTTGAGTGATAGCCATTCTAACTGGGGTGGTTTTATTTATCTAACATTGTGGTTTTTATTTGCATTCCCTGATAGCTAGTGATCCTGAGTATCTTTTCATGTGTCTATTTACCATTTCTATTACATCCTTTGAAAAATGCATGTTCATATCCTTAGCCCATTTGCTAACTGGATTGTTTGTTTTGTTGCTGTTGAGTTTCTTTTTATTTTTTAAATAGCTTTTAAAATATTTATTGCTTTTGAATGGAGAGTTTTCTTCATGTAAATTATTCTAATACACAGTTCTAAATATGGAGAAAGACTTAGTGCTTGTATATTTATATAAAATAGTGAGCATTTGGAGATTAATGGTTAAATGAATAAAGCAGATACACATTGAAATTACAACTATGAGCTCTGTGTGTAGAAAATATCATAGGACAATTTCACTATAATAATAAATGTTCTATTGCTTGTGGGATATAGTCAAATAGCTTTATTTTCAATCTTCCAAAGTCCATTTACCTCAATTTTGTAGGCTTACTTCTGCCCTAGAAGCAAACTCAGGTATCCGCCAGAATTCCCTTGGCTACATTAGATATTATCAATAGTCTCAACCAGATGATAAAATCTAGCTCCATAAAATCATCTAAATTTCTAACTCTGTTTAAAGATAAAAATTTTCCTTAAGTGGACTTGCAGCAGGATGCCCACTTACTATGGGATAGGAAAGGCACAGCTGCTTCTCTCCTATCCTGCTTTCAAGCTCTCTTTCTTCTCTTATTTTAACCCATAGTCTTTCCAGGATTTGTGAAGTGGGGCTGGGAAATGGGAAGAGACAAAAATTGGAAAGATCTTACTTGATAAAGACTGTTACATGCTGATGTCATGGTTTTTCATTCTGATTGGTTTTAAAAGAGGATTCTTTTGCTCATGCGGTAATTTCATGAGCCCCTGTATTTCTGTGCTTTTACTTTACTTTCGTAGATGCAATGGATGCCTTCTATTCTAGCTCACTATGTATTGCTGCTTCTTCAGCCCCTGGAATCTATCATTTTGCCTTTTGCTTCTCTTCTGAAGCTCCATTTGCCCTTGGGATGTTAGTTTCCACATGCTGTCTCTGACTCTTGAGATATTTGTGTATATTTTACCTAATGCTTTCATGAGTGGCAAGATGATATCCACACAGTTGCCACCTCTCTCTTGCCCCAACCATTATGACAGTTGGCTAGCTCATCTCTTGATTTTTAGATTTTCTAGTATCAAAGTCAAATGACAGCTTTCTGAGTGGTTCTGTTGAGCCTCTTCTCAATAGGTACAGGAAAGGGACAGGTACTCACTATACTCTCTCTCCTCCTGGAGAAAACATTCATAGCATACCAACTGCCTTCGTGAAAATATTCCCTGCAAATGCTGTATCAGTCTTCTGTTTGACTAATTGCATTTTTTATGTAGACAAGGGACTTGAGTTTTCTGACAGGTTTTTGACCATTGTCTGTATCAGTCAGAGTAAGCTAGGTTGTGCTATAGTAAGAAGCAATCTCTATATTTTATTGACTCATGACAACAAAGACTTATTTCTTACTTAGATTACATATCCTTCATGGTCAACTGTTTATGTTCCTCATTGTCTGTACCCGAGGACTTAGACTGACATAGCAGCCTTTCTCTGGAACGTTGTCAGTTATGTGATATGAGAGTATGGCGAAGCACTGATTGACTTTAAAAGCCTCTGCCTAGACATGATATATGGTTCTTCTGCCTACATTTCATTGACCAGAGCAAGCCACATGAACAAGATTGATATCAATGAGGCTGAGTATATCTCCCTACTCCAATGGATCAATAGGTATTTGTGAACAAGAATGAAGTCTATCACACCTTTTTGAGACTTTCTATCTTGTTCCGACATTGGACTTCAAAATGTAACAGCTGTTAAATTCTGAGGCTTTAGTGAAATTTCCCCTTTAATGTCGCATTACATATGTGTGGCTTCTGTAAGCGATCCACCACGTGGTAGTGGAAAGATTTGAAATCCTAGAATCCCATTCTTTCACTTAACTAGCATAAGAGCCCGAGCAAGTTAATTAACTTATTTGAGGCACTGTTTGTTCAACTGTATAGTGGAACTTATAATAATGCTTCCCTCTTAGTTACTGTGAGGATTGTCATTAGTGAACATAATGAACTTGACACTCACCAATGGCAAGATATATTTTTAAAAAAGATTTTTGTATTTATTTGAAAGTCAGAGTTAAGCAGAGAGCGAAGGAGAGGCAGAGAGAGGTCTTCCATCTATCTGCTGGTTCACTCCCCAGTTGGATGCAATGGCCAGAGTTACGCCGATCTGAAGCCAGGAGCCAGGAGTTTCTTCCGGGTCTCCCACGTGGGTGCAGGGGCCCAAGGACTTAGGCCATCTTCCACTGCTTTCTCAGGTCAGAGCAGAGCACTTGATTGGAAGTGGAGCAGCTAGGACTTGAACCGGCACCCATGTAGGGAGTTGGCACTGCAAGGTGGGGCTTTACCCGCTACGCCATAGCACCGGCCCCACAAGCTATATTATTACTTCCTGGAAGGCAAGGGAAACTGACCTCAATGACCAAAGACTATGTTATGAAGTCCTGGAGAATTTTGAGTCATTTCAGGATGAAGCTTTCTTAAAAATCTCAAAGAAATAATCCTGTAGAGTAAAATAATAATAATAAAAAAAAAGCCTTCATATCCTGGCCAGGTAATGCTATTTTAGGCTCCAAAGCTATCAGAGGAGGAAATGTTAAAGTTTATAATAAGGTTTTCTGGTTGATTCTAGAGCCTGATATTATTTCTCAATGATGGCTGGAGGCAAAAAGGCTGCAATCCTAAAGGTGTCAATAGTGACTATTTCTATAGAGGGGTAGATTTAAATTTCTTTGAGATTTCTTCCTTGTTTTGGAAAGACACCAACAACCAAAACAAAGACAGCCCTTTCTTGAAATTTGATCATGCAAAGGTACAAGATACAGATACAAGAAAGCTCCAGTCTAGGGGTCTCAATCAGGGAGCTACCAGCCTCATCACCCCTATCAATCTGTTTGATCCATTAGTGATAATTTTTAAAAAATGTATCCAACATAAAAACTAAGATGTTACATAAAGCTCCGTGTGTGTGTGTGTGTATACATATACATACATATATATATATATATATATATATTTGTTTTGAAAAAACAGAACAGTCTGACACAAATCCCATTGTTCTCATATGGAAACAATGATCTTGGCTCCAGGTAGGGGTTGTCCTACCTTTAAAACTTTTACTTTTATTATTTACTTGAATTTTTATTTATACATCTATATATATAGTTTCTTACACACACACACACATATCTAAGAGAGAGAGGGAGAGAGATATCTTCCATCTCCTGTTCACCATCTGCTGGTTCACTCCCCAAATGCCCGAAGCAGACTTCGCTGGTCTAGGCTGAAAATTCAGTTCAGGCTTCCATGTGAATGGCAGGCACCCAAGTACTTGAGCCATCACCTGCTGTCTCCCAAGATACACATTATTAGGCAGCTGGGGAGAGCAGAGCCAGAACTTGAACCTGAGCAGTCTGACATGGAATGACTGCATCTCAAGCTGGGACTTAACTCCTGCACCTGGCTGGGGACTGCCCCTTTGGGGTTGTGTGTTGCTTCATATGGCACATGAACATCTCCCAACATGCTTCACTGCTTACTGTTGTGTGCCTTGGCCTTGGTACAGTCCAAGTTTGGATGCTAGCTCTGGAAAGCAGCAGCTAAACTGTTCACACTAATTACAAACTTTCAGATTAATTCTGAAGTACAGCTCTGACCCTCTAAGGTTCTCCACTGCCTATGCTTTAAGTACCTAAACTCTTTTTATCAGGACTTTATTGTGCCCTTATCTGGATATAGCTACTATTTTTTTCCTTCTCTCTCTCTCTCTTTTTAAAGATTTATTTATTTATTTGAAAGTCAGATTTACAGAGAAAGAGGAGAGGCAGAGAGAAAGAGAGGTCTTCCATCCAATGGTTCACTCCCAAGGTGGCTGCAACTGCCGGAGCTGTGCCGATCCAAAGCCAGGAGCCAGGAGCTTCTTCCAGGTCTCCCACACAGGTGCAGGAGCCCAGGGACCTGGGCCATCTTGTACTGGTTTCCCAGGCCATAGCAGAAAGCTGGATCAGAAGAGGGGCAGCTGGGACTAGAACCGGTCCCTGTTTGGGATGCCTGCGCTTCAGGCCAGGTCCTTAACCCACTGTGCCACAGCGCCGGCCCCTATTTTTTCCTTTTATTTTTCCCTGTATTTGTCATGGTATAGGATCCCTTCTACACACCTCAACATATTCCCACATCTATGACTTTATCCAGGACTAACAGCAACCACAACTACTATTAGTTGGTGTCTGTGTGCCAGACCAAACAGAATTAAGACTATTACTCACATGAAACTGAAAATTAATGGGAGTAAGACAATTTGTCTAGGTCATGGAGCATAAAGTAGTGGTGTAGGGACGTGAAGTCTGATGTGTCAGATGCCATAGCATACTCTATTCTCAAGACACTTTATGTCTCTACCTGCTCTTTGTTAGGGATATTTTCCCCTTAGCCACTGCATTTTTGCTAACATTTTCTGTTAGATCGAGTTCCAACTTTTCTGTTAAGCTTTCACTGATTATTCTTTCCTACCCCATCCCCCAACTAACCACCGCACTTCTAAAATAATCACAACAGTCTTATTTTTTCCTAAGTAAAGAAGAAGTTGGTGTTGATCTCATAACACTAATTACGTTTGTTTCTTTTTTTGCTATTGAGAATAATATTTATGCCCACACACCCTTTTCAAAATATTTAGCACTGTGTCTCATAGGTAACAAGGCTCCCATATATGTCTGAAAAAAATGAATCCTAAGATGATTGTTTCTCTGCTGATGCTTCGTCTGATTTTTTTCTGGTGGCTTTCCCAAGTGCCACTTAATAGGCAGCTTAGTTTGTAAACTATACACAAAAGTAGTCAGCTGGATGATAGTCAATTCTGTTGGATAATATTTGTCCACACCCCAAATGGATAGGCACAGAGTTCACCTATTGTAAAGAAGGATAACTCTTGTATGAAATATTCTGAGCTAGTAACTGTTTGCTGTTGCTACAGCAGTTAAGTCGGACACTCTAGTGTCCTTCACAGTGGGAATGTAGGATGATTAACCAGTCCCTTCCCTCCACTTCCCTTCCAACAATAGTTACCTCATCTCTGGCCCTTAGGATTTTCCAGGCCGGTGTTGGGAATAGGTTCACCAAGCTTGACCTTGAGGCAGAGGCAGGCGCCTCTTCTAACTGGCCTCTGGCTAGCAGCAGTGGGAGTTGGAGCTCACCAACTTTTCTCTTAAAAACAATTCCTCTGGCCGGCGCCGCGGCTCACTAGGCTAATCCTCCGCCTTGCGGCGTTGGCACACCAGGTTCTAGTTCCGGTTGGGGCACCGATCCTGTCCCGGTTGCCCCTCTTCCAGGCCAGCTCTCTGCTGTGGCCAGGGAGTGCAGTGGAGGATGGCCCAAGTGCTTGGGCCCTGCACCCCATGGGAGACCAGGAGAAGCATTGGAGGGTGAACCAACGGAAAAAGGAAGACCTTTCTCTCTGTCTCTCTCTCTCATTATCCACTCTGCCTGTCAAAACAAACAAACAAACAAACAAACAAACAAAAAAATAATTCCTCTATGTGATTCTGGTGAAGGCTGTCTTATGAGGCTAGGAGCTAGGATACAACATGCCCTTGTACCCCCCTCCCATGCTGGGAGAGAATGTGGGCCATACTGCATTGCTCTCTCCTAAGAAAAACTTCCAAAGGAACTATTGCACCATCCTCTTTTTTCAATTTTCCATTCATAATCCTTTGTATACCCTCATTGTGGTAAGAAGTTTCAGAAATGTGAAATAAAATGGTATCTACACTTACCTTTATGTTAGATGTTTTAATATTATCCAACACGTCTCATGCTCAGATTTGCTTCACTTTTTCTTTTTTGTTTTGATAATTTCTATTGACTTGTATTGAAGTGCACTTATTTTCCCCCTCCTGTGTTCTGTCTTCAATTTAGTCCTTAGATTATTTAATGTGTTATTGTGTTTTTTCATTTTTGACATTTTCTATTTGATTCTTTTCATAATATTCACTTCTCTACTGAAATTCCCATATTTTGATGTATTTTTCCATATATATCATTTATATTAAAGTTCCAAGTCTTAGTTATTTGGGGACATGTTTCTGTTCACTATTTCTTCTCTTAACCATGGATTAGATTTTCTTCTTTATGTGTCTTCTAATCTTTGATAATATGCTGGATATTGTGAATAGAAAAACAAGAGACCAAATCAAGTAATAATTACCCCAAGAAAAGTACATAGCACTTCCCTATCAAATCTTTAGTATGGGATCTAGTATGAGATCTATTAGACAACTAATATGGGAGATCTACTGACTAGTTGTGCTGAGCCTAGACTTTATAGCAACTTTAAATTCAGTTTCCCATTGATTTCTAATGTTTTGAGAACAACAACAGGACTTCCCATTAGCAGGTTATGAGATATGAGTATTTCTGGGATCTGCTTAAGAAGACAGCAAACATATTTCTGTACTTTTATTGATTTCACTGCTTTACCACCTCAGTTCTATATTTTGGGATAACTAGAAACTTCTCTTTGCTGTATAGTTCTTTCCTGGCCTTATGAAATTTGGAGGAATCTTTTTCCTTCTAACCTGTTGCTAGCTTTTGGAGGATAGCTTTGCAGCAACAGGTGAGTGCTTGGTTGCCTCCTGGAGCACCCTGAGGCTTTGGATCAGTTCCCCTGCCTATCTCTAGCCTTCCATAAGGCACTGCTTTGTCTTGAATTGAGGGACTTTCTACATGTGCCATGGAGGGTTTCTCTCCTCTATCCTGCCCTGTCCTCCTGTCAGTGTTCTTAACCTTTGACTTTGAGAAGTCTGGTAGGAAAGAGTTGGGAGGCGAGTGTGGACTCACTCTGTGGCTGGCACTCTTCAGGATTCTAACCCTTCATCATAGCACACATGCAGTTATTGAGTTTATAAAATACAACAATTTGTTTCTCCTTATTCCCATTGAAGATGACATCTTCTTTGTTCTCTGCCAACAGTGAAAGCTATGTATCTCTTCTCCTCAAGAAAAGCCTTTTACTTTCTGAAATTTAGTTCTTTTTTTTTTCTTTAATTTCATGTCTCTGGGTTTTGAAAACACTGTGACTTTGTAGCTTTTTTTTTTTTGAATGAAAATAACATTTCACTTTCTATATTTTAATTGAAGGTCAAATATGAGTATTACTCTGGTTGTGATTTATTTAACCATTCCCTGGGAGCTGAATGTTTAGAATGCTTTCAATTTTTCACTAAAATAAATTTTCAATCAACATCTCAGGTTTGAAGTCATTTCTTTTCCTTAATATTTTCTTAGTATAAAAGGTGAATGTAAGGGGGGCATGGGAAAACCTCTGAACTCTGTTAATGTGCTGCTGCTTTTCTTTTTTTTTTTTTTTAAATTATTTATTTGAAAGGTAGAGTAGCAGGGGGAGAGGGGGAAGGAGAGGGAGAGAGAAATCTTCTGCCTGCTGGTTCACTCCTCAAATGGCCATAGGAGCCAGGGCTGAGTCAAGCTGAAGTCAGGAGTCTGGAGCTTCTTCTGGGTCTCCCATGTGGGTGGCAGGGCCCAAGTACGTGGGCCATCTTTCCCTGCTTTCCCAGGCCATTAGCAGAGAACTGGATTGGAAATGGAGCAGCCAGGACATGAACCAGCACCATATGGGATGCTGGTGTCACAGGCAGCAGCTTAATCTGCTATGCCACACCAGCCCCAATGTTCTGTTTTTTAATCAGTGCTTTGGCTACATAGGTGTGTTTGTTTTGTGAAGATTCCCCTAACTATATTGGGTTATAATGTTTGCATACAATTTGTATTCCTTCTTAGAATTATCTGTGAGTATTTTATAGGTTGATGGTTTAGACCAAATCATTTTACTCTTATGTAGTTTATTTTCTTCATTTGTAAAATGGGACCATGACCATCATGTGCTCATGTGAATGAAATGAAATAAATACCTTGAAAACAAGTAGGGAACATTTTTATACTTAGCTATATATGGACTTAGACCAAACATGATCATTGATACCAAGGAACATTTAAGAAAGTTTGAGTGACCCAGATTGGGAAAGTAGTATATAGACTTTGGGAAAATCCAGAACCAAGGAGAGTAGCATTGACTTCGTACAGTTTTGTGGTCATCAAAATTGTGTATTCAGTATCTTTTCTTTCCTGGGAAATATGATTTTACAGTCAGTGCTTGGAGCTAATATTGTGGTGCAGCAAGTTAAGCCATCTCTTAAGATGCCTGCATTCCTTATTAAAGTGTTTGGTTCGAGTCCTGGCTGCATTGTGCTTCTGAATGATGGCCCAAGTACTTGGGTTCTTGCCACCCATGTAGGAGACTCTGGAGTTCAGGGCTCCTGGCATCCACCTGGCCCAACCCTGGCTGTTGCAGGTGTATGGAGAGTGAACCAGCAGATAAACGTTCTCTCTGTCTTTCCCTCTCTCTGTGTCACGTTGCCTTTCAGGTAAGCAGTAAATCTTTAAAAATAAGACAGTGCTCTTCTTGTGCCTCCCTGCTACTCATGTCTAAGAGAGAGGCATTAACCAGGAACCATGACTACTCTGACTCCTGATCGTGAAGAGCTATTGATTTCCCATAATGAGTTTATTTGTTCCTTACATAATGGTGATTTCATTTGCCCCGTGCACAGAGTCAAAATAGGTAAAACGGCCAAGTGCTGGTAGACGAGGGTCACACAGTAGCAACCTTTCTTCCGGGGGGTGATAGTATATAACATTATTATTTAGTAGTTGTATAGAATTAAATTAGAATGAAGAGACCCAGGTGAAAAGATCAAATATTGCATTTAGCACACCTTAGACCTTTAGTCAGGGGAGCATTCTTCTTTTTTCTTCTTTCCCTGGATCATCCTTGCTTTTGGGTCATGAGCAAAATGCCTTCTTAGAGTGTTCTCCCTTGTTTCCCTGCCCTGAAAAGAATTCCTGCTGGTTAACTAACCACAGAGGCGGTGCAAAGCAGAGGGACCTGGAGTGCACCCTGCTAGGAAAGAACTCTGTTCTACAAACTGGTAAAGTACTTTCAAGCCCACTCTTCAGAGTGTGCAGTGCTGGGTGTAAGGTATCATTACTGTAAACTTGAGCAAAGTACAGCCTAATCACAGTTTACAAAGGAAAGGGGAGGAGAAGGTTGCAATTCACTTTTTAAAAATCAATGGTGTTTCCCCTGAATGACATTTCTTTTCCTGCCAGGCCTTTTCTTGACTATACTGTCTCAAAGGCTGCCGACAACCTTATCAAACATCACAGAATCTTTGTGCTAGAAAAATATTCAATAAGTCCACCAGGCCAGATTTCTGAACATTTGTCTCTAATAATGGAGATGACGTGGTCTCCATGCAGGAACTTGACAATGTTGACCAACATCATGACACTGACACTGCTTCTTTGAATCGTAGACTAGAAGAGTTAGAACCTCTGAGATGGTTTAGTTCAATGTCCAATTTTACCAGATACCACGACTAAAGCTGAGAGGGGTTAAGTTATTAATCCAAAGCCTCTGAGTTACTTAGAGCAAAGGGATAGAACGTAGGGTTTACCAGGAGTACTTGGACCTATCACATTATTGGAGATTGTATTAGTCTGTTTGGCTGCCATAACAAAGAGTCACAAATCAAGTGCCTCAAGCAACAGGAATTTATTTATTTTTTCATAATTCTGGAGGCTGTAAGTCTAGGATTTCTGCCATCAATGTTGGTGTATGATGAGGTCCCTCTTCCTGACCTCTGATGGCCTTTCCTGTGTGTGTGTGTGTGTGTGTGTGGAGGTTCTCTTGTGTTCTTCCTCCTCTGTAAGGACATCGGTCACATTGGATTAGGATCCCATCATTATGACCTGATTCAACTACCCCCTGCCGATGTCTCATCTCTCAATACTACTCTAGGGGTTAGGGTTTCAACATGTGAACTTGGGGGAGAAGTGATGAAAGGTGGCCGCCCTCTTTGTGTCAAAGTGGAAATCTCAGTCCTATTTCTAGAAGGGTCAAAGTCTCTGAAATGTTACCAGATGCCCTCAGATAGCCCAATACAACAGTCTCCACCTCACTCTTCATTCTAATTAACATGTGCTGTGTACCACACACTCTGCCCCATAGCTTCAGCCCAGAGCACTTGCTGATAGCTCTTGTGACTTTGGCTGTCCTTCTGCTTCTCTGCCTACTGAATTATCTTCCTTGAGCTCCTGGTCTATGTTTGTCCATAGGATGTAGATGCGACCTAAGGTTTTGTATTTGGCCTCTTCATATCTTTCTCTAAACGCTCACTCTTTCCCTGGCAAGGTCCTGTTGATTCAATTCTCACCTATCTCCCAACTCAGACCTGAATTCTGACTAGCTGCAGGAAGTCTTTAATGCCTGAGAATCGTTAAACTGGACTCAATTTCTTCTCAACACCTTCTGGTCAACTTCTACTCTTCTCAAATTCTGAGTTATTTCCAGCTTTTCTTTTATTTCCCAAATATATACAAACACTGGAAAAGTCCTTTAGTGTACACCTCCTCAACGTTTCTATCACTGCTTATTTTTTTTCCTGTTGCTTCCACCAAATTTAGGAATTGAACCTGTTACAATACACTGTATGACAAACTGATCTCATTCCTTTGTTTTTGTTAGTGAGAATATAGACAACAGCTATAAACAATAATTGAATGGAAAATTGACCATTTCACCCATATACAGTAAATTTTAAAGTAATCACAGATCTTTAAAACTAAAGTAGTAAAGCATTCTTTTTTATTTATTTATTTATTTATTTTTACTTGAAAGTCAGAGTTACACAGAGAAGGAGAGGTAGAGCAAGAAAGAGAGGTCTTCCATCTGCTGGTTCATACCCCAAATGGCTGCAATGGCCAGAGCCTCACCAATCCAAAGCCAGGAGCCAGGAGCTTCTTCTGCTTCCATGCAGGAGCAGAGGCCCAAGGACTTGGGCCATCTTCCACTGCTTTCCCAGACCATAAGAAAGAGCTGGATCAGAAGTGGGGCAGCGGGGACTCAAACCAGTGCCCATCTGGGATGCTGGCACTGCAGGCGGCGGCTTTACCTGCTACACTACAGCCCCAGGCCCAGTATAGCATTCTTAACCATTGGTTTAACAACGGTATAAAATAAAGCTTTATAAAACTATATTTGTGGCCGGCGCCGCGGCTCACTAGGCTAATCCTCTGCCTTGCGGCGCCGGCACACCGGGTTCTAGTCCCGGTCGGGGCACCGATCCTGTCCTGGTTGCCCCTCTTCCAGACCAGCTCTCTGCTGTGGCCCGGGAGTGCAGTGGAGGATGGCTCAAGTGCTTGGGCCCTGCACCCCATGGGAGACCAGGAGAAGCACCTGGCTCCTGCCATCAGATCAGCACGGTGCGCTGGCCGCAGCGCGCCTACTGCGGTGGCCATTGGAGGGTGAACCAACGGCAAAAGGAAGACCTTTCTCTCTGTCTCTCTCTCACTGTCCACTCTGCCTGTCAAACAAAACAAAACAAAACAAAAACTATATTTGCAGCAATATTGATACACACAAATATCTCTTTTCTTTTTTGCTTTTTTTTTAAATTTTAGTTCCCACATACAAGAGAGATCACGTGGTATTTGTCTTTCTGGGTCTGGCTTATTTCACTCAACATGATGTCCTCCAGTTGTGTCCATTTTGATTTTGCTGCAGATGGTAGAATTTTATTTGTTATATAGGCGAATATTCAGTTGTCTATATATACCACATTTTCTTTTTTTATTTATTAAACTTTTATTTAATGAATATAAATTTCCAAAGTACAGCTTATGGGTTACAATGGCTTCCCCCCTCCCATAACTTCCCTCCCACCCGCAACCCTCCCCTTTCCCGCTCCCTCTCCACTTCCAATCACATCAAGATTCATTTTCAATTCTCTTTATATACAGAAGATCAGTTTAGTATATATTAGGTAAAGATTTCAACAGTTTGCCCCATATAGCAACACAGAGTGAAAAAAATACTGTTGGAGTACTAGTTATAGCATTAAATAACAGTGTACAGCACATTGAAGACAGAGATCCTACATAATATTTTTTTAAAAAAATTAATTAATTTTCTATGCCATTTCCAATTTAACACCAGGTTTTTTTTTTTTTTATTTCCAATTATCTTTATATACAGAAGATCGATTCAGTATATATTTAGTAAAGACCTCATCAGTTTGTACCCACACAGAAACACAAAGTATAAAAATACTGTTTCAGTACTAGTTATAGCATCACTTCACATTAGACAACACATTAAGGACAGATCCCACATGGGATGTAAGTACACAGTGACTCCTGTTGCTGACTTAACAATTTGACACTCCTGTTCGTGGCGTCAGTAATCTCCCTAGGCTCTAGTCATGAGTTGCCAAGGCTATGGAAGCCATTAGAGTTTGCCAACTTTGATCTTATTCCGATAGGGTCATAGTCAAAGTGGAAGTTCTCTCCTCCCTTCAGAGAAAGGTACCTCCTTCTTTGATGGCCCTGTTCTTTCCACTGGGATCTCACTCGCAGAGATCTTTCATTTATGTCTTCTTTTTTTTTTTCTCTTTTCCATGGTATCTTGGCTTTCCATACCTATAATACTCTCATGGGCTCTTCAGCCAGATCTGAATACCTTAAGGGCTGATTATCCATTCATGTGGGCGATCGGGCGGCGCATAAAGAAAGGCCTGCTGGCTCGGGGTGCCTGCCTCCCTGCTCCTCTGTCCACAGCGGCCCGGACCCCGCTTGGGAAAGGCCCCTGGGCCTCAGCCTTCCCTCTCCCCCTCCCCAACCAGAGGGGGTGCCCGTCTCTGGAGCAACGTTAGGAGGGGCACTGGAGGCGGCAGACAGCCCGGGGCCTGGTCCTGTGGGCGCCATGCCCCCCCCCCCCCCCCGCCAGCCTGCTGGGAGTGGGGCCGAGGCGAGTAGCTGGCGGGGGGCCAGTGTCTCTTGGGCCACATGCACACCGGGCAGCTGCTGCTGTGAGGGCCGGGTGCTGGGCCTGTACAGAATAAACCAGTCTGGATGGAGCCAGGCTCTTGGAAAAAAACAAACGAACAAACAAACAAAAACCAACTTTGGTTGATTCTAAATTTTGGTATTGTGAACAGTGCTGCTATAAACATGGGTGGTGCAGGTATCTCTTTGATACAACATGTTCAAGTCTTTTGGGTATATACTCAGTAATGGGATAGCTGGATCATACGGTAATTCTAGTTTTTAAAGAAATCTCTACACTGTTTTTCACAGTGGCTGCACTAACTTACATTTCCACCAACAGTGTATAGGTATTCCCCTTTGTCCACATCCTTGTCAGCATTTGTTACTGTCTGTGTTTTGGCATTTAGCCATTCTGGTGGAGTGAGATGATCTCTCAGTATGGTTTTGATTTACATTTCCCTGGTGGTTAGTGATGTTGAGCCCTTTGTCATATATTGGTTGACCATTTGTATTTCTTCTTTTGAGAACTCTGTTGAAGGCTTTTGACCATTTATCAACTGGTTGGTTGGTTTTTGTTGTTGAGTTTAAGTTGCTGATATATTCAGGATATTAATCCTTTGTTGGATAGGTGATTTATAAATAGTTTTTCCCACTCGGTTTGATGTCTCTTAGCTCTATTGATCATTTCTTTGCTATGCAAAAGTTTCTGATTTTGTTTAGTTTGGATTTTGTTGCTTGTGCGTTGGGAGTCTTGTCCAAGAAGTAGACCCCCACACCAACGTCTCAGTGTATTTCCCTTACATTTTCTTCCAGCAGCTTCATAGTCTCAGGTGTTAAATTTAGCTTTTTGATCCATCTTGGGTTGATTTTTGTATATGGTGAGAGGTATGCATCTGATTTCATTATTCTACATATATGCATCTAGTTTTTCCAGCATGATTTGTTGAATAGATTATCTTTACTCCACTGTCTGGACTGAGCTCTTTTGTCAAAAAATGGCTGTAAGTGTGTGGACTAGTTTTTGGCTTTCCAGTGTTCCACTGATCTATATTGGTTTTTATGCCAGTACCATGCCCTTTTAATTACTATAGCTTTGTAGTATGCATTGAAGTCAGGTACTGTGATGACTCCAAGTGGATTTCTCTTGCTCAGGATCCCTGTTCTGGGTCTTTTTTAATTTCAAATGAACTTTTGGGTTGCTTTTTCTAATTCTGTAAAGAATGTCATTGGTATTTTGATAGGGATCGCATTGAATCTGTAAATTGCTTTAAGTAGTATAGACATTTTGATAATATTTATTCTTTCTATCCCTGAGCAAGGAATATCTTTCCTTTTTGTGTCCTTGATGATTTCTTTTGTTAATGTTTGATAATTTTCATTGTATAGATCTTTGACTTCTTTGGTAAAGTTTATTCCTAAATATTTGATTTTTGTTTTGTGAATAAGGTTTCTTTGTTCATTTCTCTTTCTGTGAGTTCATCTTTAGAATACAAAAATGCTACTGTTATTTATATTTATTTTGTAATCTGCAACTTTACTGAATTGGTTTACAAATTCTAACAGCTTTCTGGTGGAGTGTTTAGGTTTTTCCCTGCATATAATCATGTCATCTGCAAAAATGGATAATTTGACTTCTTCTTCTCCAATTCTGATGGCCTTTATTTCTTTCTCCTCCCTAATTGTTCTAAAACTTTCAGCACTATATTGAATAAGAGTAGCAAAAGTGGACATCCTTTTTTGTTTCAAATCTGAGGGGAAATATTGTCATATTTTCCCCATTCAGTGTGATATTGGCTGTTGGTCTGTGATATACAGCTTTATAATTTTGAGGAATGTTCCTCTATACCTAATTTGTAGATGCTTTTTTTTTTTTTTTACCATGAAGGGATGTTGAATCTTATGAAATGATTTCTTGGCATCACTGAGATGACCATATTTTCTTCTTCACTCTATTGATGTGGTTATGACATTTATTGATTTATAAGTGTTGGACCACCCTTGCATTTCAGGGATAAATCCCACTTGATTATGATGAATGATCATTTTGATGTGGTTTTAGATTTGATTTGCTAGTATTCTGTTGAGAATCTTTGCATCTTTGTTCATTAACTATATAGGTTTGAAGTTTTCTTTTTGGCTTGTGTATTTGGCATCAAAGTGATATTGGCCTCATAAGAAGTTTGGCAGAATTCCATCCTGTTCAATATTTTGGAATAGTTTGAAAAGTATTGGTGCTACTTCCTCTTCAAATGTTTTGTGGAATTCAGTAGTAAAACCATCAGGTCCTGTATTTTTCCTTGAAGGAAAACTTTTGATTTCTGCTTCAATCTCATTGCTTGTTTTGGATATGTTTAAATTGTTGGTCTACTTTTTTTTTTTTTAAGATTTATTTGTTTTTATTTAAAAGTCAGAGTTACAGAGAGGGAGAGACAGAGAGAGATAGATCTTCCATTAGCTGGTTCATTCCCCCAGATGGCCACAGTGGCCAGTGTTGGGCTAGCACAAAGCAAGGAGCTAGGAGCTTCTTCCAGGTCTCCCACATGGATGCAGGGGCCCATTTTCTGCTGCTTTCCCAGGTCATTAGTAGGGAGCTGGATCAGAAAGGGAGCAACTGGGACCTGAAATGGCACTGCTATGAGATACCAGCACTGCAGGTTGTTATTTTATTTGCTATGTCACAATACTGCCCCCATCTATATCTTCATGATTTAATCTTGGTAGGTCATATGAATCCAGGAAGAGGTTTTCCAGTTTACTAGCAAATAGTTCTTTATAGTAGTTTCTTTTTTTTTATTTTATTTTATTTTATTTTATTTTATTTTTTTTTTTATTTTTGACAGGCAGAGTGGACAGTGAGAGAGAGAGACAGAGAGAAAGGTCTTCCTTTGCCGTTGGTTCACCCTCCAATGGCCGCCGCGGTAGCGCGCTGCGGCCGGCGCACCGCGCTGTTCCGATGGCAGGAGCCAGGCGCTTATCCTGGTCTCCCATGGGGTGCAGAGCCCAAACACTTGGGCCATCCTCCACTGCACTCCCTGGCCACAGCAGAGAGCTGGCCTGGAAGAGGGGCAACCGGGACAGGATCGGTGCCCCGACCGGGACTAGAACCCGGTGTGCCGGCGCCGCAAGGCGGAGGATTAGCCTGTTGAGCCACGGCGCCGGCTATAGTAGTTTCTTAAGATCCTTCATATTTCAGTGGTATTGGTTGCTTTTTAGCTTGAATTTCATTTATTTCTGTTGATTTTGCATTTGGTTTGTTCTTGTTTTTCTACGTCTTCAATATGTATCAGTACACCTTTAATTGAAACAATTCTCTTTTTTTTTTAATGTAAGCACTTCATGCTACAAACTTCCCTCTTTTTTATTTTTATTTATTTGACAGATAGAGTTAGACAGAGAGAGACAGAAAGGTCTTCCTTCCGTTGGTTCACCACCCAAATGGCTGCTACGGCTGGTGTTGCTCCAATCCAAAGCCAGGAGCCAGGTGCTTCCACCTGGTCTCCCATGTGGGTGCAGGGCCCAAGCACCTGGGCTATCCTCCACTGCCCTCCCAGGCCACAGCAGAGAGCTGGACTGGAAGAGGAGCAACCAGGATTAGAACCCAGCACCCATATGGGACACTAGAACCGCAGGCGGAGGATTAACCAAGTGAGCCACGGCGCTGGCCCCCACAAACTTCCCTCTTAATACTTTTTATGCTCTGTCCTCACCAGTTTTGTTATGTTGGGTTTTCATTTTCATTTATTTCAAAAAAGTTTATTTCCTTCTCAGTTTTTTCAGTGACTTGCTGTTTATTTTTCAAGTACTTCTGAGTGTTCCATTGTTCTCCATGTGTTGATTTCTAGTTTTATTCCTTTGTGGTCTGAGAAGACACATGGTATGATTTCAATCTTTTAAAATTTTCTTAGACTTTCTTTGTGGCCTAATATGTGGTCTGTCCTAGAAAGTGTTCCATGTGCTGATGAGAAGAATGTGTATTCTGTAGATGTTGGATAAAAGGTCCTACAGATGTCTGTTAGGTCCATTTGCTTGACAGTATGTTTCAACTCTGTATCTTTATTGATTTTTTTTTTAGCTGGATGGTCTGTCCATTGATGAGAGTGAGGAGTTGAATTCACCCACTATTATTGTATTAAAGGCTATCTCTTCCTTTGGGCCTAATAGTATTTTCTGTATATATCTAGATTGTCTTGTGTTGCGTCCATATATATTTATGATTTGTATGTCTTCTTACTGAATTTAAACTTTCATCAAAATATAATTTGCTTCTTTATATATTTTACTTTTTGATTTTAAATCTGTTTTTCATGATATCAGGATAGCTACCCCTGCTCACTTTGGGTTTCCATTTGCCTGGTATATCTTTTCCCAGCCCTTCACTTTCAGACTGTGTACATTTTCTTTGTGAGCTGAATTTCTCATAGGCAGCACATAGTGAGGTCCTGGCTTTTTATTAATTCTTCCAACATATGTCTTTAGTTTGGTGAATTTAATTCATTTACAGTCAAAGTTAATATTGATAGATAAGAGCTAAGATCCGGTGCCGCGGCTCACTAGGCTAATCCTCTGCCTTGCGGTGCCGGCACACTGGGTTCTAGTCCTGGTCGGGGCACCGGATTCTGTCCCGGTTGCCTCTCTTCCAGGCCAGCTCTCTGCTGTGGCCCAGGAGTGCAGTGGAGGATGGCCCAAGTTCTTGGGCCCTGCACCCCATGGGAGACCAGGAGAAGCACCTGGCTCCTGCCATTGGATCAGCGCGGTGCGCAGGCTGTGGCACACCGGCCATGGCGGCCATTGGAGGGTGGACCAACGGCAAAGGAAGACCTTTCTCTCTGTCTCTCCCTCTCTCTCACTGTCCACTCTGCCTGTCAAAAAATAAAAAAACAAAACGAAACAAAAAAATTAAGATCTGTTATTTGTTGATTGACTAATGAATCTACCTGCTCTTTAGTGTATTTGGTGATGTCATGTGTTTCATGTTTACTTTTTTTAATTAAAATGTTTTTATATAAATGGAACAAATTTGATGGATCTCATAATACAGTTTTCATTTATTTATTTATTTATTTGACAGGCAGAGTGGACAGTGTGAGAGAGAGAGAGAAAGGTTTTCCTTTTGCTGTTGGTTCACCCTCCAATGGCCGCTGCGGCCAGCGCACCACACTGATCCGAAGCCAGGAGCCAGGTGCTTCTCCTGGTCTCCCATGGGGTGCAGGGCCCAAGCACTTGGGTCATCCTCCACTGCACTCCTGGGCCTCAGCAGAGAGCTGGCCTGGAAGAGGGACAACCGGGACAGAATCCGGTATGCTGGCGCCACAAGGCGGAGGATTAGCCTATTGAGCCGCGGCGCCGGCTCATAATATAGTTGTAAGAACATCATGACAGTCCCACCCCACCTTCCCTCCCTACCCCACTCCTATCCTTCCTCCTACTTCCTTTCTTATTTTTCTTTTTAATTTTTGTGATAATATCCTTTGTTTTCTTTGAGAACAAGTTTTATCATTAATTGAAGCAGTGTCCAAGGAGAAAAGCAATGAAATGGAGCACATAGCATTATCTAAAACTTATGAGAGATAAGAATATCCTCACTTTCTATGCATCTAAAGGGGCTATAAGATGCTGGGGAAATAAGTAATTTTCATAAACTGATAAATATGCTTGATCATTGATGTGATCTGATGATTCATCAGCAGAGGATTTTTTTCATTGGTTCTGGTTTCTAGGTCATTGCCTGCCTTGAGAAGGGAGACATGATTGTTGCCCTTTTATTTCTTTTTTTTTTCTTTTTTTTTTTTAATTTTATTTATTTATTTTTTTATTTTTGACAGGCAGAGTGGACAGTGAGAGAGAGAGACAGAGAGAAAGGTCTTCCTTTTGCCGTTGGTTCACCCTCCAATGGCCGCCGCGGTAGCGCGCTGCGGCCGGCGCACCGCGCTGTTCCGGTGGCAGGAGCCAGGTGCTTCTCCTGGTCTCCCATGGGGTGCAGGGCCCAAGCACTTGGGCCATCCTCCACTGCACTCCCTGGCCACAGCAGAGAGCTGGCCTGGAAGAGGGGCAACCGGGACAGGATCGGTGCCCCGACCGGGACTAGAACCCGGTGTGCCGGCGCCGCAAGGCGGAGGATTAGCCTGTTGAGCCATGGCGCCGGCCTGTTGCCCTTTTATTTCTTTTCATTCCCTCAGACTACCTTAAAGTTCTGGCTGAATTTATAAGTTGTTGGCAGGTGTGTGTGTGTGTGTGTGTGTGTCTTAGAGAAAAGATATATTGTTATTTCCCACAGATGTTAACCTAATCCATATGTTTTCCTTTTCCCTTGATCACAGGGACTCTTCTTCATGTCATGCTCTTTAAATCTTTAACCAAAACCAAAACTGTTTTCTCCCAATCTGTCCATGTATCTTCCTAGCCATTTTCTGAAGAGAATGCATGTTCAATCAGAGAACCTCCTTTCCTGGCAAGAGGGTTGTGGGGAATATCTATTTTTCGTAGCCCTCCAGGACTCTATCCAGTAACCACACGGTCTCCTTGCTCAGTGCGGTGGAGAAGGGCTGACTTGTATGACTGGCAACTTCAGAAGCCAATCTAGCTCAGACTTTTCCTCTCTAGAAGTGAGGCTTCCCACAGGAACTACACAAGCCTCTTTGCCTCTAAGTAGCTGCCCACATTGGGAATGTTTCTAGCAGACTCTGGTGACCTCAGGGTATATGCTGTCACTCGGATATGAGCCCTAGAAGTGTCACTGAGGCCAATATTAGAAGTCTGTCTCCAAGTATGACATTTTAGACCTTAGCAGTTACACGGTATTTGCTGTTTGTAAAGTCAGAATCAGCTGAGCTCTGTGCATGCTCTGGAATGCCAGAGAGACTCTGAGTTCACATTGTTAGTACCCATGTCTGGGTAGGCAGTATTAGATTTGGCTGCCGCAAATTGTATTCTGAATTTAGGAACGAGGAGAGTAATAGGAGAGGGCTACTGTTGGTTCTGGTAGTTTGTGTTCTGGCTCAAAAGTGATCAACTGCCACTTTGTTCCAAGTAGGCTCTAGGGTAATTAATTACTAATGAAGGAAAACATTACCTGGGAGTTTGTTTCTTAGGCCTCAGAAATTTTTTATTAAGAGGCAGATAAAAACAAAGCCACTGGGGTGCAGCCCTGAAAGTGGCTGCTCACAGGAGAGATGGTATGTCAACAGAGTCTGTACTCAGTCCAGTCCTGGGGTGCCAGCCTTTGGGACCTCAAAGGAAAAGTAGAAATTAGGAGGCTTCAAATATACCAGATGGAAAAAAAAAAACCTTCCTCAAATAACATCTGGTGACAGTAGTTGCTACTTTACAAAGAAAACAGCGTTATCCCCAGAGAGAAAAGACAATGTATTTCCCCCTTAAGATGTGGTGAGTATATAGTGCCACACATATAGTGCCAAAATCAATCTCTTGATGAATTAAAAATCTGAGCAAAGAGAAGCTCATGCATTCTAGACACCTGGCATTGGTTAACCAACATCTTGGCAAGACTCAAACCAGTGCGGAACACTTGGTGATCAGTGAAGGCGCTGAGGGCAACCTGCCTAGAATATGCTCCTTGGCAGTGTCATTCACTAGGTAGCTGTATGACCTTGGGTAAATTGCTTTCTAAATATGGTAAGTTCAAGGACACTTGCATAGCTTAACTAATTGTACTTTAAATATACAGACATAAATAATTGGCACTGAATTAATTTAACTTCCTGAGTCCTGAAGGAACTACATCCCTTCCAGCAAGAGACCATTGAACAATTTCCAAAACAGGATTCTAAACTCCACCCAGGCATTTTGAACTCTAGGAAACTCAAATGAAGTAGAAATTGAAGAGAATAAGGTTGGACTTTAGTTTCTCAGGACATTCGATTCACAAGAGCAAAACAATATAATTGAAATTTTAATTATTTGAGGTTTTAACTTTTACAGAAATTAAACTTTTGAGTTCCAATTGCTCCCTAAGAATTTGGTAATGGAGGTTCATATTAAAATTTGGGGCATTTTATTGTTGGTATTTTAATATTATAGTATCTTGTTAATTTTATCACTTGGAGTATTGTGTTAATTGGATGTGAGTAATAAATAGAAAATGGCAAGTATTCTACTTTTTCTGGTGAGACATAAGGACACTGTTCTGAGGAAGATAAATCCTACCAAATTCAGAAGCCTGCCACAGGAATGTAGTTTCAAAGATACAGGGGACTGCATGTAGTTGTGATAGCCCTACCTTTGTATCACCAACCACTATGAAAAAGATATGTATTTGCTAGGCCTATTTTGCAGACAGCACACACCATGTTGGAGAATATTGTTCCAACTCATTTATCATGTGACCCCTAAGGGTACTTGTTTTGAATGGGGTGCAAAAAAAGAGAAGTTTCTATAGCAATATAATTTTTCAGTGCAAATTCAGTACAGCTAATTGAACCATATGACTCAATGAATCTCAACTTATTAGAGGTATCTGTGACACAGGGTCTCTGGCAAGCCCCAATAAGAGAGTCATAACACAGACCCCTGGAGCAAAGCCATGCCATCTGCAGCCCAAAAGTACTCATTGTTTGAAACGCAGTTCCTGGCATGTTCCTCAGCCTTATGGAGGACATTAAATGATTATGCAATTGAACTGCTTGTGATGAGTTGGATATTGTTAGGCCCATTAAGTAATAAATTTGGGAGAACACAGTAGCAATCCATTGTGTGATGGATGTGGTACACTCAGGATCAGGCTCGAGCAGATCCCTAGGGCACAGCTGGGTGAACAGGTGGCCCCGTCTCCCACGCCTCCTACCCTTGTTGTGCTGATGCCTCTTCTTTAGCTCAAACCCAGGACCTCAGGGAGTTCACAATGACCCCCTCATGGAGGAGGGAAGTGTTTGGGCCTCTAAGGAAAAAAAGGTTGGTTCAGCACAGACTGTTGCTGCACAACAGCCATAATCAGGGGTGGTCATGGAAGAGAGTGATGAGGAAAATTTTCTCATGGGACAGAGGTTCGAGCAGTACATTCAACCACCAAATTAGAGGGCAGCAAGAAATGGCCTGAAGATAGAAATACATTTCTGGGAAATATTATATGGCTTTTTAGAGTGGTCAGAGACTTGAAAGGAGCAAGATGAGATAACTGGAGACAAAGGGATATGGAGAAGAGACCCGAGGATAGAACAGTGGGGGTGGCCACGAATGTGCAAATCTTTGTGTTTCAGATCAGTGCTCACCAACATCTCCTGCAGAGGACATAATACAAAATTAGGTTGAATAGATGATTCTGAAGGTAGTTGGGGTTTTGTCTTTAGCCACCAGTAGTTACACAATGGACTCATGGCTGAAATAGCTATGGTGGGATAGATAGATGGAGGTTATGATTGGTTTCAACAATAAGGGCCCCGTTTCATCGTGGCTGAGCTAACTACCCCGCAACGTGTCCAAAACGTCGGCCATCCATTTCTGAGCTCTCAGTATGGTACCATTCTTTGAGAAAATCAATTAGTCACTTGGAGGCAAGTTGATTACATTGGACCCCTTCCACCTACCCAGGGCAGAACTGCATTATTGCTTGTATTGATACATAGTCAGAATATGAGTTTTCCTGCCGTGCCTTCAATGGTTTGGTTGTCACCGCTGTCTGAAGCTGTAGAGCAATCACTTGCTCCCTGTTTGGCTTATTCTTACTGGATCCTACATTATGTTGTCTGAAGCAACTCACTATTCAGGGAAGACTATGTGCTCATGAGCACATGACCACTGTGGAATCCCCTGATCTGAAAGTACACCACTCTGTGCAGGAGATGCCCCCGGTAGACTTATTACAGTGGCCTCTTACAGCACAGATACGGAGCCAGGTTTATGAGTATATGCTTCATGGTTGGGTTACTATCTTTTACACTCAGAGATTGATTTTTTTTTTTAGCTTTTATTTAATAAACAAATTTCCAAAGTACAGCTTATGGATTACAATGGCTCCCCCCCCCCATAACTTCCCTCCCACCCGCAACCCTCCCATCTCCTGCTTCCTCTCCCATTCAATTCACATCAAGATTCATTTTCCATTCTCTTTATATACAGAAGTTCAATTTAGTATATATTAAGTAAAGATTTCAACAATTTGCACCCACACAGAAACAAAGTGTAAAGCACTGTTTTGAGTGCTAGTTATAGCATTAATTCACATTGAACAACACATTAAGGACAGAGATCCCACATGAGGAGTAAGTGCACAGTGATTCCTGTTGTTGACTTAACAATTTGACACTCTTGTTTATGGCATCAGTAATCACCCTAGGCTCTTGTCATGAGTTGCCAAGGCTATGGAAGCCTCTTGAGTTCACCGACTCTGATCTTATTTAGACAAGGTCATAGTCAAAATGGAAATTCTCTCCTCCCTTCAGAGGAAAGTACCTCCTTCTTTGATGGCCTGTTCTTTCCACTGGGATCTCACTTGCAGAGATCTTACATTTAGGTCTTTTTTTTTTTTTTTTTTTTTTTTTTTTTTTTTTTTTTTTTTTTTTGGCCAGAGTGTAAGACATTGATTTTTAACTGGTATCCATTATATGGCTTGGTGTCTACATAATTAGAGAGCGTGAGTCTGGATCACAAGATGAGGAATTAGGAATGGTTCCCTTTCCTTCATTCTCAGTAACTTATGTGGGGAATTTGTGCTTCCCATTCTCGCAAATTTATTCTCTGATTAAACTAGAGGTTCTGGTTTTCAGTGGGAGTAGGTAGGAAACAATCTGCTAGGGGGGCACGTTTTTGGGGCTATTAGTTCTAAGACCATGATTGCAGTCTGAAATTGTGGGCTCCCCATGCATGTAGACAGGCCAAGAAATGAGTTACTACACAATTACTGTCAATGAGTGATAACTCTGTTTACACAGACAGATAAGATTGCTTCTTATGAAATGGGGACAGGGAGGAGTATTTCTGAAATTTAAATAATTCTCTGGGTATATTCAAACACTGTGAACGGATAACATTAACCACAGCCTGACAAGATCGTGTGAACCAGGAGCTTCAACTCCAAGGAAATGAAAACACTCTAGACCCATGAAAGTTTTGGTGGAAGGTAAGAAGGATCTATTGAGTGATGGGAAGAAGAGACGAAAAATGAGTCATGGAAGTAGGGGTTTTAGCTTCTTCCACCGACCCTGTTGTAAGTTTTGTTTAATTTCTGTTGTAGAAACTGTGACTCCCTTAGAGACACAGTGACAGCTTGGAGTTCATTTAAAATGTGAGGCACTGCTAGGCATGGAATGTTACAGATGTAGTTAGTGTCCCAACAACATCCTTTCAAACCATAACTTCAGTTGATTTTCAACCACCAGTGTGTGTTGAAGTCTCTCTCAGATGACCAGAGGCTGCTCTGCTGGCCTCAAGCTGGCCAAAAACATACAAGCTCTTGAGGATTATGTTTCTGGAATCAATCTTCAATCAACATGTGGTGAGAGTGCATGCATCCATGTCCTGACTCAGTCACCTCACAGGTGGAGTAACTCTGATAGGCCTGACCCATATCAGCTGGTGTTCTCTTGCGGGTCTAAACTTCTTTTACCCACAATAGGAAACTTGCTTGATGACACATCCTTTACTAACTGCTTCCTGGTTCTGTCGTCTCTATTCTCCCTCCCTGATCCATGTTTCCTGTGATTATTTTTCCAGTGTTAAATCTCTTGCACAGGAATCTGTCTCTCATGGTCTGCTTCTGGATGAAGCCAAACTAAGACAACACTAAAGTGTATATCACGGAGTTGCATGTAAAGCAGCTTTTTCCAATTTTGTGAATTGTTGATACCATAATTTGTCTAGGTAAAGATAGATGAATGATAACTGTTCAGAAATTTAATAAGGACCTATGCAATGGAGAAATGCCGATCTGTTTACACTGAGGTCAGCAAACTTTCTGGAAAGAGCCAGATGGTAAATGTTTTAGGCTTGTGGGTCATATAGTTAGTGTCATATATTATCCTCTGTGTGTTTCATTTTGTGTATTTATTTTACAACCCTTTAAATTATAGTCTTCTTATCTTATGAGCCAAATAAATAGACTGTGGATTGGATTTGGCTCCCAGACTATAGCTTGCTAGAGAGAAACTAGAAATAGGGAGTTGCTGGTTTCAGGATACAACTTTGCCTCAAATAGCAGTTGAGATTTAAGCAAATTTTCATTTTTCGATATTGATTTATATCAATGTAGATAGCCAAGGTTCTTGGCTTTGGAACAAGATGTGCTTAAACGTTGTAATAGTCTGAGTTTAAATAAGACAGAAATGTATGGATTGAATTTTCTTCCAAAGCCACATGAAGGGAAAAAGTGCTTGGCACAGCTTTTTTCTTGGGATGAGGGCGAAGATTATTATTTTATCTAAAACATTTGCAAAATTGTTCTGGAGACTCAACAAACCAAAGAGGTGATTGACTTTGCCCTTAGGAGTCATTGTGTGCCTTAAGCCTGCATCCCAAATATGTTGACATTTCAAAGTAGAATTTTTGCTTGATAACCCCCACAGTATGTTCACGGCACTAAATGTATTGAAGGAAGAAAGTCAAAATGGGGTGATTTATTTGAGAAATTCCCAGATTAGGGGAAGGTGTCTCTTGAAATGGTGGCCTCAGGGAAAGACTATATTATGATACAGTTAGGAAATGATGTTGAGGGAAATTTCAGAGGACTAAATAAATTGGGGTTGGGGAGGGAATAGAAAGAGAAAAATATTGTTTTTGTTGAGATTTATGAGTCAAGAAACAGATAGTTTGGGGAAACAGGTATCCGCCTTTGTTCCCTTAACACTAATAAACTGAAAGATTTTGGAAAACTAGGGTAGAAAATTATTTCCACCTCTTAGGCTTTTGGGTTACTCCTTATCATTTCTCTAGAGTATGTTTTGTGGCAATATATTTTCCTGTTTCCATTTCTTGCTCATAAAACAAATTGATGTAGATTTCTGAACTCTTGTTTAAATCCAAGCACAGTTGAAATCACATTCATTTCTCTTAGAAAGTGTTTACCTGCATCGGGTCTGGTGGGAGCTGGCAGCAGTTGTCCAGAGCCCACGCGTAGAAATTATTTTTCTGCTCAGAGTCCAGGTGTCTACAGTGAAGGGAGTTATGACTCAATATCCTTGTATGGATAAGGAGTTTGAAACTTCAGTCCACTTGGACCTCAAAATATAAAGCTGACTTACTTCATCCATAGTGGTGGGTAACAAGCAGAATATGATAGCCAGATTCTCAGAAAATGCAGAGATAGCCGATGGGTTGGACAGCCGTGTTTCAGCTCTTATCTCAACGCTATTAACATGTAGCCAAGTGGCTGTGCTGCATGTGCTGACTGGGTTCTGAGGGTGGCAGTATGATCAGAGAAGACGTTGTAAAGGGAAAGAGAAAAAACAGCAAAGAATATGAATTTCTCCTTGCTAGATAATTGTGAGCAATTGAAGATGATCTATGTGTGGCTTTGGGATGGGATTAATGGTGTGTAAACTTTATTTCCTTCCTAATCTAAGAGCCTTGTTGCCTCTTGGTCCACTTAAGTGAAATCAAGCTTTTGGCCTTTGTGGAGGTCATGCTAACACCTGCAGGTCACTCAGGATAATTATTTAATGTTACCATATCCCATATCTTTCAGCCTTACAGTTTCTCAAGAACTGTTTATAAGTCTTCCAGATTAGCCATGGATAAGGTACACTAAAGGGAAACAACTATGGCCCTGGTGGAGTTTCTGACCATCCCATGGAAAGACACTTAGCTATTTCTGATAGCAAAGTTTACAAATGCTGTTCTTTTGCCTCTTTCTGGCTGCACACCTGAAAAATCTTCACTCATTCTTCTAGGCTGAACCCACAACTCTCTATCTGATGCTTTGTATATATTTTAGAAATGAATCTCCTTTCCTGTGTGCTCACGTTTTAGCTGTCAGTTATATTCTTATGAGTGTTCTCTGGACTGTCGATTCTTCGCAGGCAGGGACATTCTTTCTGTGTTTCTTATTTGAAAGGCAGAGGGACAGGGAGAGAGAAAAAGGGAGTGATACAAAGAGAGCAAGTGAGAGATCTTTCATCTGCTGGTTCACTCCCTAAATGGCCACAATGGCCAGGGCTAGGGCAGGCTTGAAACCAGGAGCTTGGAACTCCATCTGGGTGTCCCACATGGGTAGCAGGGGCCCACATACTTGGACCATCTTCTGTTGTCTTTCCAAGTGCATTAGTAGGAAGTTAGATCAGAGGAAGAGCAACAAAGCCTCAATCATTGCTTTAATTTTGGATACCTGCATCACAGATGTTGGTTTAACATGCTGTGCAACAACACTGGTTCCAGGAACATTCATGTAAATACTATGGCACCTAGCACAGGGCCTGAGGTAGCATAAATTGAACTGATTGCCAATAGCATAGGAGACAAATGCAACTTGCATGGGGGTTAGTTTTGCTTGCACTGAAAATGTATGTTTTGTATGTGTGTGGGGGTATGTAGTGCTTAAAATCTTTACTTAATATATACTAAATTGATCT
This sequence comes from Lepus europaeus, assembly GCF_033115175.1. Taxonomy (NCBI): domain Eukaryota; kingdom Metazoa; phylum Chordata; class Mammalia; order Lagomorpha; family Leporidae; genus Lepus; species Lepus europaeus. Next base: position 67,754,766 of record NC_084838.1, on the reverse strand, counting down.
TCTGTATATAAAGATAATTGAAAATGAATCTTGATTGAATGGGATGGAAGAGGGAGCAGGAGTTGGGAGGGTTGCAGGTGGGAGGGAAGTTATGGGGGGGAAAAGCCATTTTAATCCATAAACTGTACTTTGGAAATTTATATTTACTAAATAAAAGTTAAAAAAATCCTGCTTTTACTTCAATTGCCATTTCAACACAAAAATCCAGGTTTGTGGTATCTCTTGAAAAATTGGAAAATAGAACAACATTAGTCTTGTTTTCTGCATGAAACAGTTGCTTAGAGCTAAGGAATGGCTATTTCATACAAAAAGGATGAGTACATTCCAGCTTGACAGAGTTCCTAGCACTTGCTAGCATCAACTTGACCTAGATGGTTTAACTTATTCACATGACCTGCCTGGTCTCTGTAGATATTGGAGATTGTACACCTGTTTCACAGTAGTACACACTCAACTTGTCATTTTCTTCCCAAATTCATGCTGATCTCTATTTCCCCATCAAGAAGAAGTAAACTTCACATCATTGTAATTCTTCCTAATTCAGAGCTGCTTGGAATGCTCTTTCAGAATGGCATTTTATAATATCATGGTAGTAAAAGCATTTTTAAAATTATCCCACATTTCTTACCTACTTTGAGAATTGCTGAATTTCATATTTTATCTACTCTCTTCTTTGTATTGTAGGTACTAGGCCATGGTTTATCATTACTAATTTTAAGTCCCTTGAGGATGAGATCTTGATTTATTTCATTTCTATCCTAGGAAGTATTTGGAACTTGGCAAGTACTCAGTAATGTTTTTTAAAAGAAAACCTTAAATACCATAGATAAATTCAGAGAAGAGAGATCCTGAATTGTCAAATATGTGGTTCATGATGTATGGTGGACTTTACCATAACCAAAAAAACCTTGTCCATGTGGTCAGTTCTAAAGGGCCAACCATTTTGGATGTGACTCCAATACGGAAGTCTGCATAGGAAACCTACTATCCAAAGACAGTAGTTAAGGCATCGAAAGACTCTTCCTCAAAAAAAAAAAAAAAAAAAAAAGCTCTATGAAAGAATCTTCACATGATAAAATACAAGTGTACTTCGAAAGTTCATGGAAAATGGAATTAAATGATAAGGTTATTATGGCACAAAACAATTTTGAAATTCATGCATAGCTTTTCCATGACATTTATCTTCCCTGAACTTTTTGGGGATTCCTCATATTTAACCCCAGACCCTTATATCCTTATTTGATATATCCGCCTTTACTTATAAAGGAAAAAAATCAAATATCACATTACACACACATATTCTTCTTGTCTATATTGTTCTTAGACTTTAAGGATACGTGAATAAAGGCTAGTGTTGAGGCACTGTCATCCCTAAGGGCATCAGTTCTGCTCCTGTTCCAATCTAGCTCTCTACTATGGGCTGGGAAATCAACAGATGATGACCCAATTGCTTGAGCTCCTGCACCCACATGGGAGGCCTGGAAGAAGCTTCTGGCTCTGGCTTCGGATTGGCCCAGCTCCAGACATTGTGGCCATTTGGGGAGTGAACCAGTGGATGGAAGATGTCTCTCCACCCCCCCTTCCCTCTCTCTGACTTTAACTCTCTCAAATAAATAAATACATTCTTTTTCAAAAAGATACATAAATAGCTGAAACTTGGTGGAATAGTACACCTAAGATCATGTGAATATTGTGGTTTTTAAAAAATTTTAATGAAGCGTGCCTTCTTTCTATTAAATTCCAATTACGATTACTATGAAAGAAAATGAAGTCTAATTACCGCAAGAGGGAGATAGATAAATAACAGACTAGGCACTTGACGTGCTTCTGTTTGGTACTTAAGCTTGATGAGTTCCATATTCTAGGGTCCTCTGAGAAAAGAAGGCAAGAGAGAGGTTTTGCGCTTTATATTATCCCCTTATTATGAGATACCAGCTATCTTTTCTGCTCTGTAATTACTTCATTCTGTGTTAATGGATTCACCATTCATAACCCGTTTGTAAATTTATTAATATATGAAGATACTTCAAAAAGTTCATGGAAAATATAAATTTTTTGTAAATACTTTGAAAATCCATGCATAGTTTTTCATGTTATTCATTCTCTACAAATGTTTTTGAAGTTATATGGATGAAATTAAATGTTTCACCAAAATAGACTTATGTTTTAATTCTGTTTTTTTTTTTTTCCATGAACTTTCTGAAATCCCTTCACTTATGAGTCTACTTCATTTTATGGGCAAATCTGATACAAGAATTATAGCTTGACTCAATCTATTCATTTTGTCAGTACATATTTGTAGTGTATTTTAGACCTGGAGAGGATGTGAAAAGTGTAAGATGAGTTTTCATTGTAGACCTCTCAATCTTGTGGACGTATGCCAATAACAAAACACAAGAATAGGTTTAGGGACAGTGGTACATAATGAATGGCTAAAGGATGCAGAGAGAAAGATGTGATCGCCTCTCTGGGGTTTTTAAAGGAGGTGATGTTTACACTGACCCATGAAGAATGAGTAGTGGGAAAAGCTATGTGTGCTATACTGTAAGCAAAACTGGAGAAACCCGCAAGTCTTTAACCTGATCCGAGAAGTACAAGTCATCAGCTTGGCTGGACTCAAGGATGTACGGAAGGAATTGGAGGGAGAATTATTACAGAGAAGACTGGAAAAATGGGTTGATATTTCAGGTGCATGTAGGGAATTGCCTTATCCAATTCTAACCTACTTCTAGTGAGCCTTCGTGTGCTCAAGAATCTGAAAACCCACGGGGCCAGCGCCATGGCTCACTTGGTTAATCCTCTGCCTGCAGCGTAGGCATCCATATGGGCTCCGGGTTCTAGTCTTGGTTGCTCCTCTTCCAGTTCAGCTCTCTGCTGTGGCCCGGGAGGGCAGTGGTGGATGGCCCAAGTGCTTGGGCCCTGCACCCACATGGGAGACCAGGAGGAAGCACCTGGCTCTTGGCTTTGGATCGGCACAGCACCAGCCATAGCGGCCATTTGTGGGGTGAACCAACGGAAGGAAGACCTTTCTCTCTGTTTCTCTTTTTCGCTGTCTGTAACTCTGTCAAAGAAAAAAAATAAAGAATCTGAAAACCCCAAAATGTATCTTCCCTGACTCTTTCGCAGTAGATAGGCTCCCTCAGTCAGAAGCTCTTCTGTGAGATTTGGAAAGCAATAGTGAGGTAAATCTCACTCTGGCTAATGTTAGCTGTGCCCCGGCAAGCATGATGGTGAAGACTGCATTGTCCCAGCGTCTGCTGTCCAGCCCTCTGTGAATATCAAGAGGCTGTTGTGATGGCAGTAACTTCCTGATCCTGGGATCATAACTACAGCAATGTATTTTGAAACCGACAGTTGGAGCAGTAGCCTTCCAACTGTCCCTATTCTTGTTTGAGGCAGAAGCAGCATTATTTTGGTAGTTAAATTCTGTTGAATTGATCTGGGAACCAGTCCTGGAGACCTGGCCTAGAGCTCACTCCCTCAGCCCTCCTTAAGCACTTGTAAACACCCAGTACTGTGGGTAAAATTCCTTTTCTACTTCAAATAGGAGGTGTGCTTTCTATTTCTGTTGTGTGTCTACGCAATGCTAGCCTGAAGACAAGGGGGAAAACCACTGAAGGATTTTAAGTAGTGGACTTTCATAATCACACATTATTTTTCTGAAAGAACAGTTTATTATAGAATTGCATATGGAATAAAAAAAGAATTGCATATGGATTAAATGGGAGCAGAATTAGATGTGGTGTTATTAGGCTATAGTTGCTAGGTCTTAGTCCACCTGTACAGGATGGAGTGGGCCCGAGGAAAGGTGAGTGCGCTGCTTGCCCGTTCCCCAGCCTCCGGATCCTGGAGACAATCAGACGCAGCGGGGAGCCAAGTCTAGTAGCAAGGACTCATTTACCTTTTGCATAATAGTACCTTTTACAGCACAAAACTGCAGAGTCATTGGGGCAGGGCTAAGGACCAACCAATCACTTAAAAAATCACCTTATGGGGGGATTTCTTTAGGACTAGCCCTATGTCTATACACTTGTTACTAGTTTTGTTACCTCCCCTGATGTTGCGCGGCCAATTAGTTTTAGTGGTAAACAACTTTGGATTCCGCCCATCTTACTTCCTCTGGGCACCATCTTACTTGGCTCCGCCCGGCTTCGTTCCCTGCAGCTCGGGCGGGGGCACCCGGGAGCAGCTGTGCATGCGGAGCCCCCGGGCCGGGCCTGGCCTGGCCTGGCCTGGCCTGGCGGCGCTCATGCCCCACATATAGTTACATATTATGAGAGTGTTGATGGGGATAGAATGAAGTGTTGATGAATTGGTTTAGCACCAGAAAGGTCCAGCTTCATGGACTTGTCACAGAGGGACTTGCCATTAGAGGCCATGCTTGGGGTTTAATGCCCTGTTGACCCTGTCCTGAAATTCTTACTAACTTTTTATCTTAGAGTTTGTATTTTGGAAGGAAAGTCTGATGAGACAAGGGAGTCTATTCTGGGGAGTTTAAGGCTTCAATTCCCACTGCAGGTCCTTGCATGCTGGAGAGGGGCCTGGGCCACCTGTTCTTCCTGCTTTCTGATGCCTCAGATCTGCCCATACCTTTCTGCCCCATCTTTGTGCAGTTACTGCTTCTGTCTCTTGTTCCCACCCAGGGCTAGCTGGGCTCATGGTGGCTGGGAGGCTGACAGGTGCAGTGCCATGACAGTACAGTCAGTGAGTTAACGGGTGAGCCTCCTGGACATCTTTTATTCAGACACTGACTGCACAGATGGTACAATCCATTGGGGTTTGCCCATCTGTTGTGGAATAGAGATGGGACACATGGAAAGGTGAGACTGGCTTCTTTGCCTCCAACTAAGAAGGTCAGTAATTCAGCAGGTGGTGAGTAATTCAGCAGCTGGTGAGTTGTGCACTGAGCCACAGGACAGGACACCTGGGAACCTGAGGTTGTACACACACTCAACAAGTTTCACTAAACCCAAGGGGACATAGCATTAAATAAAAAATAGGAAAGCAACATGACAGGTGAACAGAAAGGGCATTGAGCTAAGAAAAACACTTGCTTTTATTTCTTTCAATTCTGTTTTTATTTTAAAATTATTTTAACTGAGGTGTCCTAATTGCACATATTTGTGGGATACAGTGTGATGATTTGATAACATTTATATAAGATCACATTTGTGTAGTTGACACATCCATCACCATAAACATTTCTGATTTCTGTGATGAGAACATTCAGAATTCTCTTCTAGCTACCTTGGTATTAGTGATTCTGTCATACAATAGAACACTAGAGCTTTTTCCTGCTATCTCTAACTTTGTACTTGTTGTCCAGCCTCTCCCCATTGTAGCCTTTCACAGTCTGTAGTAATCACCATAACAACAAAGTTTTGTATTTTGCCACTTTTTTAGTGGCACTTCTTCCCAATCTTTTGAACAAAGTGCCCATATTATTGTGTTGCACTGGGTCCTGCATATTGTGTAGCTGGCCCTGCCTCTAGGTGGAGCACCCACAACAAAATCAGACCTTTAGGACTGGAAAGAATAGCTCCTTGCTCCTAAAGAACCAATGGCTTTGTATACTACAAGAATGGTTGTCACCACTCCAGATTTGAATCACCTACTACCATAGAGTGGGAGAAGGGGGAACAAATGTCTTTTCTTTTTATCCGGAAGCTGTGTGTGCGTTTTTGTGACCAGAGGAGGCAGTGTATAGAGGAAGAGCGCGTGAGAGTGAGAGAGAAGTGGAGGGAGAGATGAAAGGGGATTGCCCTTAGGACAAAGTCAAGACAAGGGAAGGCGGGGTGTTGGGGAGCAGTGCGGGGTGGGGGGAGTTCAGATCTGGCAGACTGAGATATTACTGCAGAGGGAGATCAAAGGAAGTGATAATGGAAAGCTGGCTGGGGAGCGTTTATCTTCTATTTCTTAATTTTGCTTGTATGAAAATGAAGAGGGTTGAAAAGTAATGGATGGAAGAAACTTTGTCTAACTGCGGCAAGTGAGAGAAGAAATGAACTGAAAATAAATAAATGACTGGAAAAATGGTTTGAATTTGAAATATTTTTTTAAAAAGATTTACGGATTTATCTGAAAGTCAAAGTTACAGACACAGGGGGAGACACACAGAGAGAGCTCTTCCGTCCTCTGGTTCACTTCCCCAAATGGCTACAATGGCCAAGGCTGGGCCAGGCTGAAGCCCTGGGAACCAGGAGCTTCTTCCAGGTCTCTAACAGGGGTTGCTGGGGCCCAGACACTTGGGACATCTTCTGTTGCTTTTCCCAGGCCATTAGCAGGGAGCTGGATCAGAGGTGGAGCAGCTGGAACACAAACCAACACTCGTAGGGGATGCCAGCATCGCATGTGGTGACTTTATCTGCTGCATCACAACACCGACCTGAAATAATTTTTTACTATTTGAGATGGGGCCATCCTAGGCTTACCACAATGTATGAGCACCTTTCACGCAATACAGGTGATTTTGTTTCAATAGAGTCTACATGACACCACTTCTTCCAGCATGTCTATTTGTTAACAGCAAGGAATAGTTTTTAGAGTTTCTTTTACTTATTTGACAGGTAGAATTAGACAGAGAGGCACAGAGAGAAAAATCTTCCTTCCATTGGTTCACCCCAAAAATGGCTGCTATGGCCCGGCGCTGCGCTGATCTGAAGCCAGGAGCCAGGTGCTTCTTCCTGGTCTCCAACGCGGGTGCAGGGCCCAAGCACTTGGGCCATCCTCCACTGCCCTCCCAGGCCACTGGAAGAGGAGCCACTGGGACTAAAAGCCAGCGCCCATATGGGATTCCAGTGCCGCAGGCAGAGGATTAACCAAGTGAACCACGGCACCGGCCTCCTTTAGAGTTTCTTTTAAATTCTCTTTGGCTGTGATGATTCCTAGTTTGCTCTCTTGGACGTCAGCTTTTCACTATTTGTCTTTTCTTTATCTTGTGATTTCTGGCTTAAATTTCTAGGGAAGGAAAGTCAAAGCATCCACTGGTAGCTTCATTGGCTCGTGGAGTCTAATTGTTAAGACTAAACTCCAAGGGCAAATTGTTATTGAAGTGTAAGTTTCTAGAACCTTACCCTGGCCTTGCTATGCTGAGAACCACATCTTGGAACTTACTTGTTAACACTGTGATTTGACCTTTCTCGTTAAGGTGTTATTCCTGAGTGGTCCTTATAGATTGTTTCTGTGACAAAACAGTTCTTAGCATGTTCAGTGAGGCTCCTGAGCAATGCTTGGGAGAGCAGGTCTCTTTCCTTTGTGGCACCTAAGGCTTCCATTGAGTCCACAGAAATGTTGTTTTTGCTCTTCAAGGAGAGAGAATCTGTTAGAAAACATATATGTATCAGCCCCCAGGTGTCAACATAGGAACATTTTCACACTGTTACAAGAGATCTATCATTATTGGCTTCAAAAGCCAATATTTTGGTGGTAGAAACTAGTTTGGTTGTTTCTTCCTGGGTTGGATGGGTAGGTGATGGTAAAGAAGATATTTCTACAGTCTGTGCTTCTGTATCAGTATTATCACACCTTCACTGGGGATGTCTCAATTGGTGTTCTTTGATTGCAAGAATATAAATTCCCTGTTGCTAGCTCAGAGAGAAAAATATGTTTGTGGCACGGAGACCAGGAAGAGCCCATAAACTAGGCATGTAACTGCTCAATAGCTAATTTGAAGGAGTGAAGATGATCTATGTAGCAAGTCTCAGGTTACTAATCATTAGTCTTGGTGAAAATGATGATTTCATGACCATTTAAATATTCTTTTCTCACTTAATTCTGGTTGGTTTGTTCATAAGAGGGTGGGTATAGGGTTTACTCTGCCCAAATGATCCTTCTCCCTCTCAACAAAATATGTATTCATGTGTCACAGGAGACACCCTCCAAGATTATGGAGTCCGTTGAGTTTTGAGAGAATTATGGAAAAGCCATCTGCTAACTTAGGAAGCAGACTTAGGGGAGTCCATCATATCCAAACCTGTGGGAAAATGTGATACACCTACATAGCAGAATACTATTCAGTGATGAAGAAGGATGAAATCCTTTCCTTTGTGACACCTTGAATGGGACTGGAGGTTATTTTGTGAAAGGAAATAAGCCAACCACAGAAAGACAAATATGTATGATCTCACTCAAATGTGGAATCTCAGAGCACTGGCCTCATAGAAGTAAGAAGCAGAATGGTGATTACCAGGGACTGAAGAGGGAATATAGGATGGAAGAGATGGGACAACAGGTAAAATGGTATAGTTAGATAGGAGGAGTAAGTTCTGGCCTTTTATTGCACAGTAGGGTGTCTATAGATAACAATAATGTACTGCATGTGTGTGTGTATGAATCTTACAAGAAAGGAATTCTTAATGTTTTACTATAATGATACGATAAATGCATGAGGATATAGGTATATATAATATATATCCTAATTTGAATATTATGCAATGTATAGATATAAATATCACATGATACCCCAGAAATATGTACAATTTTTATTTATCAGCTAAAAGAAATGATAAGAACTGCTGGCTTGAGAGAAGAATGGATCCAGGCAGACACAGTGAGAAGGAAATATTAAGCCCAAGGGCAAATGTTGTATGTATCTCAGTAGTCCCAGGAGGTCCCCTGCCATTAAACCCAGGATAATCTTTGTGGTTTTTAAAGAAAGTTAAATTAAGCTCAGTGTCCTGCATTTAAAGTGAGTGGAAGGGTTTATTCCCTTTCCAAAACGGGGATACCACAATAGCTCTCTAGAGAGCTGCTCCGAGCTGAGGTCCCAAATGGAACTTCTGGGCACAGAGCCTTTCCATAAAGTCAACTGTTTCATGAGCTGTATCCATTTGTCCTCCTCTGTCACAGGAAAAGGGCACCCAAAGGCTAAAATCATAATCTACTGTGGTTTCTGTAAACACACAATGGATTTTTAAAACATGCATCTTTCTTTTTTAGTGTGGAAAGTGCTCCGTACACATACCATGAATTTATCTTGACTTCAGTGGGACTGGAGATGAGGTTTCAAACCTTATTTTCTACTCTCTGAACTTCTTAGATTCTCTATATATCCTTTTTATTGGTTCTTCCTATCTTTCAGTAAAAGTCATCAGCACATGCATTGTCAGTCTTTGCAGTATTCCATCTAGTCCATAAAGTTACCTGGGGGGAAGAGAATGCATTTGGCCATCTTTTTTTTCATCCCTTGCTTGCTTTCCTTCCACATATTTCATTCTCTGACTATTGCTATGGTAAGGGCTTGCAAATACTTTCCCAGAGCTCCGGGGAACAGGATAAGGGTGCTGTTATCATACAGATGCACTTGAACTGTGGATATTTGAGCCCAACATGGTAAAGGGATCAAGACGATGACATCAAGGAAAAGGGATGATGAAGGTGGCTAAAGAGAAGGGAAGCAGAAAATACGGGCCATCAGGAAAAGGAAAGAAAATGGGCTGGGTTATTCGAGGAACTGTGGCAAAGGCATAAGAGAAGACAGGAAACAAAAGGCCTCCTAGATGGAAGCCAATCCAGGGGACCCAGGTATAGGTGCAGGAAATGACCAGGCTAACAGAAATGATGAAAGGACGCCATCATGAATGTGTGACAAATTAAATCCTTATCTTGGTTGTGGTAGGCTGCAATGAGTAGACCCACACATGAAGTGTTACAAAGTAGCATATTTTTTACTTATGTGACAGTGTGAAGTGGATGCTTAGGTCAGTAAAGAAATCCCCCATTTGGCAAGTTGGAGTCCTGGACACCTTTCTTTGGGTGGCTCTGTCATTCCCCAGGACACAGTCACCATCTGCAACCACATGGTGAAGAGGGAAGCACAGAATGGAGAGCGTCCAGCTCACGGAGAAATAGTCCAGAAAGGGCACATGTGTGCTGCTCAAGTTCTGCTGGAGATGCCTCAGCCTGTGTTTGCGAGGGGTGCTGGGAAATGGAGTTCAGCCATGGGCAGATAACGTCCATGTACTATGGAGGGTAGGGAGAATGGGTTTAGCTCAACAACTTCTCCTTACTGCCACAGTGGCTCACAGAGCACGGCAGTAGGGTTCAACAGATCTGCTTTAGAATCCTTAGCTGGTTAGATTACTCAGTTATACAGGCTCTCTGGAGCTTTTAATACCACCTACCTCATAGGATCCTAGTTTTTTTCCCTAAGATTTGTTTATTTGAAAGGCAGAGCGACAGAGAGAGGTAGCGATAAAGAGCTTCCATCCTTTGGCTTACTCCCCAGATAAGCTTAATGGTCAGAGCTAGGCAAGACTGAAGCCAGGAGCCAGGAACTCCATCCCATTGCTCCCACATGGGTGCAGGAGTCCAAGACACAGAACACAGGTTATGTTAGGCTGCTTCCCCACACACATTAGCAGAGAAGTGGATCAGAAGTGGTGCAGCTGGGACTCTAACCTATGCTCTGATATGGGATCCATCATTGCAGGCAGCCACAACACGGGCCCCCATAGGATTCTTATGAGCATTAAATGGGTTAATTGGTATAAAGCATTTAACACAGAGCCTGTGAAATCATAGCAACCCAGTAAATGTTTGCTATCATTCCTCATAGCCATAGAACAATTAAGGGAAAGCAACCAGTACCTATTTTAGTCCCCAACTGAGGATAAGCAATTTATTTGTGTATCATATACTTCCCCAAGCATTGCCTTGACATAAGTTTTATCAGCTTCTTACAGATGAGTGATGTGTAGTTTAGAGGGATGTCATGGCTAGAGTATAGAAAACCAGGATTTGAGAGTGGATTTATTGAATTCCAAGCACCATATTTTTCCCACTAGGGATACCATGAGAAAACTAGGAGGTAGAGTGAGGCAGGAGAGCAGAAGCAACAGCTAAATCCAGGACAAAAGAATGGAAATTAGTTAATCTCACACTAGGACCTTCAGAGACAAGGGACTCAAACCTTAAGCACCCATCTCTTCTTCCCTCAATTCTAAGTCATAGTGAAGAAAAGAGACCTTTAAGCCATGAAATTAGGAAGGATTTGTGTCTTAACAAGAGTTGTTAGATCTGTGCAAAAGTAGCTCAGAACTGTACTAGTGTTTGTGCTTGTATCCTACCCCTAATGTGTTCCATCAAGTACCATGGTATGCTTGGAATCATTGTGGGCTCTATCAGGAAAATTTGCAGAGAAGAGGCAGTGGAGAGAGTTTGGGACCCAGACGTACAGTCATTGATGGGAGAAATTCCCTCAGGTAACCCTGAAGGAAAATGGATATATTTCATATCATTTGTCAAAGAGATTCTTTCCTGATTCATCTTTAGGAATAATAACTTAAGCTATTTTCCGAGATTCCTATTCTGATGAGGTCATATAAATACTTCTTGAGAAATCTACAAGTCCAATCAAAACAAAACTAAACATTTTTGCTACAAGGCTTCTCAGAGACTTTGCTGTTTTATATGCATTGTAGCAAATCAGGGTGTAAGGATATGGTATGCAAGATCTCCTAAATCTAGTTGATCTTAAAGTATTTTGCCCCATGGCTGTTGTTTCAGGGAGAATAATTTAGGAAATACTGCATTTCATTGGCTATTAATACAGATTACCTATTTTTTAAAAAAAGGTTTTGTCATATTCTTAAAGCTTTTTCCCAAAGGAAAATTACATGACTTAACCATCAAGAGGCTTCAGTAGTGTACCTGAACTTGGTGATAAGGCCAGTTGCCCCATAGATTTTGTCTTTCAAATTATCCTTGTAAACAAAGATTCCAAGAACCTGATAGTATTTTTAGATTCACTGACCATATGGTTATCTGGTGTAACTACTGAGCTGTGCTTTTGTAGTATGAAGACAGCCACAGGGGCTGGCACTGTGGCATAGTGAATTAAGCTACTGCCTGTAGCACCAGCATCCCAATTGGACACTGGTTCAAGGCCCAGATGCTCCACTTTCAATCTAGCTCTCTTCTTTTTTTTTATCTTTTATTTAATGAATATAAATTTCCAAAGTACAGCTTATGGATTACAATGGCTTCTGCCCCCCATAACTTCCCTCCCACCTGCAACCCTCCCCTTTCCCGCTCTCTCTCCCCTTCCATTCACATCAAGATTCATTTTCAATTCTCTTTATATACAGAAAATCAGTTTAGTGTATATATAAAGTAAAGATTTCAACAGTTTGCCCTCACATAGCAACACAAAGTGAAAAATACTGTTGAAGTACTAGTTATAGCATTAAATCACAGTGTACAGCACATTAAGGACAGAGATCCTACATGATATTTTTTTTAAAAACTTGATTAATTTTCTATGTAATTTCCAATTTAACACCAAGCTTTTTTTTCCATTTCCAATTATCTTTATATACCGAAGATCGATTCAGTATATACTAAGTAAAGATTTCATCAGTTTGCACCCACACAGAAACACAAAATGTAAAAATACTGTTTCAGTACTAGCTATAGCATTACTTCACATTGGACAGCCCATTAAGGACATGGGAAGTGGGAGACACAGCAGACTCATACAATGGCAGATGTCCTAAATAGCACTCTGGCCTCAGAATCAGCCCTTGAGGCATTTGGATCTGGCTGAAGAGCCTATGAGAGTATTATAGGCATGGAAAGCCAAGACACTCTGGGGAAAAAAAAAATGAAAGATCTCAGCGAGTGTGATCCCAGTGGAAAGAACGGGGCCATCAAAGTAGGAGGTACCTTTCTCTGAAGGGAGGAGAGAACTTCCACTTTGACTATGACCCTGTTGGAATCAGATCTAAGTCGGTGAACCCTAAAGGCTTCCATAGCCTTGGCAACTCATGAGTAGAGCCTAGGGAGATTACTGACGCCATAAACAAGAGTGTCAAATTGTTAAATCAACATCAAGAGTCACTGTGTACTTACGTCCTATGTGGGATCTGTCCTTAATGGGTTGTTCAATCTAGCTCTCTTCTAATACACCTGGGAAAGCAGTGGAAGATGACCCAAATGCTTGGACCCCTGTACCCATGTGGGAGACCTGGATGAAGCTCCTGGCTCCTGGTGCCATTTTGGGAGTGACCCAGTGGATGAAAGATTTCTCGCTCGCTCGCTTGCTCTCTCTCTGCTTTTCCCTCCCCTCTGCCTCTCCCTCTTCACCTCCTCCTCCCCTTCCCTCTCCCTCTCTCTAATTCTGCCTTTCAAATAAATAAATAAATCTTAAAAAAAAAAAAAAGACAGCCATATTCTATAATGATTGGGCCTGGCTGTGTTTCAATAAAACTTTATCTACAAAAGTGGACAGTAGGCTGAATTTGGCCCATAGACTTTTCGCTAACCCCTGTTCTAACTATCATTTCCCTGACTTGCCATTTCATATTGTCTGAGACTTGAAGAAATGATTCCTATTTTTACAGACAAGGAATTAAACCTGGGAGAAGTCAAATGACTTATCCATAACCGTGCCACGGATGAGCTGAGATGAAGCCCCTGTTGTGACTGGTTTCAAAACCTGTGGTCATCACTAGCACAGGGGTCATAACAGCATATTTGGAACCACCTCTGCCTTTCCTGAAGACCTGAGCATGCTCATGTTGAAGCCAGAGCTGCACTTCGATGGAATTACAGAGGCACTTGGCAAGCTCCTTACAAAGACGGAAGCTATAAGCAGACAATGAAAGATTCGAAGGTGAGTTATGTTCCCTCTTCCTTTGTCTAGGAGTTACTCTCTCAATTTATTTCTGGGAATAAAAAGTCTGTTTTTCTTTTTTCTCACCTTGGACCTACATGGCTGGTATCTCTTTAGGTTTGTCAAATGCTGACATGGGCTTCGCCTTTGTGTCGCAGCCCAAGGAAACCAGCTGTTCTTGAATGCTAACAAGACAACATTTTTCTTGGATCATTTGTTCTCCAACCTGGGCCACCTCTGAGCCCATTTCTGTCAAAGACTCTCCTTCCCCACAGGCCAGCTCTCTCCAACAAACTCTGAAAAGGCCTCTGAAGCCAGCACTGTTTACCAATTTGTTCTTAAAAGTGTCAGAACTGCAATCAGACGAGGTCAAGCAACAATTCTCACAGCTGTTATAAAACATTGCTAATTGCTCTACAGGCTTAATAGAAAACACGGTACTGTAGCCTGGAAATGGTAATTATTGTGACTCAGGTTTCTTGGCCTAAATTCCCTGGCTGCATGTTTCCTTACAGTCAAAGGAGGGGGGCGGGTAGAGAAAAGGAAAACAAAATACCAAGTACTGCAACTTTAATAATCAGAACAAACTATAAAAAGTAATTCTAACATGGAGAGTCTGCCTGATAACTACAATTGGGGCTGTTTGGCAAGAAAGCAGTGTAGGTCTTGTTTGCAGGAAGAAACTGCAGATCTGGATTCTCTACCTCATGTTAAGAAATATTGATCGCAGTCCATGAGAAGACTTTCACTTAACCACATTTTAAAAAGCTTTCATAAATATTGCAATAAAGTGGAATTCATTGCTCGTTAAACTCTAACACCGGCATGAGCTTATTTATCATCCAGATGACTGAGCTGCTGGCAAGAGGAAACAGAGGGACAGTGGGGAATTTATATAGCACATCTTGAAATATCTTCCTGCAAGGTAATAAAGGCCATGTTCCACGTTTGGATCTAATGGCTGATAAATAGTTTTCAGAAAAAGAAAAATAAAGGTTGGTGGAAATAGACTGCACTGGGAAACTATTTACACTATAGTCAATTATTGCAATGTTCAGCATTATTATAAACATTTTCCTCATTAAGCATAGCTTGTCAGAAATCCTATACCAAGGGAATAAAATGTCAGGATGGTGTCCAAATCACTATAGCACATTCCTCATAACAGATTCTTAGTTCTAAAAACTCTAAATGATTTGTGACAGTATTCATCGCATTTGAAAGTAAAATTAGTCAAGTGAGCTTTTTTTAATGAAGAATGCTTGATAAGAAGAATTGTCTGAGTTAAGCCTGCTGACATATAGACATGACTTCCTTTATGCTATGCTTTCATTCACAAAGTGAACAGTCTCATCCAAATCTATGCATACATTTGCATCTTTGAATGTGAAAATGCTTTACTAAAGTGTATATCCTTATAGAAACCAAAATAAGACAGTAATTTAAGAATAGAGGTACATTTATTATCAAAGAACTTGTTGGGATTCCCATTCCATTTGAAGTGTCTTTAAAGATGAAATATATATACAGGTGAGAAAATCAAGTTAAAGGGGAAAAGACAGCAGAACAATATAAAAAGGAGGAGTTGATATTAAAAATATACACAATGTACATTTCCTAGAGGTTGAGGATTTAATTCTGAGTTTCCCAGTTTGCAAAATAAAAAACGAAGTAGTGATATGACTCTGAGCCCATAAAATAAACGTAATATAAAGCAATTGTTCAGAATAATGTGTTTAGCATTGAGGCCAAATTGTGAGAAAAATTTCTCCTATGAATTCTTTTTGTTTGAAAAATGGGAATTTATTTGAAAAACTAGCAGTTATACCACTACCCCGGGATAACTAGGACTGACATGATTTTTTTTCTTCAAGTCTTTTTTCTGTGTCTTCATGTACATATATTTATTGTGATGGTGGTGGTGGTTTATTTCTTTATAAAACTGGATTACGCTATATGATCATCTCCTAATATAGTGTCGTTTCTTCATATTTTTCCTCAGAAACTTTTTATTTAAGGTAAACAGACTTCAAGCATTTCATAAATACAACTTTAGGAACATAGTGATGCTTCCCATCATACCCACACTCCCACCCACTCTCCCACTCTTTTTTCCTCCCTCTCCTATTCCCATTCTTATTTTTTACTAAAATTTATTTTCAGTTAACTTTATGTGCAGAAGATTAGCTCTAAAAAGTTCAACAAATACTATAAAAATTTTTCTCAACAGTGTTTTTATTTCTCTTTAGATTTCTTCTATGATCCACTATTCATTCAGGAGTATGTTGTTCAGTCTCCATATGATTGCATGTTCTAAAGATTCTTGATTAGTTGATTTCCAGCTTTGTTCCACTGTGATCTGAGAAGATGCATGGTATGATTTAGATTTTTTGAATTTATTGAAACTTGCTTTATGGCCTAAGCTGTGGTCTATCTTAGGGAAAGTTCCATGTACTGGTGAGACGAATTTATATTCTGCAACTATAGGATGAAAGTTCTGTAGATATCTGTTAGGTTCATTTGGTCTTTAGTGCTGATTAACTGTTGTTTCCTTGCTGATTTTCTGTCTGGTTGATCTGTCCATTTCTCAAAGTGGGATATTGAAGTCCCCCATTACTACTATGTTGGAGTCTATGTCTCCCTTTAGACTCGTTAACATTTCTTTTCAATAGCCTGGTGCCCTGTAATTAGGTGCATATACATTTATTATAGTCACATCTTTCTGTTGAATTGATCCCTTAATTATTGCATAGTGCCCTTCTTTGTCTCTTTTAACAGTTTTTGTGTTAAAGTCAATTTTGTCTGATATTAAGATGGTTACACTTGGCTCTTTTTTTGGCTTCTGTCAACATGGAATATCTTTTTCCACCCTTGGATTTTCAGTGTGTGTGTTTGTTGATGAGATGTACTGCTGGTAAGCAGCAAGTAGATGTTTGTTTTTTTTTTTTTTTAAATCCAGTCAGCCAGTCTGTACCTTTTAACTGGAGTTGGGGCCATTTACATTCAAGGTGGCTATTGATAAGTAAGGATTTGGCCCTGCCATTTTTCCATAAATATTCCTATTGTTTACTTTGGATTTCTATTGTACTTTTACTGGGAGATTTTCTGCCTTCACTTCTTTCATAGTGAGGACCATGTTTGTGTTTCTGTGTGTAGTACATCCTTTGAATTCTTTCATTTTCGGTTTGTTATGGAAGGTCTTTATTTTCACCTTCATTCATAAATGGGAGCTTTGCAGAGTACAGTATTCTGGGTTGACAGATTTTTTTTCTCTTAAGACTTGTACTATGTCTCACCATTCTCTCCTAGCCTGGAGGGTTTCTGATGAGAAGTCGGCTGTGAGTCTAGTTGGAGATCCTCTGAAGGTAATCTGATGTCTCTTTCATGCACGTTTTAAAATCTTTTCTTTATGTGTTACTATGGAGAGTTTGATTACAGTGTGTTGTGGGGAGGATCTTTTCTGTTCATGTCTACCGGAACTTTATGTATTTGCTTTACTTACATGTTTCTTTCTGTAAATTAGGAAAGCTTTCTGTAATTATTTCACTAAAAAGGGCTTCTAATCCATTCTCCCTTTCCATGCCTTTAGGAACTCCTAAAACCGGTATGTTAGGTCATTTGATAATATCCTATAAACCTCCAACACTGTTTTTAAATTTTCTAATGTCTTTTTTTTTTTTTTATCTGACTGTAAAATTTCCAGAGATTTGTCTTCTAACTTGGATATTCTTTCTTCCGCCTCACCAAGTCTGTTCTTAAGGCTTTCCACTGCATTTTTTATTTGATGTATTGCTTTTTTCAGTTCTAATATTTCATTTTGATTTCTCTTTAAAATCTCCATTTCATGGGAAAATTGTTTATTCGTGTCATGTATGGATTTCTTTAATTTGTGGACTTGCTTCTGATTATGTCTAAGTAATCCTTCGATTAATTTTTTGAATTTTGTCTGGCATTTCTTCATTCTCTTCATTTTCATTTTCTAGTATTGAAGTGTTGTTGTGTTCCTTTGGAAGCAGAATGTTGTCTTCCTTATTCTTGTTTCTTGAATTGCTACACTTATTTTTAAGCATTGTGGAGATACTTGTTTTTTACTTCCCTGTGATGGCTTTTATCTTTGGACTGTGCCTCTGTGTATTAGTGGAGTGTCTGCTCTTTCAGTGGATACCCTGAGGCGTGTGCTAGGTGTGACGGGGAGCTCTGTTCAGTGCTCCAGGTGAGGGAAGTTAACACCCAAATTGGGTGTGGTAAATTTTTTTTTTTTTTTAAATCAGAGAGGGTAGTTTGTTCTGCACTGTTGGCATGTTCTCACACTCACCTTCTCTACTCCAAGGAGACTAATGCCTGCTTGCTAGCCCCAGTGTGTGTAATATTGGTTCGTGCTGCCACAGGAACCATGAAAAGGATCCGTGCAGTCCTCGGTGAGAGCATGGATCCCACAGCAATGACCTGCACCAGGGAGTCAGAGAGCCCCAAGCATGTTTAGCTGCCCACAGTGACTGTCTAGACACAGCTACACCCTGCACCCTCCCTCACAGCCACAGTGTTTGCACAGTTCTAGCACACAAGGCTCTCACAATCACGAGCATCCGGTCTCCATCAATTCTCTCTGCCAAACTTAGGCATCTATCGGCTGGTTGCTGGGTGTGCAGACACGAGCTGGCGTGGCTGTTACATGTGTCCAAAATGATGCCTACCCACTCTGGGCTAGTTACAGGATGCCAATGCTGGGTGGTTGGGGAGAGAGAAACGTGCCACCATTTTTTTTTCTCTTATGGTTGACATGTATACTGTCCCCCATGGGTCTCCAAGCTGGACCCACACCAGGCTTTTCCTGTAGCTTTATTGCCAGTGGCTTGGGCTGCTACAGTCTGGTCTCATCTCACTCTCCAAAGCTGGTGCTGTGGCTCTCCACTGCTGGGGTCCTGAGTTGTATGCATTGACACACACACATACCGCCCCCTACCCCGCTCCATGTAGATCCATGATGTCCCTCTAATTTGGGTTGAGATTTCTCTGCAGTTTTCTTCCTAACTCTTCCCTGAGATTGCAGTATCAACATGTTTTTTTAACCATCTTCCCCTAGACTAGAGCAGTAAGCTCCCTCCTTGTTCCACCATCTTGGTCTGTCTTCCATAATATATTCTTAATTTGTACTTAAAGTGAAAAAATATGACTGACACCTGTGTGTGTGTGCACACATATGTGTGTATGAGTAAAACCTGTGAGTGAAATAGAAAACAAAAGTGAATAGACAGAACTGGAAGTAGAAGCAGGATGAATTTTCTGGTGATTAACTTTGAAACTCAAGAGCAAACCTGAATAAAACCAAATATCTCTGTGACGGCAAACCAGGCTAGAGAGTCATGTTCGACAAATATTGAGATAAGCCTTAAGAGAAAAGAATTTTGTTACTTTATTTAGAATCTTATGTTAAAATCCTATTTGGTAAAGTGTAAATTTTAAGCCTTGTTGAGAAACTATCAGAAAGGAAGAAAGAAAGAAAAACAAAGCAGAGACAGAAGAAAGAAAAACAAAGCAATTGTGTAGGCCACTATTTTGGATGTGTGACTTTACATTGACCTAGATAGGGTAGTGAAGATGAATTTTTGTTTTGTACATAGGATAAAGGCCTGAAAAAGCACCCATAACTAATGGTCTGGAAAATTGGGTATTTGCTGGGTAATTTCTTTCCAGTGACTTCATTGTGTCAAATCGGTCATTCATGAGAACTCAAAACTCTGCTATTTAGTATTAGCCAAAAGTCAAAATTTACGCAGCTCATGTGGTACACAAATTCTGGACAAGAAATCACCATAAAATATATTCAACAAAACATAAATTGGAATTTGGGTAGAAGGAAATTAGAATGGTTCTATAAGACATGCTCAAAATACATGACTTATAGACATTGTATTGATATACAAACCTCAGTGAAGTTGAGTTCACTATAAAATTTTGAGGTCAAAGATAACAAGAGCAATAGAATTAGTACTTTAAAAAAGGAAAATAATAAAACATTAGAAAAGACTACGTTAATATGTTTAAAATGGATTAAAGAATAGTAACTATAATAAAATTGGAGGAAAGGTATGAGTTTCAAATGAATCTAAATAGAAATTTGAGAAATAAAAATGAAATCAAGAAATTAGTGATTGATTTAAATGAGATTAGATATAGCTGAAGGAAGATTGAAGCAATTGGAAGATCAACATATGTGTGGAAATCACGTACAATATAAATGCAAACTATGGAAGACAACAGACACAAGAGGATGAGAAAATATAAAGTGTATTCAATATAAGTTCTAATACAATGGAATGGAGAAAATTGAGAACATTTTAAAAAGGTAACAGTTTAAATTTTCCATATTTGGAAAAAAGAATTGAAGCCTCCCCCTTGGGAGAGACTGCTAAGTCCTGACGCGGATAAACATACACCCTTAAATGTAGTGTGAGAAACCAGAGAACACCAATTAGAAAGGAATTTCTAATTTCTAAATTAGAATTTAGGGAACGTAAGCAGACAGGTATACTTCTCAGTGGTGGCAATGGATAGCAGAACACAATGAGATGTCTTCCAAGATCCAAGGGAAACTGTGTGTCAATACAATGGTAAAGTAAACACATTTTTGGAGAAAGAATGAAAGAGCTTGCTAGTCATAGATTATCATAGGGAATTATTAAGTGATGTTTTTTAAGGAAAAAGTAAGCAAAATAATTGTAAATATATGTCTAAGTACTATTTTGAAAATATAATCTTGTAGGAGATATTAATTTTAGAGATAAGATAGTTAAAAATAAATGGAAATAAAATACTGAACAATAATAGGAAAAAAAGAGGGTGTTTTAAATTAAAACATTAGTCCTTATATTATTTAAGAGAAGGAAAAACATAATAATTAGTTTTAGACATTACTGAGTCAAATTTGCAGTTAAAAATTAAGGATAGCTTATAAAAGAGAATAAAAATAGAAAATCTGCTTTGATACCTAAAAATGGGGCAAGAGGACAGAAAGTACTAACTTCATATTTCCAGTCAGAGAAATAAGAAGAGAAAAAAGGAAAGAAAAAATGTGAAGAGAAAGCACTAAATAAGATGGTGGAAGTAATCCTAAAATACTTTAGGGTGACAACATTGCAAATGGAATACATTTAGATGTTAAAAGAAGTTTTTTTAGATTATCCGATCATAAAGCAAAAGGAGAAGCCAATCCTGTAGTAAAATATTCACAAGCGGTAGCTAATATGACACCAACATATTAAAAAGAAAGAAGGCATGGATGCTTTTGAATTTCTCAAGCAATTACACCTACCTTGAGATCCCTGACTTTGTACTTGTTTTGTGGAAAAAAAATTCCATCTAGTTTAAATCATCCTAGTTAACTCCCGTTATGTTCAACTGAGCAAAATTCTAGTGATGCAAGCAGTATAATCTGAATACTAGTTAAGCATTCATGAATGGTAATCATTTGCATTTTGATAGAGCTCCAAGGTTTTTGTACCCCTTTATAAAACTGTTCTTCCCCAGACTCTATGAACTAGGTACATAGCTGTTACCATCCACATTTTCTTTTTTTTTTTTAACATTTATTTAATGAATATGTATTTCCAAAGTACAGCATATGGATTACAATGGCTTCCCCCCCCTCAAAACTTCCCACCCGCAACCCTCCCCTCTCTCGCTCCCTCAAGATTCACATCAAGATTCATTTTCAATTCTCTTTATATAAAGAAGATCAGTTTAGAATATGTTTAGTAAAGATTTCAACAGTTTGCCCCCACATAGAAACACAAAGTGAAAAATACTGTTGGAGTACTAGTTATAGCATTAAATCACGATGTACAGCGCATTAAGGACAGAGATCCTACATGAGGAGTAAGTGCACAGTGACTCCTGTTGTTGACTTAACAAATTGACACTCTTGTTTATGGCATCAGTAATCTCCCTAGGCTCTTGTCATGAGTTGCCAAGGCTATGGAAGCCTTTTGAGTTCGCCAACTCTTACCATACTTAGACAAGGTCAAAAGTCAAAGTGGAAGTTCTCTCCTCCCTTCAGAGAAAGGTACCTCCTTCTTTGATGGCCCCGTTCTTTCCAGTGGGATCTCACACACAGAGATCCTTCATTTAGGTCTTTTTTTTTTTTTTTTTTTTTTTGACAGAGTGTCTTGGCTGTCCATGCCTGAAATACTCTCATGGGCTTTTCAGCCGGATCCAAATGCATTAAGGGCTGATTCTGAGGCCAAAATGCTGTTTAGGACATCCGCCATTCTATGAGTCTGCTGTGTATCTGCTTCCCATGTTGGATCGTTCTCTCCCTTTTTTATTCTATCGGTTAGTATTATTCAGACACTAGTCTTGTTTATGTGATCCCTTTGACTTAGTCCTATCATTATGATCAGTTGTGAACTGAAATTGATCACTTGGACTAGTGAGATGGCATTGGTACATGCAACCTTGATGGGATTAAATTAGAATCCCCTGGTATGATTCTAACTCTACCGTTTGGGGCAAGTCAGTTTGAGCATGTCCCAAATTGTACATCTCTTCCCTCTCTTATTCCCACTCTTATATTTAACAGGGATTACTTTTCAGTTAAGTTTCAACACTGAAGAATAACTGTGTATTAATTACAGAATTCAACCAATAGTATTAAGTAGAACAAACAAACAAAAATACTAAGAGGGATAAAGTATTAAGTTGTTCATCAACAGTCAGGGCAAGGGCTGATCAAGTCACCGTTTCTCATAGTGTGCATTTCACTTCAACAGGTTTCCTTTTTGGTGCACAGTTAGTTGTCACTGATGAGGGAGAACATATGATATTTGTCTCTTTGGGACTGGCTTAATTCACTCAGCATGATGTTTTCCAGATTCCTCCATTTTGTTGCAAATGACAGGATTTCATTGTTTTTGACTGCTGTATAGTATTCTATAGAGTACATGTCCCATAGTTTCTTTATCCAGTCTACTGTTGATGGGCACCATCGACATTTTCCAGGTGAGATAACGGAGGTTTTGGCAGATTAACTGATTTTCAAACATTCACATAGCCGGTCTTCGGCAAAGTGGCATATGAATCCAGGTATTCAGGTTTCTGGAACAGTATGTCTTCACAACGGCAATGGAGAGGATGGTATTTATGCTTCCGGTTAGGAAGAAATTCATCCAGGCGCTCCCATCAATTCTCTGTTCAAACCCCCAGGAAGTTAGAACACGCCCGTGGCCTCTGAGGTTGCCGTTTCATAGCCACACTGAGGAACAGCTGGTTCCATACTGGTCACGATTCTGACTAGCTCTGCTTCTGCTGGGTGTGCTGCTTCCAGGTTGCAGCGTCACAGTGGCACATGCTCCGCGTGTGTGAGCTGAGGGGCGGGTGGGCCAGTTTCCCCTCTCTAGACCTTAGTGCTCATGGTTTCTATTCAGTTGTGATGATAAATCTGCTTAAAAGGTGACTCAGGGTGTGGTCTTCAAATAAACTAGTACTGCCGGTGCAAGGAGAAAGTTGGGCACGGGGAAGAGGTGAGGTGTTTGTAAAGTGGGTCTCTGAGATTTTAAAATCAAACATCTTAAACTCTGGAATGAGAAAAGTTAACTTCAAGAGAGAAGCAAAATTTAGACTTCTCAAACTTTCATGACTGACAAAATCATCTGGAGGACTTGTTAAAACTAAATGCTGGGTCTTGCCACCAGACATAAGGTAGCCCAGGCATTTACATCTCCAAGAGGTTCCTAGGTGATGCTGCTGCTACTGGTCCAGGCAGCAGTGAAGTGGACCAAGCAAAATCAGTCATTGGTAGAGCTGAAAGAGACATTATCTCTCCTCCAGCCCACCTATGACTTTTCAGATGAGTTGTCCTAGTTGATATGGAAAGTTAATGACAGACTCTACCTTGAATCCTCAATTTCCTACTGCTCAGACCAGAACCCTTCTACCTTCCTGTGTATTCAGTGAATTCATAATTTTTCTCAGCTCTTTTAAAACATAACAATAACTACATATTTGTATACTTTATATATTATATAGTACTAGTTGTATACACATGTATCCCTACCTGTGTGTGTGTGTGTGTTTGCATCTCTAGCTAATTTCCAAAGTACAACTTTTGGATTATAACAGTTTCCCCCCCCCCCCATCCTCCCTCCCACCCGCAACCATCCCATCTCCCACTCCATCTCCCATCCCATTCTTCATCAAGATTCATCTTCAATTATCTTTATATACAGAAGATCAATTTAGTATATACTAAGTAAAGATTTCAACAGTTTGTGGCCAGCGCCGTGGTTTAACAGGCTAAACCTCCGCCTTGCGGCACCGGCACACTGGGTTCTAGTCCCGGTCGGGGCGCCAGATTCTATCCCGGTTGCCCCTCTTCCAGGCCAGCTCTCTGTTATGGCCCAGGAAGGCAGTGAAGGATGGCCCAAGTGGTTGGGTCCTGCACCCCATGGGAGAGCAGGAGAAGCACCTGATTCCTGCCTTCGGATCAGCGCGGTGTGCCGGCCGCAAGTGGCCATTGGAGAGTGAACCAACGGCAAAAAGGAAGACCTTTCTCTCTGTCTCTCTCTCACTATCCACTCTGCCTGTCAAAAAAAAAAATTTCAACAGTTTGTATCCACACAGAAACACCAAGTATAAAGTACTGTTTGAGTACTAGTTATATCATTAATTCACATAGTACAACACATTAAGGACAGGGATCCTACATGGGGAGTAAGTGCACAGTGACTCCTGTTGTTGATTTAACAATTGACACTCTTATTTGTGATGTCAGTAATCACCCGAGGCTCTTGTCATGAGATGCCAAGGCTGTGGAAGCCTCTTGAGTTTGCCAACTCTGATCTTATTTAGACAGAGCCATAGTCAAAGTGGAAGTTCACTCCTCCCTTCAGAGAAAGGTACCTCCTTCTTTGATGGCCCGTTCTTTCTGCTGGGATCTCACTCAGAGATATTTCATTTATGTCTTTTTTTTTTTTTTTTTTTTTTTTTTTTTTTTTTTTTTTTTTACCAAAGCATCTTGGCTTTCCATGCCTGAGAAACTCTCATGGGCTCTTCAGCCAGATCGAATGCCTTGAGGTCTGATTCTGAGGCCAGAGTGCTATTTAGGGCATTTGCCATTCTATGAGTCTGCTGTGTATCCTGCTTCCCATATTGGATTGTTCTCTCCTTTTTAATTTGGTAGTATTAGCAGACACTAGTCTTGTTTATGTGATCCCTTTACACTTAATCCTATCATTAGGATCAATTATGAACTGAAACTGATCACTTTGACTAGTGAGATGGCATTGGTTCATGCCACCTTGATGGGATTGAATTGGAATCTCCTGGCACATTTCTAACTCTACTATTAAGGGTAAGTCCAAGTGAGCATGTGCCGAATTGTACATCTCCTCCCTCTCTTATTCCCACTCTTATATTTAACAAGGATCACTTTTCAGTTAAATTTAAATGCCTAAGAATAACTGTGCATTAATTAAAGAGTTCCACCAATGGTATTAAGTAGAACAAAAAAATACTAAAAGGAATAAGGTAGTAAGTTGTTCCTCGACAGTCAGGACAAGGGCTGATCAAATCATTGTTTCTCATAGTGTCCATTTCACTTCAACAGGTTTCCTTTTAGGTGCTCAGTTGTCACAGATCAGGGAGAACATATGATATTTGTCACTTTGGGATTGGCTTATTTCACTCAGCATGATGTTTTCCAGATTCATCCATTTTGTTGCAAATGGCCGGACTTCAATTTTTTTTTTACTGCTGTATAGTATTCTATAGAGTACATGTCCCATAACTTCTTTATCCAGTCAACTGTTGACGGGTATTTAGGTTGATTCCAGGTCTTAGCTATTGTGAATTGAGCTGCAATAAACATTGAGGTGCAGACAGATCTTTATTTTACAATTTAATTTCCTTTGGGTAAATTCCAAGGAGTGGGATGGCTGGGTTGTATGGTAGGGTTATATTCAGGTTTCTGAGGAACCTCCAAACTGACTTCCATAGTGGCTTTACCAATTTACATTCCCACCAACAGTGGGTTAGTGTCCCTTTTCCCCCACATCCTTGCCAGCATCTGTTGTTGGTAGATTTCTGTATATAAGCCATTCTCACTGGGGTGAGGTGAAACCTCATTGTGGTTTTGATTTGCATTTCCCTGATAGCTAGTGATCCTGAACATTTTTTCATGTGTCTGTTGGCCATTTGGATTTCCTCTTTTGAAAAATGTCTGCTTAAGTCCTTGTCCCTTATCTTAACTGCATTGTTTGTTTGTTGTTGTGGAGTTTCTTAATGTCTTTGTAGATTCTGGTTATTAATCCTTTATAATCCATAAGCTGTACTTTGGAAATTTATATTCATTAAATAAAAGTTAAAAAAAAAGTTAAAAAAAATCCTTTATCAGTTGCATAATTTTGAAATTTTTTTCCATTCTGTTGGTTGCCTCTTCACTCTCCTGTTTCTGTTGCAGAACAGAAACTTCTCAATTTGATGCAATCCCAATTGTTAATTTTGGCTTTGACTGCCTGTGCCTCCAGGGTCTTTTCCAAGAAGTCTTTGCCGGTGCCAATATCTGGCAGGGTTTCTCCGATGTTCTCTAATAATTTGATGGTATTGGGTCATAGATTTAGATCTTTAATCCATGTTGAGTGAATGTTTGTGTAAGGTGTAGGGGTCTTGCTTCATGCTTCTGTACATGGAAATCCAGTTTTCCCAGCACCATTTATTGAACAGACTGTCCTTACTCCAGGGATTGGTTTTGGATCCTTGATCAAATATAAGTTGGCTGTAGATGTTTGGGTTGATTTCTGGTGTTTCTATTCTGTTCCATTGGTCTATCCATCTGTTTCTGTACCAGTACCATGCTGTTTTGATAACAACTGCCCTGTAGTATGTCCTGAAATCAGGTATTATGATGCCTCCGGCTTTGTTTTTGTTGTACAGGATTGCTTTGGCTATTCGAGGTCTTCTGTGTCTCCATATGAATTTCAGTATTATTTTTCCAGATCTGAGAAGAAGGTCTTCGGTATTTTGATTGGTATTGCATTGAATCTACAAATTGCTTTTGAGAGAATGGACATTTTGATGATATTCTTCCAATCCATGAGCATGGAAGGTTTTTCAATTTTTCTGTATCCTCTTCCATTTCTTTCTTTAAGATTTTGTAATTCTCATCATATAGAACTTTAACTTGCTTAGTTAAGTTTATTCTAAGGTATTTGATTGTTTTTGTAGCTATTGTGAATGGGATTGATCTTAGCAGTACTTTCTCCGCCGTGGCATTGCCTGTGTATACAAAGGCTGTTGATTTTTGTGCATTGATTTTATATCCTGCTACTTTGCCAAACTCTTCGATGAGTTCCAATAGTCTCTTAGTAGAGTTCTTTGGATCCCCTAAATAAAGAATCATATCATCTGCAAAGAGGGATAGTTTGAGTTCTTCCTTCCCAATTTGTATTCCTTTAATTTCTTTTCTTGCCTAATGGCTCTGGCTAAAACTTCGAGAACTATATTGAATAGCAGTGGTGAGAGTGGGCATCCCTGTCTGGTACCAGATTTCAGTGGAAATGCTTCCAACTTTTCCCCATTCAATAGGATGCTGGCTGTGGGTTTTTCATAAATTGCTTTGATTGTATTGAGGAATGTTCCTTCTATACCCAATTTGCTTAGAGTTTTCATCATGAAACGGTGTTGAATTTTATTGAATGCTTTCTCTGCATCTATTGAGAGAATCATATGGTTTTTCTTCTGCAGTCTGTTAATGTGGTGTATTACATTGATTGTTTTGCAATCATTGAACCATCCCTACATACCAGGGATAAATCCCACTTGGTCTGAGTGGATGATCTTTCTGATGTGTTGTTGCATTCTATTGGCCAGAATTTTATTGAGGATTTTTGCATCTATGTTCATCAGGGATATTGGTCTGTAATTTTCTTTCAATGCTGCATCTTTTTCAGGCTTAGCGATTAAGGTGATGGTGGCTTCATAGAAAGAATTTGGAAGGATTCCCTCTTTTTCGATTGTTCTGAATAGTTTGAGAACTGGAGTTAGTTCTTCTTTAAATTTCTGGTAGAATTCAGCAGCGAATGCATTTGGTCCTGGGCTTTTCTTTGTTAGGAGGGCCTTTATTACTGTTTCAATTTCTTGTCAGTTATGGGTCTGTTTAGGTTTTCTATGTCTTCCTGGCTCAATTTAGGTAGGTTGTATGTGTCCAAGAATCTGTCCATTTCTGATAGATTTCCCTGTTTGCTGGCATACAAGTTCTTGTAGTAATTTCTGATGATTCTTTTTATTTCCGTGGTGTCTGTTGTTACATTTCCTTTTTCATCTCTGATTTTATTGATTTGTGTCTTTTCTCTTCTTTTTTTTAGTTAGTTGGGCCAATGGGGTGTCAATTTTGTTTATCTTTTCAAAAAACCAGCTCTTTGTTTTGCTGATCTTTTGTAATGCTTTTTTTTTGGATTCAATCCTGTTGATTTCTTCTCTAGTTTTAATTATTTCTCTTCTCCTACCGGTTTTGGGTCTGGTTTGATGCAGTTTTTCTAGATCCTTGAGATGCATTGATAGCTCACATTTTTGGCACCTTTCCAATTTCTTGATGTAGGCACCTATTGATATAAACTTTCCTCTTAACACTGCTTTTGCTGTATCCCATAAGTTTTGGTATGTTGTGCTGTTATCCTCATTTAGTTCCAGGAAGTTTTTGATTTCTCTTTTGATTTCTTCTATGACCCAGTGTTCATTCAGGAGCATGTTGTTCAGTCTTGATGTGTTTGCATATGCTCTAGGGATTCCTGAGTTGCTAATTTCCAGCTTCAATCCATGGAGGTCTAAGATGTGTGGTACGATTTCGATTCTTTTGAATTTGCTGAGACTTGCTTTATGGCCTAGTATGTGGTCAATCCTAGAGTAGGTTCCATGTGCAGCTGAGAAGAATGTGTATTCTTTATGTGTAGGATGAAAAGTTCTGTAGATATCTGTTAGATCCATTTGGGCTATAGTAAGATTTATGGTTTAAATTCAATTTGAACAATTTCTTTTAGCAAGGCAAACAAATAATTCATTGGCTCAGAATGAGGGTTTCAAATGCTTTTTGCTTTGAAATTGCCTTGTAAGAACAATCCACTTATCTTTGTTTTCCTCATTGCTCATCTGAGCCAGGCTCACATCTGATTAGTGCCGCTCTCTTGCAATCAAACACTACTAAAAGTTGAAGAGCATGAATTGCTTAGATGAACTGATGTTTTCACCAAGGACACCTCAGCAGTCCAACTGCTTCCTGCTAATCTGAACATGGCTGCACTTCCCAGCAGCGGGTAGGCGTTGTCTAAACCTGAGGTCACAACCTTTTTCTGTGAAAGGCCAGATGGTAAATATTTTAGGTTTTCTGAGCCATATTTTCTCTGTCACAACTCTGCTGTTGCAGTGTGAAAGGAGTCACAGAGAACACATAAATAAAAGGCATGACTATGTTCCAATAAAACTTTATTTGTGGATACTGAACTGTAAATTTAATATTTTAACATGTCACAAGCAATATTCTCCTTTTGGTGTTCTTCTCAAGCACTTAAGAATTTAGCTGTGGCATATAGAAAAACAGGCAGCGGGTTGTATTTGACCCAAATCTGTAGTTCATTGAACTCTAACCTCAAGCCTTTCCTCTCTCAACCCCTTCCTTCCCCAGCAGGGTAAAGGCAGCATCAGTGAGCATTACTTTGCTACCATTACAGTGCTGTTGCTGGTAATTAACATATAAAAAGATTCAACCTGAAATGCAAACTACAAGGAG
Organism: Lepus europaeus; assembly: GCF_033115175.1. Taxonomy (NCBI): domain Eukaryota; kingdom Metazoa; phylum Chordata; class Mammalia; order Lagomorpha; family Leporidae; genus Lepus; species Lepus europaeus. Next base: position 67,725,379 of record NC_084838.1, on the reverse strand, counting down.
ATGTCACATCAATTTGTCAAAGGTGTAAGAAAGGTTACAATCCATGCTAATTGGGGACACTGAGATGAGATCTCTAATGTGCATAGAAGACTTCATTTATTTGTATGCATTAAGGATCCTAAAGATATTCATATTCTTGTTCCCAGACTGTCTCAGACAAGAATCCTTACCTAGAATAACCAGGGAGAGGAACAAAGGATAGTTTTTAGTTACAAAGTGTTTTCCTCAAAGATTTATAATGATGAAAAGTTGAAAGAATCTAAGTGTTCAGTCATAGGGAAATGGTTAAGTTGTTTTAGCTTATCCATGCAATATTGAGTATCTGTGGTTTTAAGGGTATTTTTTTCTTCTTTAGGCTTCTCAGTTTTCTCTTGGTTTCTCACAAGAATTATATATGCTGTTTAAAATTAAGCAAGATTAAGGGACAGGTGTTGGGGCAAAGTGAATTAAGGTACCACTTGGGATGCCTGCATCCTGTACCTGAGTCCTGACTGCTGAATGCTTCCAATTCAGCTTTCTGCTAATGTGAATGCAAGGCAGTCGATGACAATCCAAGTAATTAGGTTCCTACCACTCCCATGGCACACGTGGATGGGGTTTTTGGCTCCAGAGTTTGGCCTGGTCCAGTGCTGGCTGTTGTGAGTATTTGGGGATGGAAGTGGATGGAAGCTTTGTTTTCTTTGTCTGTCTCTTTCACTCCATCTTTCATATAAAATAAATAAATATTTTTAAAAGATAAGTAATTAACAAAGACAAAGAGATGGAAAAAAATTCCCTGTATAATCGGTCAGTGTCATCTTTGTCTTCAGCATTTTTGTTGTGCTGGTTATGGCCTGTGTTGATCTGAAGGCCTCCAAAGTTGCTGAATTTACTTCATTCCTTCGGTGCGTGTATTGGCCCATTTCTGCTTATCTAGCAAAGCACCTAAGGTTGAGTACTCTGTAAAGCGAAGGTTTATTTAGTGCAGAGTGGTGAGGACTGACGAGCAGGGTCCCAGCTTCTGTTTGGCTCTGATGAGGTTCTCTGGCTGTATCACAAAATGATGGATGGATGGAATCATGGTGGGAGTGTCTGTGAGAACAGACTACATGGCAAGACAGCATACCAGAGAGATTCAGGGGCCAGGCTTGTGCTCTCGGGGACTAACAAGGGTCCTGTGGAAACTCTAATCTCTTCTGAGTCTGTCATCCCCAGCCAGCAAACCACTTTCCACTAGGCTCACCTGTTGAAGGTGCTGCCTCCTCATCACCACACTGGGGACATACCTTTTTTTTTTTTTTTAAAGATTTATTTATTGTTTATTTGGAAGACAGAATTACAGAGAGAGGCGCAGGCAAAAAGAGAGAGAGAGGTCTTCCATTTGCTGATTGACTTCTCAAATGATTGCAACAGCTGGAGCTATGCTGATCCAAAGTCAGGAGTCTTCCTGGGGTCTCCCACATAGGTGCAGGGACCCAAGAACTTGGGCCAACTTCCACTACCTTCCCAGGCCATAGCAGAGAGCTGGATCAGAAGTGGAGTATCTAGGCCTTGAACAGGTGCCCACATGGGATGCCTGCACAACTGGTGGTGGCCTCACCTGCTATGTCATAGTGCTGGCTCCCCCCACCTCTTTATACCTGCTTTGCCACATTGTCACTTTGCTAGTCTACACAACTCTGCTCTGGCAGTTTCACCTGGTTCATGGTTGGAGGCACCTTTTCCCTTGTAGAGATACGATTCTACTAGGAATAAAGTGCTCCTGCATTCCAGTTTCTTGCCTAGCTTTTTTTCCCCCTTAATTATTTTCATTTTATTTTAAAGGCAGAGAGACCAAAAGAGAACCTAGGATTTAGAGAAAGGTCTTGCATTCACTGATTCATTCCCCTGAATGCTCCCAATAACCAGGCCTGTACCAGGCTGAATCCAGGAGGCATAAAGTCAATTGAGATACCACAGACAGATGACAAGGATTCAGCTATTTGAGCCATCATCTCCTGCCTCCCAGGTTATGTACTAACAGGAATCTGGAATCAGAAGCAAGGCTGGGTCTCAAACCCAGGCGCTCTAATATGGGATGTGGGTTTTCCAAGTGGCACCCTATCCATTGTGCCGAATGGCCTTCCCCCATTGTTTTCTTTTTCTTTTTTCTTTTTTTTAACTTTTATTTAATAAATATAAATTTCCAAAGTACAGCTTATGGATTACAATGGCTTCCCCCCCCCCCCCATAACTTCCCTCCCACCTGAAACCTCTGCTCTCTTGCTTATTTTCATTTTTTATAGCCCCTGTTTGTTTGAAACACAGAGTGACCCAGAGAGGGGGTGATGGGGGTTGAGAGGAGAGATCTTCCATCTACTGGCTCGTTTCCCAAATGCCTTCAATAGCAGGGGCGTGCTAAGCTTAACTCAGGATTTCAGAACTCATTTCAAGTCTCCTGCTTGTGTGGCAGGGACTCAAGTACTTCAGCCATCACCTAATGTCTTCCAGGATGTACTTCAATGGAATCAGGATGGAGCCAGGATTCGAGCCCAAGTACTCCTGAGCATCCTACTAAGATGCTCAAACAGTGTCTCAACCACTGAGCCTCCTCAGATCCTGTTTCTTGAGGAAATTAAATTTCCTGATGCTTGGCTCAAAGGAGACTATCCACATCGTTCTTCATGCTAGTGATGTCTTCTGCAGTTAAGCATTCATTCCCCTCCACCCAACACAGGTTCTTTAATTTGCTTGTGCTGTGGGGCAAGACAACTGCCCAGCTTGGAGTCTTTCCAAAAATGAAATGGAAGCCTGTGCAGCTCTTCTTTACTTCCTGTTTTTGACTGTGTTTTCATCATTGTTTCCCTCAAGAGGTATGTTAGGTTTCCATGAAAAGGAGTCCCTCAAGGGAAATGAGTCTCTTCACTTATCATGGCTCTAGGACATTGGGCAGCTCTTTGCATATAAATTATGCTTTAGCACCTACCAGGTTTCTGTCATGTATTTCTTCTTCCTTCACATTGGGTTCCTTGATTCGAGGATATTATGTATGACTGTGCCTGTTACACCTTGAATAAGTGCAAGGCTAGGATCACAGAGAACACAAAGTGCTGCCTCCCTAACAGGATTCAGTTGCCTTGCAGTGGTTACCAGCAAGGTCTTTTTTTTTTTTTTTTTTTTTGACAGGCAGAGTGGATAGTGAGAGAGACAGAGAGAAAGGTCTTCCTTTGCCGTTGGTTCACCCTCCAATGGCCGCCGCAGCCGGCACACCGCGCTGATCTGAAGGCAGGAGCCAGGTGCTTCTCCTGGTCTCCCATGCGGGTGCAGGGCCCAAGGACTTGGGCCATCTCCACTGCCTTCCCGGGCCATAGCAGAGAGCTGGCCTGGAAGAGGGGCAACCGGGATAGAATCTGGCGCCCCAACCAGAACTAGAACCTGGTGTGCCAGCGCCGCAAGGCGGAGGATTAGCCTGTTAAGCCACGGTGCCGGCACCAGCAAGGTCTTAATGAAAAGAAATATGAATCAACATAACTGCATAACAGAGCTTGAAGAGACTTTAAGCCAATGTTTTCTAGCATCTTTTTATATGATGGTAAATACATATAATGAAAATAATTTTATAGCACAAGGGAATCAACAGACAATTATGCTTGTGGCTAGAAACAATTGGCCTAGAGGCTCTTGCTGTCCAAGACCGCGTTCAGGCCTCACAAGGGTTGATCGATGGCTTGGCACATGTGTTATTTGTCTGAGAAATAGCAGAGTGCCTTGGCATGACAGGAAGCTGTCAGATATTCTGTTTCACCCTCACTCCTTCTGCTTCGTCAATTAAGGAAGTGAGACCCATTTGTGACCTTTGTTGCACAGTGAGGCTGAGACTTTGGACTGATGATCCAGGAAAATAGAAGAGTTAAGAAATCAAATTCTCTCTCTCTACGTGGACTCATTCACTTAATCTTTAATCTTCTATTTAGAATGATCTAATAGTTTGCCTTTTTTAGTATTCTTTGCCCCACCCTAGCTAATGCTCGTTTCATTGTAGAGACTCCAAGGTACATTCAAACTTAAGTGGGCAGGGTGTGGGGCGGTTGGGGAGGGGAAGTAGACCTAACCCGAGGCTTGTTAATTCCATAATGTTCCCCTTGCTGGCATTTTCCATGAAAAAAATGGTTTTCCTTGTTTACTTATAGATTTGATGGTAGAAGCTAAAAATTTGTCTCAGCTGTGGTCCCTGGGTACTTAAAAGTACTAATTTTATGTAAAATACTAAAATGAATTTTATGTGAGCAGAAAGACTAAGCGATCACTCAAAAGGGATGACCAGGCTCAGAGGGGAGGTTAGGCAGCTGTTCTCAGGAACTTGAGGTACCCAAAGTAGCTGAGATAAACCCAATTGGAATTCTCAAATGACTACTAAGGTTTTTCCCTGTGTGCTCTGGAAGAGACAGAAAACTAAGCTAAGGCTCGGACTCTCCTCTCTGGAGATCCAGTCATTAAACCGGGGACTTTGGCTTTTGTGAGCGTCTCTTGAGTTCTTTGAGGCACATTTCCGATTCTTTGCCTTTAAAAATAGATGGATGATAGGCAGAGGGGCAGGGACGGAGGTGTGAGTCTCAGGCTTCGAGTGAGTGAGATCATTCTGCAGGCTTCTCATTTCCCAAGCTGCAGATGTCACAAGGTGAGAATGAATCCTCAACTTGTTCTGGTTTCCAGGTTACAATTCCTCTGCTTTCCCCCTGCTTCCCTTAGGGAATCCGGGAGTCTGCATTTGCGCTCAGCAGACGATCGTTCTTCCAGGCAGCAGACACACACATAACCCCAATGAGACTTTCTTACCAAAGAGTTGAAAGCCCTTGTGCAACAACAGGTTTAAGTATAAACATGTGTTTTTGCCATTCATCATTTTTCCTCCTTTAAAGAAGCCATATGTGATCATATTCTGGGAGGCAACAAAATCTACAGCAGGTGGGCTCTTTAATTGGCTTGCTTGGGGAGTAGCTAAAGTTGGGTTCAAAGGTACTGACCTTATGGGTTTGGTTAGTAGGAGTTTGTGAGTGAGATTGTAAAACCTAAACAGAACACTGTGCAGCCATTCAGACCCATTGGGAAACAAGGGAAGCTAATGTGAATATTTCAGGGGAAGTGATAGAGTGGGAAGAGGTTATAATGTTGAGCACCAATAATATTCAGCTGCAAAACTAACCGTATTTATCCCCCAATAATCCATGTGTGGTCCCATGGGCTCATTCTGGACCTTGTGTTCCTTCATTCATCTTCCTTTCTGGAGCAGGTAGGGCAAGGCTGTCGGAGATGGAGCATGCTGAGGTCTGGGGAAAAGCCTACAAAGCCACTCAGGTTAATGGCAGAGCGAGCACACCCCTCCTCTCATATCTTGGTTGTTCTGTTTTGATCAGAAACTAATTCAGAGCAGTGTCTCCACAACAAATAAAAGTGATGATTTGGTGGCGGCTGATAAATTTTGTCAAAAGCAAACTATAAAATTCCAGTCCACATTTTCCAGGAAGGTAGCCTATACTACTGAAATTAGCTGGGTGATGAACAATTTGCTTTGTACTTTTGAGGAATCAGGTTTTGTTGTTACGCACGCTTTCAAGATGGAATTCCTAAAACCCATGAATTCAACTAGTATTTATTGAGTGCCTGCTCTGTGCAAGATGCTGCAAATAAAACAGCAATGCAGACGGAAATCTTGCTTGCAGGAGTTGATGGCCTCGAAGGAAGACAGGTTTGCTAACAGGTCATCTAAATGCTCCTGGGATTTGTTGTGGGAGCACATGGGAGGCAAATCCACAAGTGCAGCTTTTCTGGAGCAGTGTCAAAGATGAAACCTGAAGAAAGGATAAGTTACTTGGGTGAAGAGAGGGGAGGAAAAATGCTCTGTCACTGGGAGTCTGTTCAAATCCCTGGGGGTAGAACAAAGGATACCTCCTAAGACTTGCTGAGAGTCCAGGTTCATGAGGCAAAGGCAATAAGGGCACATCATGAAGGGTCTGAGTCCAGTTAGTCCCATTGTGCTTAAAAGGTAGCCTAGTGCCATTTGGTCCAAATACCCTTTTGGGGCTTACTCTGTTGTTTCTGTGATGTTTCCAAAGCTCCATTCATTATTGTACTCATGGGAGAGATTTGCCATTTGTTGTTTGGGGAAAGGGACATCAATTAATCTCTTATACCAGAAAGGAAAGTAACGATTTTGTGGAGACACCAGAAACAAACAAGGAAATTACAACTTTTTTTTTTTGTCCACATGGGTAGGTGAGGTTTCTTTGGATGAAACATGAGAAATTTCCATTTTTTTATAAGCAACCACTGTCAAGAATTTAGCTCAGTTCCTATTGTGTAAAAATTTCAGATTGCATGCTGATATTAATTTCTGGAGGAAATATTAAGGATAGGTGATAAGCTTTCCAGATGGTTTTAACTGTTATTGGCATGAGTCGTATGTGAGTAAACCACATTTTTGCAGTTCTTCCCTTCTGCTTTTGTTAGTAATTTAGAAAAAAAGTCATCGTGCTATTTTTGGCATATTTCCCAGATTCCACCTGCATTTCAAGAACAACAACAATAATAATACTTGACACCAGTAGAATATAGATTACAATGCATTTTTGCAGACCAGCATTTTGCTGTTTCCTAGTTCCATGATGCATGTCGCACACATGTACATGTGATTAAAAGATAAGTCCTGGATCTAATTTCTCATAAAGTATCTAGGCCACAGCAAAATATTTAAACATACCTGGAACTTGAATCTAAGGTCAGTGATTTTTGTTTTCTCACTTAAAAGCTTTGTTTCTGATTATGCCAAACTGTTGGCTGCCTCTGTTGTATCTTTGAGAAATATCAGCTTCTACTCTGCTGCCATTGGCAAAACCTCTGATTTGCTTAAGCAACAGGGGAAAGAAACAGGATATTTAAAAATTCTCCCCAACATCTTTGAATTTTCTATTATTCCTTCTTATAACTATGCATATAAATCTTGCAACCATCGAAAGAGGAAAAAATGATTCATGCTTTATGATATCTATATATGGACCATTTATTGAATTAAACGTTGGGAGTATGAGAGAGATTATTTTAATCCTCACAATAAGCCTACAAGTTTAGGGTCTGTATTTCCATTTTTAATGAAACACTCAGAAAGATTAAGTAAATTGCCAACATGTATACTGCCTTTATAATTGACACATGTGATTTCTAAGCCTACGCTCTCTACAACCATGCTATACTCAAAGGTTTTCCCACTCCAAGGTGACTTGTTTCAAGCCATGCAGAGCATATGATGTGCTAAAACTTCTTGGAACCTCTGGACATCAGGTTGGAGGTTGCGGAACTAAAGCAAAGGGAAATGTGAAATCACTCTATTAAAATGACATATTCTAGATGTGGCTAATTAGTATGATAACCTATGCATAGAAGAGAATTGTAACATTAGAGGGATCAGCCTTGCAATGCCATTAACCATATTATAATTCTTCACATGATTTTCCCCCCACCATGAAATGGTCTTATAAATGTCTGATCTCAATTTGCTTTATCATATGGTGTGGTTCAGTATCACGCACTCGGTGAACACTGTAGTTTTCACAGTGGGATACTTTTTTATCTCTGCAAATTGGTAAATTAAAATAATTTCACCTGGGGTGATTCTGCACCAAAAATATACTGTCAACCTTGATGGCAGTTCTGTATTTTTTTTCTCTCTCATTGGCTTTTTGATATACAAAAGTATTTTTCATTTTGGCTCTTAATCACCTACTATATGCTATCAACACCCAAGCAGATACTCTCAGCTCTTTTCCAAGAGGCAGACTACTGGGAAGAAGGACAACTGTGAGCGAATGGTGAAACCAAAAGACACGAGTTTAGAGCTAAGTCATTACAGTGCTTCTAAGAATGAACACTTGTGAACAAGCAGGTTTGGAAAAGCTGGGAGAACAGAGACACAAAGTACATTCACAAATTAGGCCAGAAACAATTGGAACATGCAGTAGTTGCCACGAAACTCAGCCATGAAGAAGGAATGAGAAGTTATGTTCTGTGATGACAAAGAATGTGTTTGGGGAAGGTGACCGGATGAGCAGGTTTGCCCCAGGAAGAGACAGGACAGTTTGAATGACTCTGCCTCTTATTTGCTCCACATCTCACCTGAACATTGCCTTCTTTTGTAACTTTGTACCTTGAAGCCTTTTCTGGCAGTTTCCCCTGTTCCACAGGGATTTCAAACTTGAGTCAGAAAGCTCATGAAGCTTGAGGAGGCCAAGGGGCCCATGAATAAACTTGGGCCAACTAAAGTGCATGTGGGAAGAGGAACTGATTTACATAAAATGTGTTGTTGACCCCAATAGCCATGAAAATTACCAATGCATTGCATATTTTTCTGATTTTACTTTGAGTTCGTACGAATCTGCATAGTGCCCAATACATAAAGAGCTCTCAAATGAAAAAATGAATAAATTAAGCATGCCTGCATGCAGTTCAGATCTGCAGACCTACTAACATGAGCTGATAAAAGATCTTGTCTTAATCATGAAAATAAACCAAGGAGGAAAGATGCAAGTATTCATTTGTTCACTAACTCATTCAAATCACGCACGCATTCATTCATTCATTTTACATGTATTATTTATTCTGTAAACACCTATTTTGTTCTAAGTACTGTGCTAGATTCTTCATATAGAGTGAAAAGTAAACAGTTGGGCTTCGTCCCCAAAGTTTATACTTTATTGGATGACAATATGTATCAATTTATAAATGATTAACAAGGAAAGTGATTTTCAGGGTCCTTAGATGGGCAGTATTTAGATCATGCAGCTCTTAGGGAAGACCCGTTCAAGGTGACTCAATGGAGAAGAAGGAGTAGTGCCCGGAGCCAGAGGTGGCGAGTTCCATGGGCTGGGAGTTCAGGGCTATGGTCCATGGCAGCAAGGAGTTTATGGTGCCTAAGACTAAAAGAGGAGACATGAACAGAGGTGACTGAATGGAGGTAGGCTGGACTGAGATGAGGCTAGATGGCAGGACACATACCACATTGTGCAAAGGAACTCCAATGAACAACAGATTATGTTTCCAAAACTCATTTGGAAACTTGGAAAAAATTCCTCTGAGGGTCCCAGGACCAATTTCTCCGTCTGCTAGGACTCTGTGGCCAGTAGTACTTTGTGGCTCTCTTCTCTCTGCAAATGGAGAACACCTCATGGCTGTCTCACTGCCAATTCAGTACAAGACTATCATCCTATTGCTGGGCTTTGTTTGCTTCTTAGCTATGCAGCATTTCAACTGGAGGGCTTTCAAGCCACCAATATGAACATGTAGTTTTCAGCTTTGAGAACAGTGTAATTGGGGCTTGTGAGCCCCTCTTCATTGAAGCACTCTGCTTGGCTGAATAGAGCCAGGTGGGCACAGGTGTTTACCTTTTGGTAGCTCATATAGAAGGTAGAGGTCTTTGGATATTGCAAATCCAACATTGTCCTAACATGAACATGGAATGTGCTTTATGACCAGTGATACCAAATCTGATGCTAGTTCCTTGTAGACAAACCTAGGCATTTTAAAAATTTGAACCTTCACTCTTGCCTCTGAGATCTTGCTCTGTAAACTCGAAACTTCTCCAGTAACCAAAAGATGCTGGCCACTCTTGTCACTTTGGTGCAGTGTTCAGAAGCAGAAGAGACTAAGGAATATGAGAGGAACAGTTTGGGATGTTATATAGTACACAATAAAGTCTTTCCTACCTTCTTCCATTTCCTAGACAAAGAACCCCCCCAAAGAATAGATACTTCCCTCCTGTGCTCAAGCCCTTTCCCCAGTTCCCAACCCTCACTCAATTTTTTTTTTTTTTAATGTGATTGAAGCTAAGTAAAAGAAAAAGCATCACATTATAGCATTGGGGATTATAATGTGGAAAAATAAATCCTGCCCTTTCCTCCATAAAACAATGATAATAACCTTAAACTAAACTTCCTGGCCTTTTATTTCCCAATCAGAAGTAGCTAACTTTCCAATTAATGTTTAAAACAGAGCTAAAAGTTCCTCCCCTAGGCAACTCTATCCAGAGATAGTATCTAGCTAAGTGAAGATGGTAATTTGCATATAAAGGCTTCTTTTAATTACTCCCTAAACCCTGCAATTTTTATAAACTACCTCTGAAATAAACAGCTACTGTATCCAATTGCAAAGGAATTCCTGTGAATCTAATTCTCGAGAAATCAGAGACTCCATCAGAAAGAATTTTCCATATAAATGTGGAGCTCTAAGTGCCAAATTTCTTTCTTGCCTTTAAGCTCTCCTGAACATCTTGGATCATTTTTTTCTGTGACCTAGTAAAAAGCTTTACAGCACGAGCAAAGCACACTAAATATTCTTGGATCAGATGAGGGCCGTTTGTTTTTTGTGTATTATTTGAAAGGAGAGTTAGTGGAATAGAGAGAGAGAGAAAAAGATCTTTCTACTGATTCTTTGCCCAGATGGCTGAAATGGTCAGGGCTAGGCCAGGATGAAGTCAGGAGCTTCTTCTGGATCTTCCACATGAGTGGAAACGATTGGACCATGTTCTGCTACCTTCCCAGGCACATCAGCAAGGAGCTGGATGGGAAGAAGAACAGTCCATATGGGATGCCTGCACTGTAGAGAGTTGGCTTTACCCATTGCTCCACAGCACTGGCCCCAAAGGCCATTTTGTTTCTTTTTCTTTCTTTTTCTTTTTTTCTTTTCTTTTTTTTTTTTTTTTATATACATCTAGTTTTATTGTAGTTGGGCAGTTTGGAATCTCTTAACTTTGGCACTGTTTGCATTTTGGGTCAGAAAATTTTTGATGTTGGGAACTGTCCTATGATTAGTAAAACTAAATTCAAAGGCTATGTAGCAGCATCCCTCACCTGTGTCTACCAGATGCCAGTTGCACACCCCAGTGGGACAACCACAACTATCTCCAGGAATTGCCAAGTGTTCCCAAGGGAACAAATCACATCCAGTTGAGAAACATTGCTCCAGTTGGATACAAGTTTAATTAAACAGGAAGAATTGCAAAGAGGAATGTGAGGAAAGGCCATATTTTGTTACATTTATTTGCTATGAAGTCCTTCTCAATTTGTTTCCTCTTTCTCACCTTTCTGCTTATCTTGAGTATCTCTACTTCTGATCTGACCCAAGATGAGCACCTAGAGATAGTAGCATCCCTGTTACAAAGGGATTAGTAAAACTAAATCCAAAGAATGTTTCATGAAGGAAATTATAGAATCTGGAATAGATACAGAAGATGGCAATATCCTTTCAAGTTTTCTCTAACTCACAGCTTTCTCTGGAAAGGATTATATATCCCTGTGCAGCTAGTATGAGACTACTACACATTAGTTGAGTGTATATCTGCTATGTTTCTTGTCATATAGATAATATCAGTCAACCTTTTTCATAGTAAACATTCAGGTAAGTTCAGTATTTTTACCTCCACTTCACAAGATGATAAAAGACTTGGAAAGATGAACCAGTTTGTCCCAGGTCATCCAGATTATAAGTGGCAGAGATGGGATTCAAATGAAAACCTGTAGATTATAAAAATCATGTTCTTCCCACTCAAACATGCCCTTTATTGTGCTGATTTGGGCACTCAAACCACAGGAAAAGGTCTCTGCTCTTTTGGGAACTTTGTATAAGATAGTATTACAATAGTCAAGTCTTATTTTAATATGCCAGGAGATAATATATGCATCTCCCTATGCCAGCCTTCCCCTCCCCCTCCTTTCTGTGAAGTGATTTTTGAATGCTACTAGGCCTTTGTGGTTGTCTGGTTAAAGACTCTTGACCTACATAATTAAGCTGTTTTTCCACAGTCCAGTCTTGTTCATTATTTTCTGCACGTTGGCACCTTCTGCCTTTTGAATAAATAACACCTAATAAAGATAACCCCATAAAATTTGCATAGAGGATATATGTTTGATGGGGAACATATGTTGGATGAGGTGTACCTGCTTACTACCCAAATGTTTAAACAATGATAATAAAAGAAGCTGCTGTTATGTTACATTGCTGAAGCTAATGTTTATAATGTTCATTTCCAATGGGGCATAATATAGTCTTGCAAATAAGGGAAGACATTTTCTGGCCTCTTTTTCTCTGCTGAATTATAATGAGGTAATCATTCTCCTTTGCGGCATAAATTTCTGAATAAAATTATAGAATCATTGAAGTCCAGAACTGCAAAAGGAAATAGAAAGCTGGCTTTGGGTCTAGTTTGTCCTCTTACCTGCTGTTCCACTTTGGACATTTAACTTTGTGAGTCATTTAACTTTGAGTCTCAACTTTCTCATCTTGAAATTGGAATAATTTTCTATATTACATAGATCTGTTGGGATAACTAATAAGTAAATATGAGAATATAATGAAATGTTAAAATGCTATGTAAATTCAAACTCTGTAAATACAAAATGAGCATTTACTATGCAAGTCACTTTGCTATGGATACAAAGGAGACTAAGAAGAAATCCTTGACTTCAAGGGGTTTCTCTTTTAGTAAAAGAGGGAGACATGCGAACAAGTAACAGTAATGTGAATATAAGTCATTAGAAGAGAGAGCAGCAGAAAAAACAGAGGATGAAGTGACTTTGATGCTGAAATGTTTCCTAAGGAGGGAGTATTTGATCTGGGTTATGAAAGGTTATCTAGGAGGAGGTGTCAGAGTAAGAAGAGCATGGCTCACAGGTGCATTCTGGGACAAGATCATGGGGATAGAGAAGCCAGCTAGCAAGGTCCCACTTCCCACAGGGCTTACATTCCTGTGGGCCTCATGGATACAGACTAAGCAAGGACAATGGTAGGGATGGCATGTTGCGGGGGGATCATATTTTGTTTAGAGTAGTTGGATGAGAAGACTCAGAGTGGAAATGAACAGAAGAGAAGTATGTTGCAGAAAGATTGCTCCAGTGGCAACGTGAAGCATGTACTAAAACAGAGGATGTTTGCACATGGATTGGAGTTGATCTCTGTAATAATCCTATTGGGAGAAAATAGTTGTATCAGAGTTTGTTTTTGTAGGTGAATAACTGGAGTAATTTTGCAAGTGTATTTTATCTCTGAATAATATTTCTCTGACAACAGATATACTCTGAGATTGGATAACATGGTCTAGATTCACAAGGGCGATGGGTAAGTATAAGTTAAACAAATGAAGGTACCAAAATGTAGGTATGGGATATTTAATGGATATCTTAAAATGAAATAATTACATGGGTATAGACCCTCTGTTGGTAGTAATAAAACAAGATCACTAGCAGGACAGAGAAAATAGGGAATGAGCAGTGAGAAATAGGGTGATGCAGGCAAGATGGTAGATATATGAGGCTTAGAGAGACCAAATTTGTAGGTTAGTTTTAGAAAAGAGGATGGTTTCTTTGAGGCAGACCACCAGGTCACTAAGTGGTGCCAATTCTTTGGATCCAAGACCCTTAGTAATAACTACTAAACTTGACAAGTAGCTATCTTCCAGCAATTAGGTTCCCAAACATCACAAGACTACTCAAAATAGATCAAATGTCTTTGTTGGAGCTCCTGTCACAGCCATCCACATCTTTGTCTTCCTCACAGCAAACTTGTGCCTTCTGCAAAATGAAAGTCAGAGAGCTGGAGCCAGCTCTAAACTGCCCCCTTCCTTCCCACCTTTCTTTGTGCTTCACTGCTGTTATTTTCCAAGTGGTGCGTGAGGGCATGATGGAGTGTCAGTCTCCCCTTGAACACACGCTGAAAATGGAAAATAAGATGCATTGTGACATTTTAACTAAGAGACCTTTCACTGGCTTTGGGAAAAGCCAGCTGAACAGGCACTCATTGTCACGCGGCTGGAAGAAAACCACACAGCCAAATGTCACCTAGGAGCTTGTTTGCTGTTATATTTTCAGCGTACATTTGATTATTCTTTCTTTTCATTTTTTAAGGATAAGGGGTCACAGCCACTCAAGCTCTGCCTTTCTTCTCATAAAAGTCTCCCTCCCTCTTCTCATCAAAGCCACCCACCTAGGAACAAGACTCACACAGCTTTTTCTTGTTTCAAATCAGTAACAGTACATTTGCAGACACATCTTTACTTGAGTGTTGTGGATTCATTTGAATTTATTCACATTTATTTTTTCGGAGAAACTGACCAAAACATTAAGGGATTAAACTACATTTGGACACTTCAAGCCCTTTACTCTAAACACTAGTGCTCTCTATCATTAATCTTTTATTTTTCAACCTTTTATGTAAACAAGATCATATCAGTGGAAACCAAGAGAACTTTGGGAGCATTGAGACCTGTGTCTGTGCTCACTCACTAGCTGAATGGTTTAGGTCAACTTCTATTTGGTCTGTTTTCTAGTTTATTAAATGGGAATAATAATAATAGTACTTACCATATGGAATTGTAGTAAGGATTAAATAAGCATATGGAACCTATCCAATCCATTGGCAATAAATATCAGAAAACAGCTCAAGCTAGCCCAGGGTGGGTCCCATGCAGGTCAGGGGCTTCTGACGTAAATAGGGTGGCAAGGGTGGATGGAGGCGGAGGGCTTCTTTGTTCATGTCCAGGCTGCTTCTCTTCTGATCTGGCTCTCTGCTACGGCCTGGAAAAGTAGTAGAAGATGGCCCAAGTGCTTGGGCCCTTGCACCCCCATGGGAGACCTAAAGAAGTTCCCAGTTTCTAGCTTTGGATTGGCCCAGCTCTGGCTGCTGTGGCCATTTGTGGAGTGAACCAGCGAATGGAAGACCTTTCTCTCCATCTCTTTCTCTGTCTTTAACTATGTCTCTCAAATAAAGTCTTAAAAAAGAGTACTCGTGAATCAGAAGTAGGACTCCACACTCTGCTTTAACTAGGAGATTCTGAAAAGGGCTCAAGTTTGAGAACTACTGTTCTAGACCATAAGTTGGCAAATAATACTAGCCATAGGTGTTTTTTTTTTTAAGATTTATTTATTTGAAAGGCAGTGTTAGAGGTGGGGGGGGGAGGGAGGGAGGGAGAGAGAGAGAGAGAGAGAGAGAGGGGTAGAGAGGTAGAGAGGTCTTTCATCCGCTGGTTCACTTCCCAGTTGTCTGCAATGGCCAGAGCTGCACTGATCCAATGCCAGGAGCCAGGAACAACTTCTAGGTCTCCCACACGTGTGCAGGGGCCCATGGACTTGAGTTATCTTCCACTGCTTTTCCAGGCCACAGCAGAGAGCCAGATTGGAAGTGGAGCAGCTGGGACTCGAACTGGTGCTCACATGGGATGCCGGCACTGCAGGCAGCGACCCCACAGCCTAAGACGCAGCGCCAGCCCCATGTTGTAGGTTTTTATAAATAATTGTATAGGGATACATAGATATACCTATTCATTTATATATTGTCTATAGTTGCTTTTGTGCTCCAATACTAGAATTGACTAGTTTGGCCATAGCCCACCTGGCCCTCACAGCCTAAACCATTTATTATCACCTCTTTTTTTTTAAAATTTTTGACAGGCAGAGTGGACAGTAGAGGGAGACAGAGAGAAAGGTCTTCCTTTTTGCCGTTGGTTCACCCTCCAATGGCCGCCGCGGTAGGCGCGCTGCGGCCGGCGCACCGCGCTGTTCCGATGGCAGGAGCCAGGTGCTTCTCCTGGTCTCCCATGGGGTGCAGGGCCCAAGCACTTGGGCCATCCTCCACTGCACTCCCTGGCCACAGCAGAGAGCTGGCCTGGAAGAGGGGCAACCGGGACAGAATCCGGTGCCCCGACCGGGACTAGAACCCGGTGTGCCGGCGCCGCAAGGCGGAGCATTAGCCTGTTAAGCCACGGCGCCGGCCCTTTTTTTTTTAAAGATTTATTTTATTTATTTGAAAGAGTTAGAGAGGTAGAGACAGTCTTCCATCCGCTGGTTCACTCCCCAGATGGTTACTTTCCATGATCTTGATCTCACTTAAAATTAAATTTTGTTTCATCCCACTGTGACCCAGCTTTAGAATTGCTATCCTGTCATCTTTCCCCAAGCTTCCTTTCCCTGTCCATTGTTGCATTGATGACCTCCCTCCCACCAGCAGCATAGTTTACTACTGTGCAAGGTGGGATGGCTGTCATTAAGCTGACTTCATGTATCCTTCGGCTATAGCAACACAAAGATAAAAACTGAACTCTTTCTCTCCTGCTCAGACCCAGTAAGCTGTTGGCTTTCCATCCTCTGGGCACGGATATGGTGCTTTACATGACTGTTAATGTGTGTGGGCAGGAGGAAAGTACATTGTACATAGTACATTTTTCAGTAGCTCTTTCAAGGGAGATCCACAAGAAATAAATTTCCTTAATTCTTTGATATGAAAAAATACCTTTGTTTTACCCTCAGCATTGAATGCCAATTCAGCTGGATGTAGAATTCTTGGTGTAAATCCTTTTTCCTACAGAACTTTTGTGATACTGGCCCACTTCTAGCATCCAGGGTGCCCAAGAATAAGTTGGCTGTGAACCTGATTTTGGTTCCTCTGTAGGTTATATCTTTTTGTTCTCTAGAAACCATTGTGGTTTTCTTTTCATCATTGAATTCCAGAATGCCACCAAGATATGTCAAGGAGTGAGTCTGTTTTTATCAGTCTTACTGGATATTTGGTGTGTACTGACAATGCCAAGACTCGAATCTTTAGCTAAGGAAAGTTTTCTTTGATTATTTAACTTGTCATGTCCTCTGATCTATACTTTTTATAGTCTTTTTCTGGAATACTTATCAAATGGATATTGGTGCTTCTGGATCTATCCTCTATATCTCTCAACCTTTCCTTATTGATCATCTTCTTGGTCGCTTGCGTTACATCCCTAGAGAATTCTACAATTTGATCTTCCAGACTATCCACTCTTTCTTCACCTATGTCCTTTCTGCTACTCGGATTTTGGAGACTAAGAGTGGGGAGAGGCCTCATGGCTGGGGCAAGAGGAGGAGGGATAAGAGGAAGGAGAAGGGGAGGGAGCATCATGGGTAGAGAAAGAAGAAGAGACCTCAGAGCTGGAAGAAAAAGCAGAAGAAATCTCAGGGCTTGAGGAAGAGTAGGGAGAAGACACCATAGAGAAAAGTTGAAGAGCATTCCTGTATAAACTTGAGTGCTTCATCAGAGATCACCACACTTTTAAAGAAAACAGAGGAAGAGAAATCCAAAACTCTAGAATTAGAAGAGTTAACAGGTAAAGAAGCAGACTTAAAATAGGAAACAGAAGAAAGCTTAACTGTAAGAAAAGTTCAGCTTCTGTCATCAAGTGACTGTATTGTGCTAGGTCATCATTTCCAAGGAAACTAGCTTTTCATGTCTGTGTCCTAAAACTTCTATGTCTATGGAACTTAAGAAAAGATAAAAAAAAAAAGTGTGATTCATGTCTTCGGAGAGATTCAAGAAGAGATTAGAAACAAAACAATTTTCCACTTATTTCTCTTAGAAATGTTTTTGACATTTATATTACAAGCCAGTGAGAATTGAGTTTCTTTTGATTAAAAAAAATAATTTTTATTACTCCTAATTTCTCAAGTGACTGCTATGGACTTAATTATGTTCCCCACCTCCAAAACTTCTATGTTGTAGCCCTAATATATGTTATTGTATTTGGAGATAGGGCTTTTTTGGAAGTAATTTAGATTACTAGGTGGGATCCTAATCCAATAGGATTGGTGGCCTTGTGAGATGAGCAAGAACTCTTCCTTGCTCTCATTCTTCACCAGCATGATTGAAAAAAAAAAAATGCCGTGGGAAGGCACAGCAAGAACGTGGCTGTTTGCAAGCTGGGGAGAGAGCCCTCACCAGGCTGCTGTTCTTAGACTTCCCAGTCTCTAGTTTCTGTTGTTGAAGCCACCCTGTCTATGGTAAACTGTAGACATCTTGACTCAAGAGCTATGGTTTACCCTTGAGGAGTCTTTGATCTTTCTTCCCTCCATGGCAAAGTGGAAGAAGGTGTACCCCACTGGAATCGGGCAGACTTGGTTTCCAGTCTCTCAGCTCCCTATCTTGAATCCTTGACTTGCACAATCCTTAGCTTCTGCATCAGTAGGGATGCCAGCTACCTTGAGAAACAGCCACTACTTTACACAGATGCCACAGTTTGCATGTGTAGAAATTTCGCCTCTCACCAAAGCAGGAAGCTCCAAATTCCTCTATTTGGTACCCACTGGCTAAAATTGCCTGTTTTTTTCTGGACTCTCTGTGTGATTCATTTCCGTACTCCCAAGCACTGTCATCTAGTGGGTTCTCGGCTTGATTGCTGCTCCTACTCTAAAGAAATCTGTGACTACGTGTTGCCCTTACAGAACAAAAACTAACCTTGGGCATTTTCATGGCTGTGCTGTGAAGTTTGGCTGGCTCCTGGATGGAGATTTTTCAGTCTCGGCTCCTTGTTTATCCCCTTACCTCGGAGTACAGGACATTCAGTGAAGCCTTCAATCAAGCATCAAGACCTTTTTCCATGCCTGGAGTGGTGGCCTTTCTGGTTTCTCTGCGTCCATTCAGGAGCACCCTCTAGCTATCTAGGAACACCAGTTAACTAAGGGCTTGGCTGCAGATGTCTGGCTGGGACCACTGGGCAGTGACACAGACACCTGGCAGGTGGGCTTCAGAGAATTCATTGCAGCAGCTGTGTGGCCTGATTGCTCCAAGCCCATTATTCATTTTGCATAATTGTTGACCTTTCTGTCTGCACTCTCCACGGAGAATTTCAAGCTATTTTTTCCAAAGCACAGATGAATATCAGAAATGCATAAGGGCAGAGGAGTCTGTCAGTGTCAGCCTTACAATTCTTCATTGCAGCAGAGTCGGGGAGGCCTAGTGCTGAGAGCAACTCTGGCTTGAGCCAGGAGCTCAGGAAGCAGACAGTTCCATGTGACTGGACAAAGGAAGCCCACGCATGCTGCCACTTTTGTATGTGGCCTGCATCTTTCTAAGCATCAGATCTGATGGTTACCTAAGTTTCTGGTGACCAGATGCACAGAGGCCTTTGTAATTGATAAAGGAGTCTACCTTTCTAGCCATAGCTCTCTCTGTTCAGCTCAGTGCCCCATGTGCAAGACACAGCAGGCTCTCAGTGGTTCGCTGGAAGACCCATGCCAGTTCCTGCTTCTACATGTGTTATTTTATCCTCTTAGAATTCCTTTCCTTGCTTGTTGAACTTCTTTGCTGACCATTGTAAACCTGAATTAATCTCTTCATGCTGTCTTCCAGTAGCTCCTTCTAGTACCGCCCATATGGCATTGTGACAGATGTGCTCACACCTACAGCTGTTCTCTTTGAAGGTTTGAGTTTGGTGGTACTTGTTCTTACCTTTCCAATGCCTGATACATACATGCATTCAGAAAATGCTTAAAAAATAAATGAGAAAATGAATATAGAATGAATTCTAATTGATGATGTACACTTACATTCTATTAGTAAGGACTCCTTAGTCACAAGCAAGATAAACACAAGGTGATTTTTTTTTTTTTTGACAGGCAGAGTGGACAGTGAGAGAGAGAGACAGAAAGGTCTTCCTTTTTGCCATTGGTTCACCCTCCAATGGCCACTGTGGCCGGCGCACCGCGCTGATCCGAAGGCAGGAGCCAGGTGCTTCTCCTGGTCTCTCATGCGGGTGCAGGGCCCAAGCACTTGGGCCATCCTCCACTGCCTTCCCGGGCCATAGCAGAGAGCTGGCCTGGAAGAGGGGCAACCAGGATAGAATCCGGCGCCCCGACCAGGACTAGAACCTGGTGTGCCGGCACCGCAAGGCAGAGGATTAGCCCGCCAAGCCACAGCGCCGGCCCACAAGGTGATTTAAGCAAGAAATACAGTCCTGGATCTTATAACTGAAAAGTCTGGGGAAAGCTGGCTTCAGGAGTGACTTGATTCAGGGTTCAAATGATGAAGCGAGGAGACATCATCAACTAGGCTTCCTCTAGTGTCACCTTGATCCACATCCTGGTTTCCCCTCACAATGCTGATGTGGCTGAGGCAGCTTCAGGGTAAAGTGTTATACCCTTATTCTACTAAGGCCAGAGGCAGAGAGAGTGTTTCTCTTTCCCAGAAGCCCCGACAGAGGTTTCATCGGCTCTAACTGGATCGTGTGTTCATCTCTGATAATCCTGTGGCCAAGGGGCTGGGCTACACAAATCGGATCCTGCCAGACCAGCGCTTACTTTTGTTGATCCCGTTTGAAACAACGTGGAGAGAATGGGGCGTGAGAAGTGGTTCCAAAAAGGGAAATCAACATTCTCTCACCGGAAACAGGGAATGTGCATGTTGGCCAGGCAAGCAATCCACTCCATTTACCCAGTCCCACAGGCTTAATGCAAGACCAAATCATAAATAAGAAAACAACAACAACTAAACCTTTCCAAAGGTTTAGAAGCCATATGCAAATTTCATGAACTAAATTCAAAATGTGAAGCAAAATTCCTAGTGAAAACTTCATTTTATAAATCATACAGTTGGGCTTTTTATTGCCAGATATTACTTTTATTTCAGTAGACTTCAGATGTGTCATTCTTTCCTTTGGTCTAGGTGTATTTTCTCTTGTAATAGTTCACAATTTTAGGATTTGGGAAGTCATGACGAGGTCCATGAGTAGAGAATTGTAGGTTTCCAGATGCAGATCTGTGCCTCAAGTTGCTGACTAGGGTTTTCATCTTTTTTTTTTTTTTTCTATAGCAAGTATTGCCAATTGGGATTGAAAATAAATCACTGGTGATAGGAAGATATTTTTATCTTTTTAGCAGTAGTATGGAAATTCCTGGTAGGCAAGCTGCATGGGTGCTCACAAGCTCTGGTTGTACACAGGTTGCCAACACTTGGAGGAAAGAAAGAACTTTAAAATTCAGGTAGGAGGGATGGGCATGTGGGCCTAGTGGTTAAGACACTAGTTGGAATGCCCACATCCCATATTGAAATATGTAGGCTCAAGCTCTGGTTCTGTTCCCAATACATAGCTTCTTGTTGGAGTATATCCTGGGTGGCAACGGAGATAAGTCAAATGGTTGAGTGTTGTTATCCTCTGGGAGACCTGGATTGAGCTACGGACTCCTAGATTCAGCCTTACCCAGCCCTAGCCATTGTGAACAGTTGGGGAGTTAAGCAGAGATGGGAGTCTTTGTCTCTCTTTGCCTCTGTCTCTCCACACCTCAAATAGATAAATAAATAATCAATTTTAAGATGTATCTGCTAAAAAAAAGCATTCCAGTTTAAGACTTGATAAATTAAGATAAATAACATTATCACAAAATTTCTGGGTTACAAAGAACTGCGGAAATCATACACTGCAGTCCATAATTTTGCAATATGAAATTCAGAGAGACTGAGTGACTTCCCAAATTTATACAAGTGTATGGACAGCACTGATGCTGGAACTCCAGCTCCCATTCTTCCATCCTGTTCTTTCTCTTACATGGTCATGTTTTTTTAATCCACAAGAACTCATGTGGCAGACAGTAGAGCTGGGGACAGTCATGGAACATTAGAGTACTCTCCTTTTTTCTACCATAACTCTTTATAATGACTCTATCAGCTCAGGAGTACTGTAGCAATATTATTTAGAATTATGAGATGTTTTCTGAGAAGACTCTTTATAAAATAGGAAATTATCTATATTATTGAATATAGTATACACACGCACATGCACAAAGAAGTTAAGTGTAGTTAGGTGTTGAGAGAGATGCCCAGAGACAAATGATCTGTAAAAGTCAATAAAAATCATTATTCAGAACAGGGACTATTTATCAAAAGTTAATGGAATGATAGGTCCCCTGTAACCACACAAGAAATTCAACATCTGAGACCATTGCATCAGGTTCACAGGTCAAGACTATACCCAGAGGAGGAGATAAAAATTTGAAATAAGTCTCCCCAAGGTAGACTATTTCAACTCCTTTTATAAGTCCATAAAAAGCATCAGGACCTACCCAGTAAACCTTAACAGGATCACTCATTGGGGATGGGGACTCCTTTCTTCACCAGTGGCAGTCAAAAGGGGTTAAAATGTTCTTTGTTCTCATCCTAGTTCTTTCTTTCCTTTTTTTTTTTTTTTTTTTTTGGACAGCTAGAAGAGAGGGACCAAAAAATGAAATTACTCTTAGACTCTTAGAGAAGCCATCTCTGCCTTTGTACCTCATTAATCCTTAATAACCCAGGGACAAAATTGTCTGTTGATTAAAAAACAAAAACAAACAAATAGGTATCTTTAATAAGAGTTTTGAAATTCAAATTAGATTCAATGGGCTTATTGACTCTACCAGAATATTCTGAAAAATCTCTTCAGATAATTGCACTGTATAAATAGCTATAACATCTTTCCATCCACTCATAACTTAATTCACCTGCAGTATTAAGAAGTCAGTTTTGAATCCAGTGGCAGATTATACAACCCCTTTCTCAGTCCAATGCCGGTGATGGATTTTCACATTTCCTTTGGAAGTAAAATACTGCCCAGGAGACAAAGGTGAACTTGGTTCTTCTTGGATTCACTGTTAATTTGTTTGCATCATTGTCTTTCTATGCCTTCAAGATGTCCCAGCTTTAGTCAGCTTTGCACAGAGCTCTGGGCTCATAAAACAGTTTTCCCTTGGTCATATCTCCGGGTGAGGGCAGAAAGCTGCCTCTGCCTTGGGATTTGGGGGATGGGATTAAATCTTCTCACAGACCAGTTAAGTCAATTCAAAAGGGAACTGCTCTGGCTGTATTATTCACGTGCACAATGAAGAGATTTTATTTCATTAAATTCTAGCCTTGACTCTCAGCAAGGTCAGGGAAAATATTACTCGCCACAGTATTCATCGGCTTCACTAAAGCCACCAATGTTTGATTTATGGCTGCTGTGCTTTGTGAATCTCCAGAGGGCCTTGTTGAGGAACTCCTGCTTCCTCTGAAATTAAGGGGTGCAGACAAGGAGTGGATGACTATTTAAGTGAGAAATGGAAATCCCTCTCTGTCATTGGAGCAGTGACTGGGACTAACAGGCCAAGGAAGACTGCTCCTTTAAAACACCAAGTGCTCTTGTAACTTTGGTGTCTTCTGTGTTTGTGTGTACATATACGCATGTGTGTACATCGTATGTGTGTACGTAAGTCTTAAGCTTGAGTTTGACAAAAAATTTAAATAAATTGGTCTTGAATTCTAAAGTTGTTTCAGATTATTGGCTAAGGCAGAAAAAAGTTATGGCATATAGCATATAATTGTGGAATATAGCATATGGCTCTGGGATATTGGACCCCAGACATATATATCTTTGAGAAACATGTCGGTCAAGCTCCTTAGAACCCAAACTTTATTTTGGCTAAGAGCTGTGCCTGGCTTTGCATTTCCAAATTCCAGAAAGATATTAATCCTTAAGATTTTGGAATGAGAAATTTTAATCCTTAGGCATTTTCAGAAATGCCTGAAGTCAAAAGTGACTTAAAAATATATCCAGCATTCTTCATACTTTTTACTTGTTATTGAGGATATTAAATGCGTAGTTCCAAAAATAAGAACAATTTTAGTAGCATTTACTAGAAACTATAGGCCACTATGAATATTCGATCATTGGGAAACACCAGCAATATCACTGCATAGCATGTATTCAAAAAATACAGTGTTATCTCTTAGGAAGGTAAACAGTGTTACATAGAATCAGGTATCAAAATGACCAATTAACAAGGTTTTTTTCAGAACTTGTTTGTTTTAAAATTTTATTTGTTTTATTTATTCAAGAAGTGCATACATAGAGATTGAGAGAAGGGGAGTGGATGCACCCATCTGAGGTTGGGCCAGGGCAAAGCCAGGAGTAGGGAACACTACACAGGTCTTCCATGTGAATAACAGGGAACCAACCACTTGAGGCAATATCTACTGCTTCCCAGGATGCATATTAGCGGAAAACTGGAATCAGAAGCCAAGCTAGGACTCCAGTTAACCCATTATGATATGTGATATGGGCGTTCCAAGCAGTGTCTTTATTGGTAGGCCAAATGCCTGTCCTGTAAACTTGTCTGATTTCTAAACACAACTTACGTACAAATCATATGATCCCTATAAACTCATTAATACCTATTAAAGCGCAAGCATGGCTCATTGTCAGCTGCTAGATAAGGCTGCAAGTGCCCCCTGACAGCATGGGCGACAGCTACAAGCAAGACCCACAGGTTAGATCCTGGCCACTTTTTTCCCATGTATTCCTCTTCTGGGTCCTGGAAGTGCCAATGTTGACTGTTTTTGATTCATGTATCTGCTTTTCCCAGTCTCGCTTTCTACTGGAGGTCAATGGATTCCTTAAGTCAGAAATATCTCCATGTTAGTTGTTAAACTTTGCTTCTTACAGGAGACTTATAATACTTTGTCCTATTTTCTCAATTTTTACATGAATATTTTCTTCAGATTTGGAATTCAAAAAAGCATACATTTTCCAGTAAGTGCTGGGAAGGAGTTGCTGCATGAGCATACTGCTTGAGATCCATTTACTTTATTCAGTGTTCCTAGAACAGTGTCATGTACACTCAGTTCTGTGTTGTGGATGTGTTCCTAAAACTCTCTGTGCTATGCAGAATCATGCAAGGAAAACCAGAAAAGTGAGTCTAAGGAGTACAATCTCTGCAGCTTCCTCAGTGACACACTGGAAAAAAATCCAGATGAGAACATAAGAAATGGTAGCGCTGTTTTCATATACGGTTAAATAGCAGAGACATGGAGATAGTAAATCAAATGAAGCATTTTGCCTATGGTAGTAGGCACCCATTGGAAGGAGCTGTAATGTGTGAGTTATGGAACAGGGCAACAGGAGGGGCATTTGAAATCACATGGGACGTGGTGACGTCAGATGTGGACTGGGGTGGTTCATAGGCATGTGTTGAACAGAGCTGGTGGAATGATTTTACGGTGTGTGTATGTGTGTGCGTGCATTTATTCTTATGCTGTGTTCAGCTCCATATAGTTTTCTGCAGTATTACAGGTAAACTTGGCAAAAGCAAATGTGAAATTTGTGGTATGCTCAAATTGTTGCCTAGTATATCAACCACATTGGAAATAAAGTTCTTGTTTTCAAAACAAACATTCTAGTAGAATTGATGATAGGTGTGGGGTTAATCTAAGTGGCTGAATGAAAGAATTACTTTTTCAGACTCTTCCTCATGTACCTCCAAGCTACGCTTTGGCTTGGGTCAGAAACAGAAGCATTCCTGCAGTGGAGGTACTCATCCCAGAGGTGCCTAGCTGGGCTATGTATATGCTGATACTGTGCCCTTGATTCCTCTTCTGTAGTCTTTCCCTTCAGTTTAGAGCATCAGAGATACTCCAGGGAGCAAATAGAGAAGGAATATATGTAGCAAAAGGGGGTGACTGCCCTTGTGGTGTAATTAGAAGGGAGCCAAAAATCCTGCGTGCCTAAGAATAGTCATCTGGCTATCCTCCCAGGTAGCTCGAATCACCACCGCCACCTGGAAACAGAGCATTATGTCTTTTTTATAAAAGAGATATGTGACATTGGACTTGGGCACATCAGTACTGCCCACAGCACTTTATGGAAGGATCTATTCAAGCTATCTGGCAGCAGACTTTAATGACTTAGATAAGGAATGGTAAATGTTCCCCTCTTCAAGTTTTTACAGTATACTATATATTTTATTCACCAAAAACTAATTTATATCCATGAGATACCATTTTATGAAGGTAGATAGAGGAGACAAAAATGACGATATCCATCCCTGCTGACAATATTTCTGTGCATTTCCTTCCTGTCTCAGGGCAGTAGGTTTTGGTGGTGAAAGAAGGGATGAAAATGGAGTTGGTTATACAGCAACATTCCCTGCTGGCTTCCTTAGGCAGCATTGTCCTCATTCATGAATGTAAGGGCCCTATGCATGAGGATAATGGGACGGCTTCAAAATCACTCCTTCTGCTCACTTGACTGCTCTTTCTGGTAGCTTTTCTCTGCCAGTGTTGATCCCAACTTCCCAGTTATTGGCCTTGGCTGGCTTTGAACACATTGTTGGTTTGGCACCTCAGCTCCTGGATTTATTTTCTCAGCTCTTGAATTTGGCTTGTGCACTTTACTTGGCTAGTTACTGAGTTTCCCTTTGGGCTTTAGGGACAGGCTGCGTCTACTAGCTGCCTGGCTTATGGATTTAGTGTGTGTAGACTTGGTTTTGGTTTTGGTTTGTGCTTTTGATCTGCATGAAGTAATTTTTATAACATCCACTTTAGGAGCTACCTGACTGCTTGACTAGGTGCACCCATTAGTCAGACCTAGTGCTGTGGGAGAAAGGCTAGCTAAGGGGATCTGCTTTCCAGGGAGAGCAGACTTGCTATGTGTACCAAGCAAGGAACCCTGAGCAGCTTCAAGATGACATACACAGCATCCTAAGACCCCACAGAGCCCCTGGTATTCAACATTCCTTGAAGAAGACTTACTTTACCTTCTGAGTCCCACGTTGCTATCTTGGGTAGGGATAGAAAAATATAGGACAGAGTTTTTGTTTGTGCTGTCCTGTGACTCCATCACCTTTTAAAAATAGCAACTTAGTATTTCTATGCTATGATTAATTTTAATTTTTTTAAAATTTTATTTAAGGTATACAAAGTTCATGCATTTCATATATACAGATTTAGGGCCATACCCTTCCTCCTGCCCACACTCCCACCCTTCTTCTTCCTCTCTTCTATACCCACTCTTAATGTTCACAGAGATCTGTTTTCAGTTTGCTTTATATTCATAGGATTAACCCTATGGTAAGTAAAGGGTTCAACAAATAGTATGAGAAAAGAAAACAACAAAACTGTTCCTCAACAGTAGAGACAAGGACTATAAACACTTATTGAATCTCAAAATGTCAGTTTCACTCCTATACTTTACATTTTAGATACCCTATTAATTACCATGGATAAGGGAAAACTAACGGTGTCTGTCTTTTTGGGACTGGTTTATTTCATTAAGTATAATGGTTTCCAGTTGCATCCACTTTGTTGCGAAAAACAGGATTTCATTTTTTTTTTTTTTACCACCGAGTAGCATTCCACAGTGTATATATGCCCTAATTTCTTTATATAGTTACCAGTTGATGGATATCTGGGTTGGTTCCATATCTTACCTATTGTGAATTGAGCTACAATGAACATAGGAGTACAGATAACTCTTTGATATGATGATTTCATTTCCCTTGGATAAATTCCCAAGAGTGAGATTGCTGGGTCATATGGTGGATCTATTTTTGGCTTTCTGAGGTATCTCCATTCTGTCTTCTACAATGGCTTTGCTAATTTACACTCCCACTAACTGTGGATTAGGGTGCTTTTCCCCCCACATCCTCACCAACATTTATTGTTTATTGATTTCTGTTTGAGAGCCATTCTAACTGGGGTGAGGTTAAATTTCACTGCGGTTTTGATTTGCATTTTCTTGATGGCTAGTAATCCTGAGCATTTTTTCTTGTGTCTGTTGGCCATTTGAGTTTCCTCTTTTGAAAAATGCCTGCTCAAGTCTTTTGCCCATTTCTTAACTGGATTATTTGTTTTGTTGGTGTTGAGTTTCTTGAGCTCTTCACAGATTCTAGATATTAATCCTTTAGCAGTTGTGTGGTTTGCAAATATTTTCTCCCATCCATTCAGTTGCCTTTTCACTTTGCTGAGTGTTTCTTTTGCAGTGCTGAAGCTTCTCTTTTGATGTAATCCCATCTGTTAATTCCATAAACTAAACTGTCTTGATTTTTTCATTCTAAATCTGAATGGGACTATATCTTTCTGGGAGACCTGAGCACAGAACATCTCTAACTTTGGTGCAAATCAGCTTTCAGTTCTGCTATCTCAGCAGCATCCTCCTTGTCACAGGAAATAACTGCCACTTTTTCTCCATCATCAGGACTTGCTTATATGCCGTGTTTGAATTGGTAGCTCTGGTTCTCAAAATATCACTCAGGGATGAGATGGACACAGATTTAACCATTGTATTAAGACTCAATTAAAATACGTTATCCTCCATGTTATATGGAAACATCTGGAGTCGTTTGGTGAGAAGTCTACAACAAAAAGAACCATAGCAATGATTGTAAAATCTTGCATTTGGATACAACCTTGTATATTACATAGAATTTTCACTTTCATGATTTTATCACTATTTAAAACTCTGTAGAGCAGGCAAAAGTGCATGGCAATGGTCAGAGAGATTAAGTGGCTTGCCAGAGTTTGCACAGCTGGAAGGAAGGGACCTAGAATTCAGAGACATATTCTGGTTACTCATCCAGGCTTCATTCCAATTCTCTATTGCTATGATATACACTTCAGTGCAACAGAGGGAACCCCATGAGGCCCATTTAATTGTTATAAACTAGTTTATTCCTTCATTTTAAAGCCTTATTCTTTTTCCCAATGACTCATAGTACTAGAAGTAGAAGGAACTGTAGAAATGTAGTTTTAATCATTCCATTTTAAAGATGACAAGATTGAGATTCAAGAAGCTTGAAACAGCCAGTAGGCAAGAGGGCTGGTGATTTAACTCATTTTGTGAATTTCAATTTAGTATTGTCTCCTATCTTAATCTATCTGGGGGACAGCAACTGTCTTTTGCTGAATCCTTCCCTCATACTTCTTCTGTCCCTATCACAGGCTAAGTGTAGTCTAAAGGGCCTGAGACTTCCCAGGGCTCTTTCCTGGGTTAGTGCCCTAGATAATGCTAGATGTCTGGACCAATGCATGACAGTGGCAAGGCAGCATTTACTTCACATATGTGCCTCAGCCTGCACCTGCCAGCAGAGTTCTGATCTAACAGCCTTGGAAG
The DNA here is from genome assembly GCF_033115175.1 of Lepus europaeus. Lineage (NCBI taxonomy): Eukaryota > Metazoa > Chordata > Mammalia > Lagomorpha > Leporidae > Lepus > Lepus europaeus. Next base: position 67,696,695 of record NC_084838.1, on the reverse strand, counting down.
CACCATGATGGAGCTAGTCAAAGTCTGAGCACTTATAGCAGAGGAACAAGGGCTCCCACACTGGCCCCAGGTCACTCGATTCCTGTTTGTTTCTTTTCTCCATGTTTTGATGGATTCATGACCTATGGTTTGAGCCATACTGGTGATTTGATTCTGAGCCTGCTGTTTCAGAGCCGAAATGGGTCTTGGAGCCCTGGCTTTCTTGGAACCAGAGACTATCAATAGAACAATGGTAAGAAGAGGCCTCACCATTTTTATCACCTTTCTTCTTCTCCATCAGAGAGAACAATACTTAAACTTTCATGGAAATTCAGAATCAGCCAGGAAATAGCAATCACCCCTGTGCTATGATGACAGAGACCATTCACTAGGCAGGTGGGCTGGCTAACTTTCTTATGTCATATGTCCTAATTCTCTTAGAATGTGAGGAGACTGAAATTTAGAGAGATGGCTTCTTTCAGAGTTCATTCCTTGGGAGGTTGTGATTTGGGGTGAACCTGCTGTTCCAAGTTCCACGTTCTTGCCAATGCTATGGATAATGCATGGTAATGCTGACATTGATGGCAGTGGATGTGAGATGTCTGAAGGATACGCCTACAGTGAATGGTGTGTGGAGTGGGTTCTTGGAGGATTGGGAGTACGGGAGAGGAGATTTTGTCATTCTTTAAGACTAAATTCTTTCCTATAACAGATACCTGTTTTTTTTTTCATTTTTCTTAGACACATTTTATACCATCAGTGGAACTTCCTTCATAGTCTGTGAGCTTAGGGTACTGTAGGCATGGCCCTGTCTTCTGTCAGTCTACACGGTTAGCTGCCCACCACTTATACTTTGTGAATTGTCCCAGGAGAGCCCTCCTAGTTCATGATATTTTTGTGATATCTTCCTAATTCTCTTCTGCACATTGCAGTTTGCCAGTTGCCCAGGAATGGGCTCTTTTCCATCTCTTGTGCTCAATGATTATGTCCCTGACATAAGCTGGGACAGCTCCCCAGCACTCACCTATTCATGTCATTAGGATGCCTCTGAGTACCCAGGAGTGGAATCCAAAGGGTTTAGTCCAGGTACTTCCCTGCAAAGGCAAAATCTGCTGCTCTGGTTGGTACATGCCTCATAGAAATAGGAAGGATCGTTGGCAACCCGAACTGCTTAGAGCTGTGGGATGAGGTGAGAGGCATATTTACTGCTGAACTTTGGGCAAGCCTATTGAGCTGCATGAGTCTAAGATGAAATACAGACAATACTCATCACCAAGTTCTCAGAGTTGTTAAAAGGACTAAATGAGCAATAGATATAAAGCTGATATGAATAGGCTGCACACACTATGTATTCAATAAGGACAACTCCCTTCTTGTCCCCTTCCTGTGCTTGATTTTTCAAGGTCCCCAGATACCTGTGATTTTAGGAGATTCCTGCATAGTCCAAAGTCCTGAACTGGCTAAGCAAACAGAACATAGACTTTATGGTTCAGTAGTCCAACATCCTCCTGCCTTCCCCATGGGATCCAGCCCAGTGGGGGTGGTCCTCCAAGGAGTCCTCAGGAGCCTGTATACCTGCATCGAACCATGGCTGTTTTTCCTCTGAGCATGGAGGGCTTCCCTTCCACAGGAACCCACAGATGGCTCAGGCTGAAATACTATCAGCAGCTCTCTCCACAGTTGTCCCCTGCCCATACTCACCATCATGAATACAGAGGAGTTAGGGCTACTATAAATGCTTCAGGTGAAGTCATTTCCAAGACAAAGGAGAGGGAGACATCAGGCGTCCTAGATGTCATCAGTGAGTGGTAATTATGGAAGCCCCATTAGACCCTGATGTGGGAATAGAATCAGGAGGAAGGAAAAAGAGATTTCTATCCCTGTGCCCTAGCAGTGGACCTGCCCGGAGAGAGAATGCACAGGCACATATTTTGACAGGGTACCCTGCTCCCCACAACACGATTGCCCTCATCTCTACTTGCGAATTGGGTCAGCTTCTCAGATGTGCTCTCTCATCTCCTGTTTCCTTGGAAACGGGAAACATTTCAGAATTTGGGGAAGATGGAACAACAAATGGAGGAGGCAGTGGGTCCACCTCACGTAACTGCATTTGGAGCAGTTACTGAGGACTACCTAGGCACTTAAGCAAACATGCACTGAGTGCCGTCTTATGCTGGGATGTTTCTGTTAGCATCTTGTCTAATTCTGACCACTGGGAGACATATTTGTCTCATTTTCTGAATTTCGAAGCTGAGGTTTGGTTATAAAAAGGGAGTTGTCTAGAGTTGTACCTCCATCAGCATCTTTAAATACTGGTGCCCAATCTCAACTCAGCTATTTTTTTTTTATTTTTTATTTCATAAATGTGAATTTACAAAGTGCAACTTTTGTATTGTTGTGGCTTTCCCACCCAACCTCCCTCCCTCCCATGGCCCTCCCTTCTCCCTCTCCCATCCCGCCCTTTATCGAGTTTCATTTTCAATTACCTTCATATACTGAGGATCAACTTAGTATATCCTAAGCAAGGATTTCAACAGGCTGCACTCACACAACCACACAAGGTATAGGGTATTGTTCGACTAATAGTGTTTTTAAGTTTCTTAGTAAAACACATTAAGGACAGAGATCCTACATGGGGAGCATGTACCCAGTGACTCCCGTTGTTGATTTAACAATTGGCACTCTTATTTATGACGTCAGCAATTACCGAGACTCTTGCTATGAGCTGTCTAGGCTATGGAAGTCCCTTGAGTTCACCAACTCTGAACTTGTTTAGTCAAGGCTGTGTCACAGTGGAGGTTCCTTCCTCCCTTCAGAGAAAGGCGCCTCTCTCCTTGATGGCCTGTTCCTTCTGCTGGGGTCTTGTTCACCAGGATCTTTCATTTAGATTGTTTTTTGCCACCGTGTCATGGCTTTCCATGCCTGTGAGACTCTCATGGACCTTTTAGCCAGATCCGAATGTCCCAAGGTCAACTCAGCTATTACCTTATCTATTTTTCTACCTGGGATTTCACAATTGTCACTATAGAAGTTTCTCTGAAGTCTCCAAGAAATAATAAATGGGTGTCCGTTGAGATCAAGAACAAATACATCCATTGGCTCCTCACCTGTCCTCCAGCTAGCAGTCCTGTGTTTCAGGTGTTTCAGGACAATAATCAAAGAGACAAAGCACTGAAAGAGGATCAGGTCTTTGTCCAGTGATCCTTTCCCTTGGTCCTGCTGTCGTGTCTTGGTGAAAGAGCCAGCTACAAATTTGGGTATGGGAACCTTGCAAGAAGCCAAGTTCACTGACACTCCCCATCACCATGTCCTACTTTAGATTTAAGTATTATCAGAGGCCTGCTCCTGTGACCCACAAAGACAGGTCAGAAGGCATGTGCATTTCATTTTCTCTTCTTTTCCCAACTTCCACTGATTCACTTTTGTTCTTTGATTTTGTTTCCTCTGTCTAGTTGACAGCCCAGACCTTACAACCCGTAATGCTATAGTCTAGTGGCAGGGAAATACAGGGAGAAGAAAACAAATACAAATGGAAATAAAGTTCATTGATTCATGTTCATTCAACTAAAAATTTTGAAGTGCTTCCTATGCATTAGGGGCATAGATGTTGGGGATACAACTGCAAACAAAGTAATTAGTATTCTCATGGAGTTTTCATTTTAGTGGGGGATACAGATGACATACAAATAAGCATATAAAATGTTTCCATTTTAATTCTCCCCAAAGCAAACCTTTGAGCAAAGATTTGTCTACAAGTAGTTTTTTTTTCTTTAGCATTTAGCCTCATGAAGCATAATGAGACAGAAGATATGTGAGGCAGAAAAAGGGGGAAAGTCAATAACACGTGCATTAAGGAGTGGGTTGCCACTCTGGGCAGCTGAGGCTGAATCCCACTGAGGACCCTCTGAAATTCAGTGTAGAGGACTACTCAGTTTCCTTTGAAAGATAAAATATTAGGTTATCTGTCTATTACTCACATCTCTCTTTGTTCCCAAGGCTGCTATCTTCTCAGAATTTCTGGTTTGCCTGACTGAATATGTTTCTATGGCCAGATGAAATCAAGGATGCCATAAGTCAGGGAGCAAAAGAAGCAAGAGGTTCTAAGTGGAGAGTCTGTAGGAAGACAAGGGTATGGTCCAGGTGATCCAGTTAAGGTGCCATCAGCAATTCCTGAATTAAGTGATGATAAGTGCTAGAATGGAAAAAAAGAGAATGTAGGGTAATAGTTGGGGTGAGAGTGGGGCTATTGAACATGGTCATCAGGAAAGCTTTCTCTGAGGAGGTGACATTGGAGTAAAGATCTGAAAGAAGTGAGAGAATGACCCATGCAACTGGGGGAAGACCATTCCAGGCCAAAGGAACAGTGAATGGAAAGACCTTAAAGCAGATAAGCTTGTATCTGTTGGATCTATTTTATGTATATATGCATGTATGCATGTACTTACTTGAGAGGCAGAGATAGAGGAAGATTGAGACAGAGGTCCTACATGTTGGTTCAATCTCCAAATACATGTAATCGAAGCCAGGAGCTTGGAAAGTAATCCATCTCTCCCTTTTGGGTGGCAGGAACCCAATTACTTAAGCCATTACTGTTTCCTCCCAGAGTTTGCATTAACGGGAAGCTGGGATAACGAGCCTGAGCCAGGCATAGAACCCAGGCACTCCTACTAGCATGTGGGCACTGCAATGGGCCTTTAACTTATTCCTGATTCTGGATCTGTTTTGAAGGTAGATCTAATAGGATTTTCTGATAGATTTGTTTTAAAAAATATTTATTTATTTACTTATTTGAGAGGTAGAGTTAAAGACAGAGGGAGAGGTCTTCTCCCTGCTGGTCCACTCCCTAAATGGCTACAATGGCCAGAGCTGTGCTGATCCAAAGCTAGGTGCCAGGAGCTTTTTCCATGTCTTGCACACAGGTGCAGGGACCCCTCTCCTGCTCCCTCTCCCCTTCCATTCACATCAAGATTCATTTTCAATTCTCTTTATATAAAGAAGATCAATTTAGTATAAAGATTACAACAGTACCATCAAATTATTAGAGAACATTGGAGAAAACCTGCAAGATATCGGCACCGGCAAAGACTTCTTGGAAAAGACCCTGGAGGCGCAGGCAGTCAAAGCCAAAATTAACATTTGGGATTGCATCAAATTGAGAAGTTTCTGTTCTTCAAAAGAAAAAGTCAGGAAAGTGAAGCGGCAACCAACAGAATGGGAAAAAATATTTGCAAACTATGCAACAGATAAAGGATTAATAACCAGAATCTACAAAGAGATCAAGAAATTCCACAACAACAAAACAACCTACTTAAGAGATGGGCCAAGGACCTCAATAGACATTTATCAAAAGAGGAAATCCAAATGGCCAACAGGCACGTGAAAAAATGTCCAAGATCACTAGCCATCAGGGAAATGCAAATCAAAACCACAATGAGGTTTCACCTCACCCCAGTGAGAATGGCTCACATTCAGAAATCCACCAACAATAGATGCTGGAGAGGATGTGGGGAAAAAGGGACACTAACCCACTGTTGGTGGGAATGCAAACTGGTTAAGCCTCTATGGAAGTTAGTCTGGAGATTCCTCAGAAACCTGCACATAACCCTACCATACAACCCAGCCATCCCACTCCTTGGAATTTATGCAAAGGAAATGAAATTGGCAAACAAAAAAGCCATCTGCACCTTAATGTTTATTGCTGCTCAATTCACAATAGCTAAGACCTGGAATCAACCTAAATGCCCATCAACAGTAGAATGGATAAAGAAATTATGGGATATGTACTCCATAGAATACTATACAGCAGTAAGAAACAACGAAATCCGGTCATTTGCAACAAAATGGAGAATCTGGAAAACATCATGCTGAGTGAAATAAGCCAGTCCCAAAGAGACAAATATCATATGTTCTCCCTGGTTGGTGACAACTAACTGAGCACCAAAGGGGAAACCTGTTGTAGTGAAATGGACACTATGAGAAATGGTGACTTGATCAGCCCTTGCCCTGACTGTTGATGAACAACTTAATACTTTATCCCTCTTAGTATTTTTTTTTGTCTGTTCTACTTAATACTATTGGTTTAATTCTGTACAGTTATTCTTCAGTGTTGAAACTTAACTGAAAAGTGATCCCTGATAAATACAAGAGTGGGAATAAGAGAGGGAAGAGATGTACAATTTGGGACATGCTCAAGCTGTACCAATGGCATGTACCAATGCCATCTCACTAGTCCAAGTGATCAATTTCTGTTCACAATTGATCATAATGATAGGACTAAGAATCAAAGGGATCACATAAGCAAACTAGTGTCTGAAAATACTAACCGATAGAACAAAAAAGGGAGAGAACGATCCAACATGGGAAGTGGATACATAGCAAACTCATAGAATGGTGGATGTCCTAAACAGCACTCTGGCCTCAGAATTAGCCCTTTAAGCATGGAAAGCCAAGACACTGTCAAAAAAAAATTACCTAAGTGAAAGATCTCCGCATGTGAGATCCCAGTGGAAGGAACGGGGCCATCAAAGAAGGAGGTACCTTTCTCTGAAGGGAGGAGAGAACTTCCACTTTGACTATGACCTTGTCTAAGTATGGTAAGAGTCGGCGAATTCGAAAGGCTTCCAGAGCCTTGGCAACTCATGACAAGAGCCTAGGGTGATTACTGATGCCATAAACAAGAGTTTCAATTTGTTAAGTCAACAACAGGAGTCACTGTGCACTTACTCCTCATGTAGGATCTCTGTCCTTAATGTGCTGTACATTGTGATTTAATGCTATAACTAGTACTCCAACAGTATTTTTCACTTTGTGTTTCTATGTGGGGGCAAACTGTTGAATCTTTACTTAATATATACTAAACTGATCTTCTGTATATAAAGAGAATTGGAAATGAATCTTGATGTGAATGGAAGGGGAGAGGGAGCGGGAGAGGGGAGGGTTGCGGGTGTGAGGGAAGTTATGGCGGGGAAAGCCATTGTAATCCATAAACTGTACTTTGGAAATTTATATGCATTAAATAAAAGTTTCAAAAAAAGAAAAAATATATATAATGCTTTTGTTTCACCAAACGAGTTATATTCTGGCTTATTGGTGCTTAGCAAAGAATTTTGCTTTGTTTTTGGTAAATTTGAAGCATTGATTATGGTAGAAACATAGCTAATAGGCACAGGATTCTGGAAGAGACTTGCCTTCAAATTCCAACCCAGACCTTCCCCACTGGAGTGACTTTGGGCAAATTATTTAACCTCTATTGGCCCAGTCTGTTCCTAAGTTAAAATGGAGGTAAAAATCCATTTGCCTTGGTTTGTTGCAGCTGACAGATACCATGTGAAAGTACTTAGCAAATTGTCTGGAAAGTGAAAGGCAGAGAACACTTTTGATGATGTTCTTCCTTCCATTTCCTTTAAACTGCACCTAGCTCAGAGCAAGGATCAAAAGAAGTCATCTGCATAAAACTTTGAAAATTATAGGGTCACAACACCTGCAAGATGTTACAATTGCTATTACCATAAGCAAGACAAACTAAGATAGAAGGATTCTTTTGAGGGACAGTCTTCGTATGAGGCTACCAACAAGGTTGTAATTCTTTTTCAAAAACTCCAAGATCACATCCAGCAATGCTCCTGAGTGAGGCATGTCTTGTGGCTGACTGCCAACAATCTTTCTCTAGAGACCCTCTTCACCCCTCGAAGAAAATTCCAAAGAATAATGTAATAATTTACAAATGTCACTGCTATTCTTTTATTTCTCAACAGACAAGACAATAAATTCCTTTATTTACCCACTTTTCACTTGTCCCTACACCCTTAGTCATTTTACCTCCTTGCCCTTGATGAGAATTGGTGAAGAAAATATTGGTAAATGTTGATTTTTCTCTCCAACCCTTGGATCTGTTGGTCTGGCAGAAGGGAGTCCAAAGACAAAATTCTCATTAAGTAACCTTGTTATGCTTTCTGCTGTTGTCGTCAACTTCTCTCTCTTCCAAATTGTTATAATTAAGAGAGTGCCCATTAAATGATTTCCTTTTGTCAGATGGATTATGTTTTATAATGGAGCCAAGTTCTATACTCATTATGAATCCCTAGGCCAGTGCCAACAAAATGTCGGCACCTTTTCCCCCTGCAACAGTTGAAACAGCAGAGAAAGGTCAGTTAATGACAATTTGGGAGGAACCAGTGTAGCTTTCCATCAATGGCCTTCTATTCTTGAATGTCAATAAGGTAGATTTTTTTCTTTTTAACAACTCAACCTCTGCTCTTTATGAAGTAGGGATTAAAAAATGTGCTGGCATTAGAGTGTCTCAGAACAATCAACAGCCAACAAATCTCAGACTAAAGTGATGTTGAACTGACCCACACAGACCTGAAAAATGTCGCACTCGGGGGATCCTGAAGGATCAAGATGTCTGTCATCCTCATGCTGTGTTCTCATGCTGTGATTGCACCTCTGGGTCACTGTGGCCAAGCTCCCTAATGAAAAGGAAATGATCCCATCAGTTGCCCAGATGTTTGGCAGGGGGTAGACTAAACATCTGGTTGATTGACTGCATGGTTTTCTCTCCAGACAGATGTTTGTTATCAACAGAGTAGAGTGTGTGAGTAGACTCTTTAAAAGGGCATTCTCCTGAGGCTCCCATCACATCGAGTTTATAAAAATTCTTCTTTCATATTAATACAATTTTCGATTCTGTGATAGGGTCTAGGTTACTTTGTTTATAATTCCTTCACATTTTTGCCAACTACTCATCAACGGCTTCCCAACCCTGTTTGGATCCCTTTTTTACAAAGACATTTTTGGCAGATTTGCAAGTGGAAATTAGTAGTAATGTGAAAATATATGAGCTTGAGCATGATGTTTAAATATTTTTTCATGGCATAAAATATTTTACAAATTACTCCTGTATTTAGTTTTATTTGGAGAACTATCCAGGTAGCATATACCGCTTCCCAACACTATTCTACATCGTACACTCTGGGTATGAAAGAGTGTAGATTTGTCTTCTCATGGCAGTGCCCTTTCTACCATATTCTCCTATTTAACCAGGGGATTCTCCTATATCTGGAAGAAAGTTTCATGGTAGCACCATTTGAAACATTTTGGATCTCAAACAAGTGGAGTTAGTAATGTGCCATAGTGGAAAGGGCCCTGGATTAGGGGGTTAGAATTTGAGTACTAGACCCACGTCATTCATTGATTCTCTAGGTGACCCAGGTATCTGTTTAACTGTCTAGGCTTCCATTGCCTTATTTGAAAAATAAGCCTCCTGCCAGCTCTAAGATTCTGTAATTTGCTGAGACTCAGGAGGTGATAGATGAGATACAATCAATGTCTTAACACTAAATTCACATTGCTGCTTGAGGACAAAAATTCCATATAGATAAGAAAGGGTATTACACAATGAATTAGTGGTTCTATTTGCTTTCAAATCTTCCTAGGATGAGCAATACATTAAATATGTTATTACCATTAGTATTCTAAAGTTGAGTATTTTCAGAAGTTTCATTCTTACCAAGAAATATGTTAAAGTGGTTTGAGGATGGACATAGAAAACACCCAAAAGGCTTTAGATGGGAAAGATGGTTCTTGATTTACTGCCAGAGCAGGGTTCCTGGGTGACCAACATTGAGTTGCATAGGGTAAAAGGTAGAAGGAGGGCACGGAAAGAGGATAGAAAGGCCCAGAGGATTTAAGTTTACTGATACAATTTTGTCAAGAACAGGACCCCTTCTCTCTCTCAAGTTCTGCTGTACTCTACTTTCTCCAGGTCAGAAGAGTCAGAGATCAGAAAAGATCCAGGCATTTAATTAGGCATCAAAACAGCTGAACTTAGCCATTACTTCATCTCCTGAAACTGAGGGTGACCATGTTTATCTCTGAGCCAATAAAATGTATATTCTAAGAGAAAATAAATATTCTAGAGAAAACAAATACATTTGTACTAGTTTGTGATATTTTCCAGATGAAATTTCTGAACTTCCTAGGTTTTGTAAAGCATCTTGAGAGCAATTTTACATTTGTTAAATGCTCAACAAATCATTCACATAGTTGATAGTTATTGTCAGTAATAGTTTACTCATAAGCTGACAGAGCTATGAAAAAAGATAAACTGGATTGTCCTTGAGTATCCGAACGTCAGATTGTAAGACATTAACATCTATGGTTTTAACATATACTTAATACAAATCATACTGTGAGCATTGGCCATGTTTCCTTATCCAAAGCCGGTTTGTTTTCTTGTCCCTTTGCTATAAGGTCCAGAGTTTCTTCTTCCATGTGTTTGGAATGTTCGACTGAAAATTTTCACCTCTTCTCATCTAACACTCTCTCTTACCTCCTCCAGAAGTGGTGAAGGTCAAGGAAGAGAGAACACACCTCAAGTAGAATTCTCGTTCCTTCACTAATGTTTTTTTTCTCTTGGAAATAATACTTTAGATAAAGACCAATGATTGTGCTTCCGAGATTGTGCTCCATCAAGGCAGCCAAGCATCAGGAAAGGATGAAAAGACGGCGGATGCTCTTCTCCATGCCCTTTTCTTTACGTGAAGGTAAGTTCCCAGCCTTGTAGGTTGGGACAATGCCAACTTTGCCTGGAGGTCTGGGGCCAAGGTGACCTCTCAAAGGTGCCCTGGTTCTCTGGTTCCACAGCAGTACCCAAGAACTGCTCTAACATATGTTGCATAAAAGTCCATATGGTTTCAATTTCTTTCACTACATTACTGTTTTTGCTTTATTTGTGCACAGACCTGCTTTACTCAAAATTCCTGCTCTGCTGGGCTCCTTCTGCCACAGGGTTTGGGGTGGGGTGAGGTTAAAAAAACACTGAAATGGAAGAGAGCTCAACCAGTTCATTCTGGATAATAAAATCCATTCCACTGTATTTCTAATTTCATCAAGTAATACAAGTCAACATCAGTCATTAATGAGAGAAGGTTTCCAATTAGATACAGTCTGACACTGGTCCTGCTTTTCAGTCACCTTCAATTGTCAGCGATAAAAAAGGACAGTTCAATATGATATGGATCATTCACTCCAAATCTCCACAACTCATTTATGACAAACACAACTAACAGAGCATGGGGAACTGCAGAATTGTTTTTCATTATCCTGGCACATTGGCTTCTGCCTACAACTGTAATGATCTTCAGGGGTGTTCTATATTGCACATTTTTAATAAGAGTCTGAGATGTGATGGTAACCCGAATTCCTACCAAAAAATCTCATTAATTCTTTTGTTTTTGGAAGAATAAATGGATTTCAAGAAGAACAGCAGAAAAAAGATTTAAAAAGAAAAAGTGGTCTGTTTCCAGGTGGGTTCTGGAGGGAGACTTGGTGCCTGCCACCTATGGAGACAATGCCATCCTTGGGGAGGAAGAGGAATTTGAGTGTCACGGCTCTGGAGTACTGACCCACTGTGAACCATGGAAGATAGCACATATCCAGATTACATTGCCTAGAGTAATGGGATAACCTGGAGGTTTTTTGAAGGTGAATGCTAGAATCTACATAATTCTTACATGGTGAGGAGGACACACCTTCTGGAATTTCTAGAGGACACACCTTTTGGAATTTCTATCTATAGGAAAATATGTGTAAATATTTCAGGAACAAGTCCAACCAAGATCCCTTCAGTGGGTAAGAACATGAGAGCAGGAAATATCCCAAATCTGAAATGTGTAGCTTAGGGTGACTGAGCCTCAGTGAATCATGCAGGCTAAGCTTCATTTAACATCTATTGAATAAATACATTAATTAGGGTTCATTTATTTAACTATTTTTTGAATAGTCACTTTGTGCCAAATATGGTGTTTTATAGATACTTCTTGTGAGCAACACAGATATTCTCCCTGGGAAGGGAGGAATAGCAGGCAACCAGGCTCCAGGCAAGGTAGACAGGAGAGTTTGAAGTTTGCTTAGTACCTACAGGAACTTCAGTAGATTTAAATAAAATTGCTCTTTGCTTAGCAGGTATATTGTCAAATCTCAGTGCTATTATTTTTCTTTCTACAATCATTATAGCAGCTGTCTCTCAAAATAAAAGTACAAGGGTTCTAAGATACAGGATAGGACAATAGCTGAACACGGAAACGATCTAGAAGGGAAAGGGTGTTGAGAACAAGACAAGGAAGCCAAGACCAGATAGGCCTTTCAATTATTGTTGGCATGGCAAAGCCACAAACTTGGAATCCAGGCTAAGAAACCAGGCAACATATGTAAGATACCAACCACAAGGAGACAATGATGTGATCCAACATTTGCCTCCTCCAGGGTGCTACTTATGTGGTCTTTCCTGCTGTAAGAGAGTGCTATTAGATTCTTCACATGGAAGGAGACAGGTGAAGGGGTATATATATTCCCTCATGAGGCTGGTGTATTTGATTATCTCATTTATGTAGGGGGCAGTTTTCCAAAGTAAATTTTGATTTCCTCCCATGTGGTTGAATTTGTGCATTCACCTCCAGTGATCTGCATCAGAGGAGTTACAAACATGCATAGTTTTTTTTTTTTTTAGTGATCTATCTATCTATATATATTTATTAAACTTTTATTTAATGAATATAAATTTCCAAAGTACAGCTTATGGGTTACAATGGCTTCCCACCTCCCATAACTTCCCTCATAGTTCTATACTCTCAGTTCTCAGTACACGTAGCTTGGCTGTCAGTCTTCAAAAACACCTCCAGGATTACATAAAGGAGAACTGGAATAGACCTTTGAGGGTTTGTACTCTAGCTCCTGTGTAGTCATGGAATATGGTTTCCTGTGTCACTGGTTTGTGTATTTTCACCCAGATTTTAAGTGTCCCAAATGACAGACTCCATCTCTAGCACTGGAAAACAAATATGGGAAATTAAAAAAAAAAAACCCTTATTTTTAACTATTTCCTTATTTCAACTTTTATTTTTCCCTTTCTTCATTGAGTTCCATTAATCGTAATGGTATTGGTTTTTTTTCCTTTTCTGCTTTTAAAATATGTTTGCATCCCCTATAGCATTTGTACACTTCAAATATTTATAGACTTCCTTGTCTTTCTTCAGTCATTAGCCTGGTCATGTATATTTAACACTTTTCATCTTCTAGATTCCTTTCATAAATCAGTGCCCACATTGCTGGTGTCATTTTTGCCCCTCTGCCTATTTGATCTATATCTTTATGATTCAGAGTGTTCAAAACAGTATTCATTTATTCCATTGCAAGTTTCACTATTACTGTATCTTAGTAAAGATTTTTCTTTCTCATGTAACATTAAAGACAGCCTTAGACTCCTGCCAAATTTCCTAATTAAACTGGACCTATTTAATCATCCTTTCCTTTAAAGACCATATATGAGGCAGTAGACTTTGACCAAAAGATGGTTAGACCAGTCTTTGGGTTTAAGTGCTTATTTTACCACTAATTAGCTCTATTGTCATAGAGAATGTCACTTTTCCTCCCCATGCCTCAGTTTTGTCATATGTAAAGAAAGAATTGGACTAGATGCTTTTAAGGAGCCATGGAGATCTAAAATTGTATGATGGTCCTGAATTCATGAATTAAATATCTTTGTAGAAATTACTTCCTCACTTTCACTCCTAATTTTCTGTCATACAATGGGAACTGTACTTCCTCCCATTGATCTTACTGACTTGTTTTGAGTGTCAAATGAAGGTATGCACACAAAAGTCCTTTAAAGATTATAAAGTGCTTGCAAACTGAAGGCATCATCACCATCCTTATTGTTATTATCACTACTACTACGACTACTACTACTACTACTACACCAACTGCAAGTGCCCCTTCTACTTCTGCTACTCCGTGATAACTGGTTCTTGGCTCTCAGGCTGAAAGTCACTCCTCATGTTACTAGTGGCTCTACCCAGGCTCCTGATTCATGGGATAGCATTACGTGGTAGTAAACTCTTCCAAGCATAGAATAGTTTTGTGACTTCTTTATTTATTGGTTACGGCAAATACTGCTTTCATTATCCTAGCCTGTGTGTCTTGATTTTATGATCAAGTTTATTTCACTTCATCTAATCATGGAAGTTTAGATTATGGGTTCCTAGGGAAATATCATGCATTTCCCTCCTAAATTAGATCTACGTACATCTTTGTCAGGATCTGCTTTATTTATTTGTCCTCAACGGTGTTTCTGTCACTTCCAAGAAAAATCAGCTGAAAATTTTGTTAACATGCTATTTATTCAGTCTTTAAGATTGCTAATAGAATTAAGAGGTTGGGAAAAAATAAGAATGCTGAGGGTTAAAAGAATAGGTGAATGAGAGAGCAATAAAGGTGGCTTTTAAAAAATATCTGCATTAAGTTGAGAAAGCAGCATACTAGATTGGAGAAATAAAAGCAGGATTAAAACTCAAGTTTTCCATCTCCTAATCCCATAACTTTTCTTTGTTGCCATTTCTCCATCATAATTATGAATCCAATTTGCATACTTTTGTGGCATTCATCTTAATTGTCTTTGGGAGCCTTTCTAGAGAATTGTAGATGTGAAGACCAAAATTGCTTTCTAGGGTCAGCAATTATTTTTGTTTCTTTTAAAGATTTATTTATTTATTTAAAACCCAGAGTTGAGAGAGAGAGAGAGAGAGCGAGCATCGATCCACACATTCACCCTCAAGATGGCCACAAAGACCAGGGCTGTGCCAGGCTAGTCAGGAGCCAGGAGCTTCATCAAAGTCTCCTATGTGGGTGGCGGGGTACAAACACTTGGGCCATCTTCTACTACTTTCTCCAGGCCATCAACAGGGAGCTGGTTCAGAAGTGGAGCAACTAGGACATGAACCCGTGTCCATGTGGGATGCCAGTGTCCCAGGCAGGGGCTTTACCCACTGCACCACAGCACCAGCCTCTGCAGTTGTAGCTCAAAAATACAGGCACTATGGCATGGCTGTGCATCCTTGGAAGAAGATTTTTAGCAATCTATCTAGTAACGTTCGTAAGATAATTTTCATTACATTACACACGCATAAAGCTGGCCCTGGCAGTGGTGCTTATGATGTGAGAGCTTCCCTAGAGGTTACCATGCCTGAAATTATTAACAATCACTAGAAGAGTACTGTATGTACTTATTGACTCCTCTTCTGCTCTATTCTCCTGTATTTGATGTATTTGTAGGAAAGGTGGTCTGACCTCATGATATATAAATCCCACCTGAGATACTAGGTTTAAAAAAAGAGAGAAGCTTTATCCTACTAAAGGACTAGAACTTCGAAAAGTTTCTTGAATGCAAACCTTGAGTTTTAGAAATTCTGATTTCTCTTCCTTTTTTAGTACTTATTTGCTGTTACTTTGGGCAAACCATTTCACTACTTAGAATGTCAGTTTTTTGTGTAATGTGCTACCTGGGGTTGCATCATAGCGTTATGATTAAGGTTAGATGAAATCATTGTAAAATACTAACCCAATGTGGCTACCATCATCATATATTGCATTCATCATTATTTTGCTGTTGTGATTTGCACATAGGAACTTCTGAGCAAGTGAATGCTTAGCATTCTTTTGGGTAAATGGAAAAACATAACATGGCTAATGTGGACTTTTGGACAATAAAGATAGGTTGGTTTAATTTGGCCGACCAAGGCCAGCGCCGTGACTTACTAGGTTAATCCTCCGCCTGCAGTGCTGGCACCCCAGGTTCTAGTCCTGGTTGGGGTGCCGGATTCTGTCCCGGTTGCTCCTCTTCCAGTGCAGCTCCCTGCTGCGGCCTGGGAGTGCACTGGATGATGGCCCAAGTGCTTGGGCCCTGCACCCGCATGGGAGACCAGGAGGATGCACCTGGCTCCTGGCTTCAGATTGGCGCAGCGCGCAGGCCATAGCGGCCATTTGGGGGGTGAACGTACGGAAAAGGAAGACCTTTCTCTCTGTCTCTCACTGTCTAACTCAGCCTGTCAAAAAAAAATGTGAATGACCAAGAACTCAGAGTTGAATAGATCTGGTTCAAGGACTTATTTTGAAAGCTAGAAATTGCAAGGTTACTCTTATCAAAGGGCCAGCAACTAGATTCAAGTTATTTAATACATCTAAGTTTATCAATGATGAATATCTTTCAGGAAGTTTGGTTCAGAATATGTTTCCATACTAGGTCTCAGTAAAACAGTTCTTTAAGTGGTATTTGGTAATAGTGACACTCTAGCTAGGCAAAGTAGCAGTTGTGGGTATTACAGCTATTTAAATTTTGCTCAAATAATATATACACCATCGATATCCATGTGTGCTAATAAAGCAATAAATAAGTATATTTTACATTTGTTAATGCTTTCAGTGTGAATTGTTTTGTTGCAATAAATAAATTAATCCACAAGTTAATCCTACGATCTAACTGTATTGTCTTCTCTATGTATCAAAAGAGGAAAAGGGAGGCACAGAAGGGGTAGCTAACACAACAGAGTCACAGAGTTACTATGTTTTGAAGCCAGGATTTGCATCCAAGGCTGAGCATATAGTCCACACTTTTTGTTTGTTTGTTAAGATTTATTTATTTGAAAGGCAGAGTTACGGGGGGAGGGAAAAGGTGGGGTGGCGGGGGGAGAGAGAGAGAGAGAGAGAGAGAGAGAACGAGAACAAGCCTTCGTCCAATGGTTCACTTCCCAAATGGTCATAACACCTGGGGCTGGGCCAGGCTGAAGCCAGGAGAATGGAGCTTCAACCAGGGTCTCCTACATGAGTACAGGGGCCCAAGCACTTGGGCCAACTTCCACTGCTTTCCCAGGTGCATTACCAAGGAGCTGGATTGGAAGTGGAGCAGCTGGAACTTGAACCCATATAGGATGCATGCAGTGTGATAAGCAGTAGCTTAACCTGCTGCGCCACAGTGCCAGCCCAATGTCCACACTCAACTACGAAACAGTAATGGATCTGGATTTTATAGGTCCTGAGGTTTATAATACCAGGGGATCCCTTAATGAAAAAGAATACAAAAATGTGGGCTGCGCCATGGCTCATTTGGCTGATCCTCCTCCTGCTATGCCGGCATCCCATATGGGCACTGGGTTCTAGTCCCGGTTGCTCTTCTTCCAATCGAGCTCTCTGCTGTGGCCTGGGAAGGCAGTGGAGGATGGCCCAAGTGCTTGGGCCCCTGCACCCGCATGGGAGACCAGGAGGAAGCACCTGGCTCCTGGCTTTGGATCGGCGCAGCACTGGCCGTAGTGGCCATTTGGGGAGTAAACCAATGGAAGGAAGACCTTTCTCTCTCTCTCTCTCACTGTCTATAACTCTGTCAAATAAAAAAAAAAAGAAAAAAGAATATAAAAATTATTAATATGAATGCTAGGGCCCCTTTCAGAGCCTTGGAAACTTAAGTTTCTTTAGATTCAGAGTAAATCTACCTAGTTTCTAGTGTGTATACCATTTGACTTAGTTGATTTTTAGAGAAGTACTACTGATGCTATTTACTTTATTGAACCACAAACTGTTCCCCATATGGATGGTTAGTAGTTGAAAGCCCATGGCAAGGTCATTCATATCTAATAACAACTCAGAAAGCTACTGCTATTCAGTTAGTGGCAGCTACTAGAAAATACAACTGGTTCCTAAAAGGAAGTAACTTCAAATGTGTGTTTCATAGATCACAGATTTAAGTAGGAAGAAATTTTAGAGAGTACTTAAGGGGTGAAAAATGTAAAACATAAGGAGGTACTACAGGGGACTGGTAAGACTATAGGTCTTAGAATTCATCCATCTAGGTCCAGGAATCGGAGTTCTCCCATTCTCTGTGGTTCTCTGTGGAACTCTGTGTAATTGATTTGACGCTACTAACCCCCAGTTTTCTTATTTGCAAAATTGTGATGATAAATGCTCATCTGAAACGAAATAAGGATTAACTATGATAGTGAACAAATTCTTACCATATCATCTGCCACAGGATAATAAGTATAGAAATACAAGTTTTACTAATTGTCATTGTTAATATAATAAAATAAAATTGTTAATTTAATTTTTTGTTATAAGATTTGGTTCCTGATCAAATCATCTTTCCAATCCTTTTATCTTTTCCAAACAAATGCAGTGGTGGAAATGACATAATCGTAATTTCAGGAAATATGGGCCTTTCCAGGAGACAGAGGTAGTAAATGGGAACAAAATGACTGCTGTTTGGGTTCCCCAAGTGAAAAGCTAAGCATTTTAAGAGTGCACCTATACAACTTAATGAGGTGTTAGCTTCACCCAGCAAGACTGTTAGAAAAAGTTTAGTTCCCACATGGTCCCAGCACTTCTTGGGATCTGGAACTTATTAGTCCCAGAGGGAGAAATTTCTTCTGTGGGAAATTCTGTATTCAGGGCCCTGAACCTCCCTCTGCTTTTCTTCCATTCTTATTACTGAATGCACTTGTCAGGAAACACTGGTTGCAAAGCAAGGAGTGCATCTCTTGTCGCGTTTTGCTGGACTGCGCTTGGCAAAGCCTTGGATGCATCCTCCCATGCCTCTGTCATTAAGCTGGGGAATTTGTTTGTTTACATTATTCTCACAGATGAAATCTACAGAAGGACTGAAATACATGCTCATTTGGTCATTTTTGTCTCAGTGACCCAAGCAGATTACATTTAATGGTGGAGCTTTGATGTTTTCCTTCTCTGAGTCTAGTTTTCTTCTTCTCTTTATTGGAGAAATGATTCTTACTTCATAGGGGATCATTATCATTTAATTAGATGGCATGATGTCTGAATATAAGAGAATTTGATAAATTCTAATTCCTGTGATTATTTTTTCCTCTTCTCCAACATTTCAGGGTTAGTGGTTGCTCTTCACAATATGAGGGATCTTCAAAAGTTCATGGAAAATGATTATGAAAAAACAATGCATGGATTTCAAAGAATTTTTACACCAAAATAAACTTACCTTTTAATTACCTTTTTCCCATAAACCTTCTGAAGTACCTTCATTCAAACTTAGCAGTTAAAAATATTTTGGGAGTGTTTGTTGTGCTAATATACATTCTAAACCTTCAAGAGGAAAGTATAATGTTCTGAGTTTCCCAAACTTAATTGATAGGAACAATTTATAAACAGATTTATCAGTGTTCTAAAGAACAAAATTGGGGAAATGTTTCTTATTCAGAGCATACTTTCAGAAGAGAGAATTATCTCTGAACTCAAAGCTCTGATTCTCTCTAGAGATTTTCAGAAATTAAACAGCAATACTAGCAGAAAAAAGTGGGTTCTATAAAAATGAGGGATGAATCAGGTATCTGGATTTTATGATCACAATAAACTTCATCTTTGAAATAATTGAATTAATTTTATAGAAGTGTATCCTTTTAAAAAAGACTTATTTATTTTTTATTTGAAAGGCAGAGTTATAGAGAGCAGAGGCAGAGAGAGACAGAGAGAGAGAGAGAGAGAGAGAGAGAGAGAGAGAGAGAGAGTCTTCCATCCTCTGGTTCACTCCTTAAATGGCCACAACAGCCAGAACTGAGCAGATCTGAAGCCAGGAACCAAGAGCTTCTTCCAGGTCTCCCACGTGGGTTCAGGGCCAAAGGACTTGGGCCATCTTCTACTGCTTTCCCAGGCCATAGCTGAGAGCTGGATGGGAAGTGGAGCAGCTGGGGACTTGATCCTTACCCACTAAACCACAGCGCTGGTCCCTAGAAGTATATCTTTTACCACTGCCTAAGTAAGGAATGCCTGTGTCAGTAAAGATTTAACAGAACACCAAACTGGAGGTTCATCTTTTACCCTACAGAGCAGTTACTAAGAAGAGGCTTCCCAGCAGGTTCTGCATTTCCCAGCCCCTGGCCTCTGAGAGCAGCAGTGTAACTACTTTGTGCCTATGGAATGGGAACACAGATGATGTGGGCCTGAGTCAAGGCTTTAAGCAGCAGGTGCACTTCAACCCTTCTTGATCTTTCAACTGGATGAATGGAAAAGATAGTGGAGCCTCTGTTGGTAGTACCACAAAATCAAAGCCAGGAATTCTAAAACATTGGAGGAAAGATGTGCTGTGACAAAATATTTGGTGGCGGTGATAATGGGCTATATACTTGCTATAGCAGCTTCTGTTCCCTAACTAAGGTAATCTCATTCCTTTTCTTCTGAAAACATTTTCTCCCTTAAAAGAGTGCTATTAAGGTTATGTTTGTGGGAGTTGGCATTGTGGCATAGTGGGTTAAGCTGCCGCCTGCATTGCCAGTGTCCCCTATTGGCTTCAGTTCAAGTCCCGACTGCTCCACTTCCAATCTGGCTCCCTGAAGATGTGCCTGGGAAAGCAGCAGAAGATGGCTGAACTGCTTGGGCCCCTGTGCCCACATGGGAGACCCAGTGAAGCTCCTGGCTCCTGACTTCAGTCTGGCGCAGCCCTGGTCACTGCAGTTATGTGGGGAGTAACCCAGTGGATGGAAGATCTCCCTCTCTCTGTGCCTTTCAAATAAACACATCTTATACCCTCCCCCCCCAAAAAAAAGGACTATTCTTGTGCATAAAAGGGGTTGGGAAAAGGGTGAGTAAAGCTGTGAAGACATAAGTCTTTGGAGAAGCATGTACTTGGATTGTAGAGAGAACAAACCTACTTTAGACTACCAGTTGTGTACTTACACAAGTCTGAACTCCCTAAGCTGCTGCAAAGTGGCCCCCTGTCTTTGACACTGCTTTGTTCTGCATAGCAGCTCCCTAGGAGGCACAGCCTGTATGGCTGTGCTTGAAATAGGGCATATGTGGAACAAATAATGCATCTGCCAGGGTTTGCAATCCCCAGTAGCCCTAGCCTATCAGCCCGCCACCTGATGCTGAAAAGCTTCCAAATTACTGGTGGTCTCAATGATGTCTTTCAGTTTTAGCAAAGAAATTCTTAATTGTGAGTAAGAGAATGATTTCACAGCGTTTCCACTAGTAACTGTTTTCTACTGGTGGAGTTCGTTGACTCATTCATTCATTCATTCATTTAGCAAATCTTCAGGTGTGTACATTGTAGTAGGTGCCCACAATGAGCAAAACTCCCAGCTTTTGTCCCATGTGGCTCATGGACTGGGGGAGGGATAGGCATGCCCGCAGATTCAACCAACGCAATGTAGATCATAATTAAAATGGGAGGAACCCTGTGTACTCTGAGGGAATGATGGACAGAGACCTCCTTGGAAGGTATTCCTGAGGAGATCCCTGAAGAAGTAGGAAATTTTAGGAAAATGGGAGAAGAGTGATTGCAAGGATGTCCTGGGCTACAATATAGGTAAAACAAAAAGAGCTGAGAAAAGATGGCACGTTGGAGAATGGCAAGAAGTTCGGTGTGGACAGTATTTAAAATATCCTGTGCAGTAACAACAGTGCCTGTCCTAGAAATGACAGTCAATAAATATCAGTGGAATGTATAAAGGGTGTACTAAGGAGGTTGGCATTTATCCTGTAATGACCTGGATGCCTCCAAAATCTTTAAAGAAGATCCCAATAAAAAAAAAAAAA
Organism: Lepus europaeus; assembly: GCF_033115175.1. Lineage (NCBI taxonomy): Eukaryota > Metazoa > Chordata > Mammalia > Lagomorpha > Leporidae > Lepus > Lepus europaeus. Next base: position 67,675,335 of record NC_084838.1, on the reverse strand, counting down.
AGCAGAAGCTGCATCTGCACGAACCATATTGCTTGATTATGGATGGTCTTTGGAGAAGTATGGCTGCAATGCGGATTTTCATTACAGGCAATAGAGATGAGGAAGTCATAATGTTATGCTTTTGAAATCGTAACTGTGACATTATTTGCTACTGCCTTGCGATATTAGTGAAAAGAACAGGCCTTAAGGCAAACACTGAAGATCACAGAAAATAAGACTTGATGAGCTACTGATTGAGAACATGTGTGAATGGAGACTGCGATGTTGAAAACATTCCTACATAAGCTGAAGACTGTTTATCCTCTACTACAAGCAATCCCTATTACGCTAGTATAAATAAAGCCCTCAGAGAATCAGAGATGGCAGGGAGGACTTGAAATTTTGTTTGCATTCTCATCCACTGATGGCGCTAAAAAAATAATGGTGCTGAAATCATTTGGAAGTTGCAGGAAGGAGGGAAAACTCATTGGGATTCAAAACAAAAGCATCATTTTGAATTGGAAAGCAAATATGTATGCATACAGGCTAATGCATTTTGCAAGGGAGGAAATGCTAAAATATCACTTTCTCTTCAGAGCTCTGTTGAGCTCAAAACAATATTTAATAGTATAGGAGATGATGATTGCCATTTTCCAGTGGCACCACCATCCACAATTACATTGGCAGGAAGTGTGGGCTCCCTCTGGAAGCAGTGGACTTCCCTTCCCACCAGGAAAATTTAGAGGTAAAGGCTCAATACAACGGGGTCGTGAAAAATACCCTGTGCCAACTATTTTAACTAGCAGGAAAATAACCCAAGGGTTTGTTGATATTTAAAACTTTACATAGAAGTTTATCTAAGAAATAATCCCTTATCATTTCCATGTTCTTTCATTTATGGGGTGTTTTGGGAGAACCTCTTCTGACCATAATGATGAAGCAGAGGGAAGATAATCTGAGTACCATTTTTTGGGTTCATCCCCTGGAGGGAAGGTACAGAAAGAGCTTAGAATTCCTTGTTTATGGCTCACATGCCTGCCTACTACAGTCTATTCAAGGTTGATCTTTACTAAACTCTCTGGATTTGTAGGGGAGCCTCCCAGGGGCTATTTTAATATGACTGAAATTCCAAAAGAACCAGGTGAGTTTGGGTTGAGAGAATTTTTACTGAGAAGGTTGACCATGACACTGGTAAGCATTTCTCTATCAATAGGCTAGGAAAATACCTTTCTGGTTGCTGGGCCCTGTAACCTGGCGCTGGATATACTATGCTCCTTTTGCAGATCCCTTCTCTACCTTGCTATGTCTGCTGGAAAGCTGGCAAGTACGGATTACAGCATGGACTCCCTTGCCTTTTCCCTGGCAGCATCCCTGCATCATTTCACGGCTCCTCTTAGACTGTCCTCTCTACCTGGCTCTCCCTCACCTGGTTTGCATGAAGACTTTATTCTCTCATCCCTGTAGGAGGGGATGGTGACAGTGCCCTACTGTTACTACCATACTACTGCATTCTCCCTGCCGTTTCTATAAACTCTGTCCTCATCTGTGCACATAGTCCTTTTATTAATCTCTTCTTAAACTATGCCTGAGTATTTGCTCCATAGCTTTTACCTGAGTTTCTATTCCAATGAATGATAGCTTTATTCACAATTGACTCAATGCACATCCCTTGGGTAGTTATTACTATGTAAGAGTACTAATGATTCAACATATTAGAATTTTCCAAAGATAAAAACATCTTCTACTCCTTTATTCTCATGAAGTAATGAGCGTGGAGCCTGGTGTATTGTAGGTGCTCTCCGAATATTGATTCAATGGATGACTACAATGTTAATTGAGGGACAGGCTTTTGGTCTAGCAGTGTGAACACTGGTTGAGATACCCATGTTCTAGGTCAGAGTGCCTGGGTTTGAATCTTGGTTCTGTTCCTGATTCAAACTTGCTACTAAATATACACCCTAGGAGGCAGCGGGTGATGGCTCAGGTCTCTGTCACCCGTGTGTCTCAGACAGGGTTTTTAGCTACCAGCTTCAAGCCTGGTCTACCACCAAACCATTGAGGCCATTTGTGAAGTGAACCAGTCAAAAGGTACCCTTTCTATCTGTTAGTCTCTCTCTTTCTTTCTGTGTGCATGTCTGTCTCCCTAACAAAATTAGTTAATAATTAAAAATCAAAATGTAGTTGACAATTTTGAGTCTCATGTTTTCTGGCTGATCAAGGATGAATCACTTCCAAAGAGATTAGAACATTTTTCAGATAATTTTTTTTTTGTAACCTGCCTTGGATATGTCCGCATTTTTATTTTATTTTTTTTTCATTTATTAAACTTTTATTTAATGAATATAAATTTCCAAAGTACAGTTTGTGGGTTACAATGGCTTCCCGCCTCCCATAACTTCCCTCCCACCCGCAACCCTCCCCTTTCCCGCTCCCTCTCCCCTTCCATTCACTTCAAGATTCATTTTCAATTCTCTTTATATACAGAAGATCAGTTTAGTATATATAAATTTTCCAAACTTCAGAATTAGACAAGAGAACAAGAAAACATACATTGAAAGTACCTTTTTTTCTGAGTCCTGTGTTAAGAATTGATTATTAAAAAATTGGTATGAGTTAATAATTATTCTTAAACTATTTTTACACAATCTTATCAAGAGAAAGATATTTTCTTATCTCTGTGTTTCAGGGCTAATTATTACAAAGAATGCTTTCCAAGGCTTAGGATAAAAGTGGTTATTAGTTTTTGAGTGCTTACTGTATTCTTATTACTACTGGGTATTTTACATACATTACCTCACTTAATTCAACAATAGGGAAAGCTTAGTATAGTTAGCACTTTTGATCAAATAGGAAACTGAGGCTTCGAAGTGGATATTTGGTGCAGAAGTTAAAATGCTGCTTTGGCTGCTGGCGTTCCTTACCTGAGTGCCTGGGTTCAAATCTCAGGTTTGCTTTTGACTCCAGCTTCCTGCTGATGGCTCCCAGGGGGCATCCTGCTGATGGCTCAAGTACTTGAGTCTTGTCCACCCATGTGGGAGACCCAGGTGGAGTTCTGAGCTCCTGGCTTCTGCCTGACCCTGACCTGGCTGTTGATGGCATCTGGGGAGTAAATCAGCAGATGGAACACTTCTTTGTCTGTCTGTCTGTCTGTGTTTCCTTCTCTCTCTGCCTTTCACAAACTAAAAAAATAAATGAAACTGTATACCTTAACATAGAAATGGAGGCTTAGAGAAAGTAGTACTGGTATCACACACCTGTGAAGAAATTCCAATTCATCAAGGCATTAAGCTTGGGATGTAGTATGGGTGGAGGGAAAGCCAGACTCTTAAAAATTTTTATTTATTTTTAAAGGAGTTTATTTTTATTTTTATTTTTATTAACTTTAATTTAATGAATATAAATTTCCAGTGTACAGCTTATGGATTACAATGGCTTCCCCCTCCCATAACTTCCCTCCCACCCGCAACCCTCCCCTCTCCCGCGCCCTCTCCCCTTCCATTTGCGTCAAGATTCATTTTCAATTCTCTTTATATACAGAAGATCAATTTAGTATAAAGATTTCAACAGTTTGCACCCACATAGAAACACAAAGTGAAACATACTGTTTGAGTACTAGTTATAGCATTAAATCAAAATGTACAGCACATTAAGGACAGAGATCCCACATGAGGAGCAAGTGCACAGTGGCTCCTGTTGTTGACCCAACAAATTGACAGTCTAGTTTATGGCGCCAGTAACCACCCTAGGCTGTCGTCATGAGTTGCCAAGGCTATGGAAGCCTTCCAAGTTTGCCGACTCTGATCATATTTAGACAAGGTTATAAAAGACAGAGTGAGGATAGTAACCAATGATCCTAAGAGTGGCATTTACCAGGTTTGAACAATTATACAGCATTAAGTGGGGAAGAGGACCATCAGTACACACAGGTTGGGAGTAGAGCCATTGGTGGTAGAGTAGAGGTTATGATTACAAAGGAATGAGGCCCAAGTGCACTAGACAGGGCCTAGGACAAAGGACAGAGTCATTATTAGAGGAGCTAAGAAAGGTGCTGTCTAAGCTACAATTAAGTTTTCTGATTGAGAGGCAAATAGAACCTGATAGAAGGGGCTTGATAATAATCTGGTGGGCTTTAGGCCTTGTAAGTTAAGAGGCACAGACCTATCTATCTCTTTATTTAGGGGACCCAAAGAACTCTACTAAGAGACTATTGGAACTCATAGAAGAGTTTGGCAAAGTAGCAGGATATAAAATCAATGCACAAATCAACAGTCTTTGTATACGCAGGCAATGCCACGGCTGAGGAAGAACTGCCAAGATCAATCCCATTCACAATAGCTACAAAAACAATCAAATACCTTGGGATAAACTTATCCAAGGACATTAAAGAACTCTACGATGAAAACTACAAAACTTTAAAGAAAGAAATAGGATACCAAAAAATGGAAAAATCTTCCATGCTCATGGATTGGAAGAATCAATATCATCAAAATGTCTACTCTCCCAAAAGCAATTTATACATTCAATGCAATACCAACGAAGATACCAAAGACCTTCTTCTCAGATCTGGAAAAAATAATGCTGAAATTCATATGGAGACACAGGAGACCTCAAATAGCTAAAACAATCTTGTACAACAAAAACAAAGCCAGTGGCATCACAATACCAGATTTCAGGACATACTACAGGCAGTTGTTATCAAAACAGCATGGTACTGGTACAGAAACAGATGGATAGACCAATGGAACAGAATAGAAACACCAGAAATCAATCCAAACATCTACAGCCAACTTACATTTGATCAAGGATCAAAAACCAATCCCTGGAGCAAGGACAGTCTATTCAATAAATGGTGCTGGGAAAACTGGATTTCCACGTGCAGAATCATGAAGCAAGATCCCTACCTTTCACCTTACACAAAAATTCACTCAACATGCATTAAAGACTTAAATCTATGACCCGACACCATCAAATTATTAGAGAGCATTGGAGAAACCCTGCAAGATATAGGTACAGGCAAAGACTTCTTGGAAAAGACCCCAGAAGCACAGGCAGTCAAAACCAAAATTAACAATTGGGATTACATCAGATTGAGAAGTTTCTGTACTGCAAAAGAAACAGTCAGGAAAGTGAAGAGGCAACCGACAGAATGGGAAAAAAATATTTGCAAAGTATGCTACAGTAAAAGGGTTGATAACCAGAATCTACAAAGAAATCAAGAAACTCCACAACAACAAAACAAACAACCCACTTAAGAGATGGGCCAAAGACCTCAATAGACATTTTTCAAAAGAGGAAATCCAAATGGCCAACAGGCACATGAAAAAATGTTCAAGATCACTAGCCATCAGGGAAATGCAAATCAAAACCACAATGAGGTTTCACCTCACCCTGGTGAGAATGGCTCACATTCAGAAATCTACCAACAACAGATGCTGGAGAGGATGTGGGGAAAAAGAGACACTAACCCACTGTTGGTGGGAATGCAAACTGGTTAAGCCTCTATGGAAGTCAGTCTGGAGATTCCTCAGAAACCTGAACATAACCCTACCATACAACCCAGCCATCCCACTCCTTGGAATTTATGCAAAGGAAATGAAATTGGCAAACAAAAAAGCCATCTGCACCTTAATGTTTATTGCAGCTCAATTCACAATAGCTAAGACCTGGAACCAACCCAAATGCCCATCAACAGTAGGCTGGATAAAGAAATTATGGGATATGTACTCTATAGAATACTATACAGCAGTCAAAAACAATGAAACCCAGTCATTTGCAACAAGATGGAGGAATCTGGAAAACATTCTGCTGAGTGAAATAAGCCAGTCCCAAAGGGACAAATATCATATGTTCTCCCTGATCGGCGACAACTAACTGAGCACCAAAGGGGAAACCTGTTGAAGTGAAATGGACACTATGAGAAACAGTGACTTGATCAATCCTTGTCCTGACTGTTGATGTACCATGCAATACTTTATCCATTATAATATTTTTTGTTCTAGTACTATTGTTTGAACTCTGTTATTAACACACAATTATTCTTAGCTGTTTAAATTTTAACTGAAAAGTGATCCCTGTTAATTATAAGGGTGGGAAAAAAGAGGGAAGAGATGTACAATTTGGGACATGCTCAATTGGACTTGCCTCAAATGGTGGAGCTAGAAAAGTGCCAGGGGATTCCAATACAATCCCATCAAGGTGGCATGTACCAATGCCATCTCACTAGTCCAAGTGATCATCTTCAGTTCACAGTTGATCACACTGATAGGTCTAAGAGTCAAAGGGATCACACAAACAAGACAAGTGTCTGCTAATACTAACTGATAGAATCAAAAAGGGAGAGAAGGATCCAACATGGGAAGCAGGATACACAGCAGACTCATAGAATGGCAGATGTCTTAAATAGCACTCTGGCCTCAGAATCAGCCCTTAAAGCATTCTGATCTGGCTGAAGAGCCCTTGAGAGTATTGTAGGCATGGAAAGCCAAGACACTCTGGAAAAAGAAAAAAAAAAAAAAAGAAGAAGACCTAAATGACAGATCTCTGTGAGTGAGATCCCAGTGGAAAGAACGGGGCCATCAAAGTAGGAGGTACCTTTTCTGAAGGGAGGAGATAACTTCCACTTTGACTGTGACCCTATCGGAATAAGATTGAAGTCGGCAAACCCTAAAGGCTTCCATAGCCTTGGCAACTCATGACTAGAGCCTAGGGAGGTTACTGATGCCATAAACAAGAGTGTCAAATTGTTAAGTCAGCAACAGGAGTCACTGTGTACTTACGTCTCATGTGGGATCTGTCCTTAATGTGTTGTCCAAAGTGAAGTAATGCTATAACTAGTTCTAAAACAGTATTTTTATACTTTGTGTTTCTGTGTGGGTGCAAACTAATGAAATCTTTACTTAGTATATACTGAATTGATCTTCCGTATATAAATATAATTGAAAATGAAAAAAAAAAAACCTTGGTTTTAAATTGGAAATTGCATAGAAAATTAATCAATTTTTAAAAAATATCATGTAGGGTCTCTGTCCTTAATGTGCTGTACATTGTGATTTAATGCTATAACTAGTACTCCAACAGTATTTTTTTCACTTTGTGTTGCTCTTTGGGTGCAAACTGTTGAAATCTTTATTTCATATATGCTAAACTGATCTTCTGTATATAAAGAGAATGGAAAATGAATCTTGATGTGAATGGAAGGGGAGGGGGAGTGGGAAAGGGGAGGGTTGCAGGTGGGAGGGAAGTTATGGGGTGCGAAGCCATTGTAATCCATAAGCTGTACTTTGGAAATTTATATTCATTAAATAAAAGTTTTTTTAAAAAAGAATTCAACAAGTAAAAATTAAAAACATAATAGTTTAATGGGAATATAGACAAGGACAATAAGCAATAACCAAATGAAAATGTCCATTTTACTCATATAGTACATTTTAAAATAATCACAGATTATTAAAACTATAGAAGTACATCATTCTTAACCATTGTTTTGACAAATATAGAAAAGAAAGTTTGATAAAATATATTTGCAGCTGTACTTATACGTACAGGCATTTATTTTTATTTTTGTTTTTAATTTTTTTTCTTTTTAAATTTTAGTTCCCACATACAAGGGAGAACATGGGATATTCATGTCCTCCCATTGCATCTGCTTCGATGCAAATTTGTATGTAGAATTTTATTATTACTAAGAGCTGAATAATATTCCATTGTATGTATATATGTCATGTTTTTGTCATTCGTTCATGTGATAATGGACATGTTAGTTGCATCCGTATTTTGGCTGTCGTGAACAGTGCTGCTATGAACAGGGTGGTGCAGGTGTCTCTTTGATTCTCATGCTTGGTCAGGAGGAAGGAGAATAGCTTTATCCAGGATAAAATGGAGGGAAAGGGGGCGTGGGGAGTTTCTGAGAGAGTGGAGACCTATTTTCTGCTTGTATATAGTGCCTGAAGTAGTACTGGCTGTAAGTTTCCTTGAAGGATGACATTACTTTGCTATTACAACATATTGCTATATTACAGACCACCACCAAACACAAAGCTTAAAAGCATTTAGAGTTGTTCACATACCAGCAGTTCTGCTGTCTCCACAGTTCTAGGCTCGGTTCAGATGGGTAGCTCTGCTGACCACAGGACACTAGAGTGCCTGGAGAGGCTCTTTAGTCTGCGGTTTCTGATGAAGCTCTGTTCCACACTGTGCAGAACTACGAGCAAGCTGGAGAATGTTTTTCCATGACTGTGCCAGAGGCAGAGGAATAAGTGGAAGCATACAAAACTTTCTAGGGTGAAGGATTGCAGCTCTCCTCCTATTATTACTGTTTCCTTCTATTCACACTACATCACATGTTTCAACACAAAGGCTGGGGTTGAGGGAAAAAGACTGCCCCTGCAGTGGTAGCGAATGGAACTTCAAGAGGTAAATGCTGTGGATACTGGGAAGAGTGAAGAACTGAGGGAATACAGCTGTGTGTTATTAAATGATGCACTAGGCTATGCAGTCATTGTTAACATCATAGGATATACTTACACAAATCTGGATAACATAGGCCAGTCAGTCACCATGGTCTTTGATGCAATCAAGGGATGGGATACTCATGAGAAGTTTGAAACTGCTACCATGTAACACAGCATACTATTTTACAGTAAATGTTAAAAATATAACTAGAAGGAATATACTTTAATAATTATAGTATTTTATTTTTGGAAAATGCATGCATTTTATTCCTCATTTTTAAAAAATTTAATATAAATTTCATGCATTTCATATATACAGATTTAGGAGCATGGTGATATTTCTCTCTACCCCCCTATTTTATTTTTTTAACATTTTAATATTTTTGTTATTTTAATTTGTAATTAGTTTTTTTTAACAGATTCAAATTTTCCCAAAGAAACCTTTTGTTTAATGAGTACAAATTTCATAAGTACAACTTTAGGAATATAATGACTCTTCCTACTATACCTACCCTCCCACCCATCTCTTCCTCCCTCTCCCATTCCCAGTCCCATTCTCCATTAAGGAAAAAAACCAAAAAACAAAAACTGTGCCTCCACAATTAAGACAAGGGCTGTTCAAGTCATTGCTTCTCAAAGTGTCAATTTCACTTCTTCAGGCTGTGGTTTACTAGGTTAATCCTCCGCCTGCAGCATCGGCATCCCATGTGGGCACCTGTTCTAGGCCCAGTTGCTCTTCTTCCAGTCCAGCTCTCTGCTGTGGCCTGGGAAAGCAGTAGAAGATGGCCCAACTGCTTGGGCCTCTGCACCTGCATGGGAGACTGGGAAGAAGCACTTTGCTTCTGGCTTCGGATTGTCTCGGCGCACTGGCCATTGCGGCCATTTGGGGAGTGAACCATTGCAGGGAAGACCTTTCTCTCTCTCTCACTGTAACTCTACCTGTCAAATAAATAAAATATTTTTTAAAAAAGTATAATGATATTCACTTTCTCCCTCCCTCCCTTCACCTCTCTTCCTCTTCTCCCTTGCTTTCTTTTTCTTAGTTTTTGAGGTAACATTTTAAAATTACATTATAGTAAAAAGGCTTAAAACTTCATTGAATAAGAAGTTTAATAAGCAAAAAGCAAAGAGACCTTAGTTTAGGGGAGTATAGACAATAGCTATAAACAATAATTGAATGGGAAATTACCACTTCACCTGTATCCAGTAAATTTTAAAGTAATCACCAATCATTAAAACTATTGTAGTACAACATTCTTCACCACTGGTTTTACAAAGGTACTAAACAAAGTTTTACAAAACTGTATTTGCAGCAATACTGACAAATGAGACATTTCTTTTTTGTTTTTGAAATTTTAGCTCCCACATAAAAAGGAGAAATTACATACTTTTGGTGGGAATGTAAATTATGCTGCCACTGTGGGAAACTGTGTGGGGATTTCTTTAAAAAGTTAGAAATAGACTTGCCATCTGATCCAGTAATCTCACTGCTGGGATTGGTACTCAAAAGTAGTGGTACTTAAAAGACTTGAACATGTTGTATCGAAAAGATACCTGCACCACCATGTTCATAGAAGCTCTGTTTACAATAGCCAAAAATTCTGAACCAACCAAGATATCTATCATCAGATGAATGGATAAAGAAAATTTGGTATGTATAGAAATGGAATGTTATTCAGATATAAAAAATAATGAAATTCTACCATTTGCAGCAAAATGGATGCAACTGGAGGACATCATGTTGAGCAAAATAAATCAGACCTGAAAGAAGTATTGTATTTTAAACACATAAAATGGTAGCATAGTCATTTATTATCTAGATCCAATATTATATACTATACATAACTGTGAATGCTATACTTTTATATGACAGGCAGTGCAGTGGGTTTGCTTACACCAGGGTCACCGAAAGTACCAGAATAATGTGTTGTGCTGCATTGTCACAATGGCTACGCTGTCACTAGGCAATAGGAACTTTTCATCTCTTTTAATCTTACAGGATCAATATCAATTATATGGCCTGTCATTTGCCAACCATCATTAGGTGGCCCATGACTGCACTGCAGTCTGCCACATGTGGACATTGACCTTAATTTCCCTGGTTTAAATGACGTTGGCCATATTTTGGTTTGTACATTCTTGGTCCAGTTTTCCCATGACCTTGAAAGAAACAGAGAGGGCCATATGTGTCCAACTGTGCAGTCTGGAAGTAGTATGTTGGAAAAGGCATCTTTGAATCAACCCAGGAAAGGCCATTGCTAGCCCATGCAGAACCATTGTGCAAGGTAGGAACAAACCTTTTATTTTCAAGCATTGCATACAGTTACCATTTTTGAGGAGAGGAATGGTGAAGCTACAAACTTTTAAAAATATATCATGTGACTAGTAAGATTTAAAGGTTTAATTTTATACCAAATTATGGAATTATTATAATATTTGGATTTTAAATATTCACACACACCTTTCCAAAGCTAGTCATTTGAGAGTAGGGCACGGGGAAAAGTATTTGACAAGGTATTATGTGGGAATAAGTTTGAAAGTGGAAATAAACTAGTTTAATATCACATGCCTAGCACTTATGGTGAGAAGAAACAAAAGCACTCCTTGTCTTACCGGATGCGCCTCTGGTCTCTCTCTGCTGTCTGTCTTACTCCTTGCTGGTTGAGGTGGGAACATGTGCTTGTTAACAGTGTCCCCATTGAGTCTCTTTCCCCAGTGTAACTGGATCCTTGTCCATGGAAACCACAGGTGTCATCAAAGACTATCAGGTTGGATCTTCAGTCTTCAGTAGGTTGCAGCAATTGGCCTTACGTTCTTCATTTTTCTGTGTTCATGCCTTTGTACATGCCATTTACATACTGTTATATACATGGTCATATACATACATAACCAGCGCTAACATGGGCATGTTTTCAATACTAACTACAGATTTGCTCAACCAGTCTATCCTTTTGGCTTCCCTTTTTAGAAATTTAAATGTATTTCAGGTAGCATAATGCTGAACAAAACAACTTGCAAAACAACTTGGGAATTTCTGGCATGTTTTGATGGAAAAAATTGGATAACATATTTGAAATTGACTATCTAAAAACATAGGAAGAAGATTGCTGTGCCTCTGGTATAAACATTCAACATTTTTCTAATTTGAAAAGAGGCTGTGCACATTGCCTTGCCCATCCCAAGCCAATTATTTATGGCATTTTTCTGCCAGTGATAAAATAGATCCAAGGTATAAAATGTCATAAGGAATGCTGGAAAGGAATTAGAAGTAACGCTTATTAAGTGCTGCTACATGTTACCTGTTCTTAGCAGCATTGACTGATGTTGACCTTTGTTAGGGATGTGTGTGTGTTTATGTGTGCTCATTGCTTTAAATGGACTGTAAGTTCAACTTGCAAAGACTGATAATGAAATTGTAAGTGTCCAATAGAAATGATCTGAAATTCATGCAGCTAGATCAGAAGCCTCCCCCAGCTCCAAGTGAACAGTTACTGGAATGAATTGCATTATGGAATCTTCCCAACTGCAGCTTAAATCATTTAAGACTTGTTTGGTATGGCACCTGCTGCTCACTTATTTTTAGGAAAGAAAATACACATTCTTGAACATAAGGGCCTGAAGGATTTTTATACCCAAGGAAAAGTCTAACTGTGCCAAAATCTTAAGAGCTGAATTTTCAGAAGGGCAGCTTAATTTCTCCTCTCCCATGGAGCTCAGGAAATAGTGAAAACAGTGGAAGAGCCTCTAGCCTCCTGACCCCTCCCGTAGGAACCTTAGTGGGAGGCTGCTGTAAAGACTGCTTCAAGCTTTTGATCACTTGAGCTGCAGACTTCATTATAGCAGGCAGAAGGGTGAGCTTAAGGAAAGAGATTGGAATTCCAAATATTTGCTTAGTTTTCAAGGAAGCTTCAACCCTGATGATCCTCCAGAATGACCTCTCCATATTAGAAATGAGAAACCCTGACCTAATTATTTTCTAAGCTCTCTGGTACTCTCTTACTTTATGTAATGTTCTGCTGCCTCTACAAAAAATAAGGGTTAGAGAAGAGTCCTGAAGCTATATCCACTGGGAAAGGTGAAAAAGGAAATGTGGGTGTGCATCTGTGTCATTCAAGCCTGCTGTGAGAAGACTTCTTGCATACCTGTGATGTCTAGTAAGTTTGCAAATGGCTACATGTTGCTGCTTAAATTTGAGTTAATTAAAATAAGCATCGCTAAATACTCAGGCCCTGAATCATCCTAGCCACAGGTGGCTGCTGTTATTAGAGATGGTAGATATGGAAGGATTCCAGCATCACAGAAGCATAGACAGCACCACCGTAAAAAATGCCTTACTCTTAGGAGAAAAGATTGGGGAAAGTATTCAAAGGTTCTCAAACCAAAAAATAGTAAGGGGCTGGTGCCCTGGCATAGCAGGTAAAGCTACAGCTTGTGATGCTGGCATCCCATATGGGCGCTGGTTTGAGTCCTTGCTGCTCCACTTCTGATCCAGATCTCTGCTGTGGCCTGGGAAAGCAGTAGAAAATGGCCCAAGTCCTTGGGCTGCTGCACCTGTGTGGGAGACCTGGAAGAAGCTCCTGGCTTTAGATGGATTCAGCTCAGGCTGTTGTGGCCATTTGGGAGTGAACCAGCAGATGGAAGACCTTTCTCTCTGTCTGTCTCTGTCTCTTTCTCTCTCCCTCTCCCTCTCTCCCTCCCTACCTCCCTCCTTTCAAATAAATAAATCAATCTTTAAAAATAATAATCATCAAACGCCCCATGTGGTTGCCTGACCTAATGTTTCCTAGCCACATTGATATGTATTGGAGTTTTATTTGAAGTTTGTGATGCTTCCCATCTGCATATCAACTAATTTTCCTGTTCCCACTATTGACTTCCATGTGCATTATTCCATGAGCTGTGTTGATCCTTGCCTTTGCTTATAGAGCTGTAGTCTCTGCAAAGCAAAGCAAGGTCTATGCCCCCATTTTGTTGTTGTTGTTGTTGTTGTTGTTGTTTTTGCCTCAAAATGATCCAGGTCACTTTTATGTTCCGTCTCTTTGGTGAAAACTTCTATCACTGGCTCCCACTAATCACCTTTTGTTCTGATCATTGGCCCTGCCTCCATATTTGGTGCCACTCTTTGGTAGTTTCATGTGCTGCTGGTTGTCTTTTCTCATTTAGAGAGTATTATGGTGGTCACCCAGAGGCTGGGGCGGGAGAGATGGGAAACAGTTTTTTAACAGATACTTCAATAGTTTGGAGTAAGAAGTTCTGATGTTCTATTGCACAGTAAGTGGCTGTAGATCATGACAATGTATATTTTCTATCAAGTATGTAATAATAGATAAATGATAAATGGGGCTGGGCATTTGGCATAGTGGTTAAGATGCCACTTGGGATGCTTGCGTCCCATATTGGAATGCCTAGGTTTGAATCCTGCCTTCACTCCCGAATTGTACTTGCTACTAATGCACACATTGGGAAGCAGAAGGTGATGGATCAAGTGCTTGTGTGTGACTCCCAATGTGTGCTCCAGAGTGGGTCCCGGCTCCTAGCTTCCCCTCAGCCTAGTCCCAGCTGTTGAGGGACATTTGGGGAGTCAACCAGCAGACGGAAGATCTGCCAGTCTTCTCTGTCTCATTGCCTTTCAAATAAATAAATTAATAATAAAAGAAATGGTAAGTATTTGAGGAGGTAGATTTATTTTGATTGGCTATTACATAGTATATACATGTAACAATACATCACATTTGCAAATATGTGCAAATTTTATGTCTTTGAAATATAACCAAATAAGGAAGAAAGGATATAATGTCTTTGAGAGATGGCAGCCTTATATTCTTTTTTTTTTTTCAAAGATTACATTTATTTATTTGAGAAGTAGAGTTATAGACAGTGAGAGGGAGAGACAGAGAGAAAGGTCTTCCATCTGCTGGTTCACTTCCCAAATGGCTACAACGACCAGAGCTGAGCTGATCTGAAGCCAGGAGCCAGGAGCTTTTTCCTGGTCTTCCATGTGGGTGCAGGGGCCCAAGGACTTGGGCCATCTTCTACTGCTTTCCCAGGCCATAGCAGAGAGCTGGATTGGAATAGGAGCAGCCAGAACTAGAACTGGCGCCCATATGGGATGCCAGAGCCACAGGCAGAGGATTAACCCACTGCTCCACATTGCTGGCCCTGCCATACATTCTGTACATCAAAAATCACCTTTGTTGTCTTCCATTCCACATTAAATTTAACAACGATTACTTTATTCTACACTTAATGTTCTAATTTTTTCAACAATGTGGGGCTTTTTTGTAGACTAATTTTGATTTTCCCTTGTAATATCTAGTTCAGGATATGTTTTGCTTTTAGTTATCTTGACTTTTTAGTCTTTAATCTGGTACAGTTTTAAATCTTTTCATTATCTTTTATACCCTTGGCATTTAAAAGTATTAATGCTGTTTATTTAATGACATTTCCCTGCGTTTGGTTGCTTTAATGTTTCATCGTGATTAGAATCAGGTTCTGCATTTTTAGAAGGACTACCTAGATACATGATATTATGTTATTCTCAGGGTATTATGAAGTGACATGTTTGTTTACCCCTTATAGATGATGTTAATTTTGATCATTGATTAAGGTATTGTCCAGTTTGTCCACCGCACAGTTACAATTTTTCCTTTTATAGTTAACAAGCACTTGTGGGGAGATTCTTTGAGATGTGCCCTCTTTTCATCACCTTTCCTGCTTCCCAAATTTAGCATCTATTGATTCTGACCTTGGTCAATTCTTTACTGTGATGGCTATAAAATGTTGATTTTCTAAATTCATTTGTTAGTTCTAAAGGAAGTATTTTATTATAGTGATTTTTCCCTTTTATTAATTTGTTTAGTTGCTTATTTAGCACATGTATTAATGGATTCTATTTTATTTAATAACCTATTTTTAAAAATTCCTTTACTTATATACCTTACTGAAGGACAGAGAGACAGATTGAGTGAAAGCAATTCTTCCATCCATTGGTTCATGCCTCAAATGCCAGCAACTTCCAGGGATGGGCCAGGCAGAAGCCAGAATCATATTTACTCCAGTGATCAAATTTCCCAAATTTGACCAGTTGAAGCTTCTTCAAGTTGACTCCTGTATCTCCCCCTTTTAAAAATACTCCCTTACTTTCAAGGATGACAACATATTTTAGGCTCACTTATACTTTTCTTGTCTCAATCTGGCAATCAACTATTTCCAAGATCCATGAATCTTTTTGGTATGCAGCGGTGTTTAGAATTTGCGATCTGGTTCGCTGAACTCAAAAGGCCTCCATAGCCCTGGCAACTCATAACAAGAGCCTAGGGTGATTACCGATGCCATAAACAAGAGTGTCAATTTGTTAAGTCAACAATAGGAGTCACTGTGCACTTACTCCTCATGTAGGATCTCTGTCCTTAATGTGCTGTACATTGTGATTTAATGCTATAGCTAGTACTCAAACAGTATTTTACACTTTGTGTTTCTGTGTGGGTGCAAACTGTTAAAGCTTTACTTAATATATACTAAATTGATCTTCTGTATATAAAGAGAATTGAAAATGAATCTTGATGTGAATGGAAGGGGGAGAGGTAGTGGGAGAGGGGAGGGCTGCAGGTGGGAGAAGTTATGGGGGGAGGGGAAGCCATTGTAATCCATAAACTGCACTTTGGAAATTTATATTCATTCAATAAAAGTTAAAAAAAAAAAACTTAAAAAAAATTTGGGATCCGGGCACAAATCTGCAACTTGGGTGAGGCTTTGAGGCAGAATTGTTTCTTTTTCTTTCTTTTCTTCTTTCTTTCTTTTTTTTTTTTTTTTGAAAGGCAGACTTGCAGAAAAAGAGAAGAAAAAGTCCAACTGCTAGTTCACTCCCCATAACAGCTGCAATGGCCAGAGCCAGGAGCCTCGAGCACGTAGGTGCTTGGGCCATTCTCTACTGCTTTCCGAGCCACATCAGTAGGGAGCTACTTTGAAAATGGAGCAGCTGGTACTCAAACCAGCACCCATAAGGGATGCTGGCATCGCAGACAGCAGCTTTCCTCACTACACCACAATGTCAGTTCCAGGAGGGTTGTTTCTCCTTGATGTGTCATCCCCTGGGATTATATAACTGAGAGATGCTGTCTTAGTTCAACCTGCTGTAACGAATTCCATAGACTGCTGGCTTCCACAACATTATTCTTTACAGTTCTGGAGGCTGGAAGTCCAAATGCAGGGAGCCAGCATGGTCAGGTTCTTGGTGAAGCTGTGTTTCCTGGTTATGTCCTCACATGGCCTTTCCTTTGCGTGTATTCATAGACATTTCCTCCTTTTATAAGGACAGCAATCCTACTGCTTAGACTCAAAACCTCCTGTAAACAAAATCACCTCCTAAAAGTGCTCTTCCATACCCCATCACATTAATGACAAGGACGTCAACATGAAAATTTGGGGGTGAAACAGTCCATATCCCATCCGAAACAAACTATGTCTTTCCATTTGTTCAAATCTTCTATTTTTGTCTCTCAGGGTGCTTTTTTAAAGATAATTTTCTTTATAGCTTCTCCATGCTCCTTATTAAGTTTACTTTGAAGCATTTGTCCTTTTTTTGCTTGCTATTATAAATGGGACTTTCTTCTAATTGGTTATTTTTTATGCATATAAAGGCTATTGATTACATGTTAATTTTGTAGCTTACTGGCTTCCCCTAGAGAAACCACTTGGATATAACCTATTTTGTTAAACAGCTCCTGTATAGGTTTTGCCATTTCTTCCCTGGAAATTGATCATTTAACCTTTCTATTTCAACTGATTTAAATTGAATTTGGAAAATTAAATATTAAAAGTAAATTATCCATCTCACTTACTATTCTTACTTGCAGGTATATAAATTTACCCCTGTCATGTCTAAATTTTGTACTTTCTCTCCATTTAAAAAAATTAAATTAGTAATCTTTTCTATTTTGTTGATTTGTTTTAAAATAACCTATTTCTTAATTTTATTTGCTGTTTGTTGGTACTTATTAACTTCAGTTCTTACCTTCATTATTTCTTACCTTTTGCTTTCTTTCAGGTTTCTTTGTTGTCCTTTAAGTTTTCCAGTTGGGAATTTAATTTCATTTTTAATTTTATTGACAGATTTTTCAAAGTTATGAATTTAATCCTTTTTAGAATATATTTCTTCTTTTCAAAAATTTTAAAATTTGCCTATTAATTTATTTTAAACTGCAAAGAGATGAAGAGAGACAGAGAGATATCTTCCATCCACTGGGTCACTTTCCAAATATCCCAACAGGGTGGGCTAGGTGAGGCTGAAGCCAAGAGTTCTTAATCAATTTTCCCACTTGGGTGTCAGGGACCCAAGCGCATGGGCTGGAATCATAGGTGGAGCTGGGACTTGAATTCAGGCACTTTGGTAGGGGAAATGGGTGTCCCAAATGGAATTTTAATTGCTACACCAAACACCCATCCCTATGAGTTTTATTGTAAATTGTTTTAAACACATCCCATTTATTCTGATGTATAGTGTTTTCATTAGTATTTTTTTTTTTGTTGTTGTTGTTAAGCAACAGGACACACCATGATGTTTTTGCACTATTTTTGTGGAAATTCTATAATTTCTGTTTGTATTTCCCCATTCATTCAAAAATTGTTTAATTGAAGATTATTTTTTCTGGTGGGAGGATTTTTTTTAGATTTTTTAAGTCATTTTCAGTTTCTACTTGTATTTCATTTTGGTCAGAATATTTTTGTAATATTTCTACTTTATGAAACTCACCAACATTGTCTTTTGCCTGAGAAGTTGTATTTTCTATTATCAGGCTAAGTTGTTCAATATATGTTCAGAAGATCTACAACACTGATTATGTTCTTAGGTATTACAAAATATAGCGTAAATATTGCTAACTTAAACTATCGATCTGAAGATGATGTGTTAAAGTTTCCTATTATCACTATCTTTTTGTCTACTGTTACATCTCCTGTACTTTTTGCTTTATGTGGGCATTAGCTGTGACATGAATTTTTGTGATTTGGGACTTTGAGTTTTAAAGTGTCCTTGACTTCACTTAACACATTTTTGTCTTGAAGTCTTATTTGAATGATCTTTGCTTTGCAACCATTCCCTCTTTTCTATTAGCCTGCATCCTCTTGACTTGTTTTAACCCTTTTTGTTTCACATTATTTTAGATGTGTCTATTGGGTGAAGTAGAGTTAGATTTGCTTTTAAA
Organism: Lepus europaeus; assembly: GCF_033115175.1. Lineage (NCBI taxonomy): Eukaryota > Metazoa > Chordata > Mammalia > Lagomorpha > Leporidae > Lepus > Lepus europaeus. Next base: position 67,656,704 of record NC_084838.1, on the reverse strand, counting down.
ACAATTTGGGATCATTTTTTAAAAAGATTTTATTTATTTTATTTGAGAGATAGAGTTATAGACAGTGAGAAGTAGATACAGAGAGAAAGGTCTTCCTTCCATTGGTTCACTCCCCAAATGGCTACAACGGTTGGAGCTGCACCAATCTGAAACCAGGAGCCAGGCACTTCTTCCCAGTCTCCCACAAGGGTGCAGGGGCCCAAGGACATGGGCCATCTTCTGCTTTCCCAGGCCACAGCAGAGAGCCAGATTGGAAGAGGAGCAGCCAGGACTAGAACCGGCACCCACAGGTGGAGGATTAACCCACTGTGCCATGGCACCAGCCCCATCATTTTGTTTTAATAGTCAAATTAAGGCTAGCTACATTTGTTGATATGACTGATAAGTTTAGTTTCAACACTGTCATATTATTGTAGGCAACAGAGTCTGTGTATATCACTCTTGGGTCTTTTTAAAAAATTTAGCCTTCAGAAAACTTTGTAATTTTGGTAATTTTAGCTTTTCATCTATTCCTTTTATAGTGCTCTTATTTCTCTTTTTTCTACTTAATTTTTTTACATTTTTACTTGTTGGCTTTAAATATTTTACTCCCACCTATTTCCTATAATGATCAGTGACCCAATTTTATTTTTTCTCTTTCTACTTTTTTCTTATCACAGTCAGTTGAATTTTTGACTTTGTCACAAGATGGAGTGTTTACATACTGTTCTTCCAATTCATGTCCCTACCCTTGATTTAGTGTTAAGTATTTGATGAAATATTTTATTTATCTAGGCTTTTGCTAAATTTCCCAGTCATCTCTTCCTTGGATGGAGCTGATTCTCAAGTAGATCTTCTAGGAAATGTTTCTGAGAAGAGAATTCCCCTAATTCTTGCGCATTTATAATTGCCTTTCTGTAGCTTTGCTGCTTGAAGGAGAGCTTAGTTAGGTATAAAATCTTTGGCTTCTGCTTTTTTTCCTTGATTTCATTGACATTGACATTAGCTCTTTGTATGTTGCTCTTGAGAAATTTGATGACTGTGAATTTTGTTACCTTATAATAATTAGTTCTTTTCACTTGGCGGAATCTTTGTCTTTAAAATCTTCAATTATATTAGACTCTATCTCAGAATTGGTCTTTCATTACATAGATTTTTTTATTTTTGGAAACTTTTCTCAGATTATATATAAATATGTATGCATACACACATATTTGCCTTTTCAGTGGCTCCAGTTATGCATATATTGGATTTGATTTGCCTTTCTTTTCAGTGATTTTTTTCTCTGATCCTTGTTATGTCTTTTTCTAATTTTAATTCATCTTGTTTTCTTGCTTTGTTCAGTGACCCTTATGATCATTTTATTCTATTTTTTAGATACCTTGTAATTTTTTCTTTATTTTTAAGATTTTTTTCTTTATTACCTTTCTGAAGTTCAATCACTATTCATTGCATATCTTCCTGATGTATTTCTCTTCTCATTTTTTTGGATTTCTGACTTAATATATTTTTACTTATCTAAATTATTGATAGTTTTTAATTTCATATTTTCTTTTTGGGAGTTTATCATCAAAGTATTGTAATTCTCACTTATTTTCTTTTTACAATGAAAATTTTAATACAGAATTGGTCTGAGTTTTTATTTTTGTTTCTCTATTTCCAGCCATTTCAGGTAGAGGACTCATCACTGAAGAATAATACCCTCTTGTTCTAGGATAGTAAAAAACAGTTACTTTAATGGATGATCCTTTTGTTGGTGAAAGTATTGGTGTAGTGATTGGTGTAACTTATATTTCCCCGTTCTTTCTGTAGAGTTCTTAATTCTTTCCTTTTTATTTCCTTTTGTGGCCTAGTGCTATATTTTTGAGAGAGCACTCCCTGTTTCTCCATAATCATTTGTGTTTCAAAAAATGCTTTGAAGAGACATTAGTAGAGATTCTCATTCCATTCACTTTCAAATGTTTGTTGCCAGAATTATGAACTACTAAAGTCCTAGACCCTATACTTTATAATAGTTCTATTTTCACTTAATGTAAGTCTTATAAACCTATTTCCTTGTTTGCTTAAACACCTCTAAGGCAGTCCCTATTCCTGAAAGCCACAAGATTTAATCGCCATGGAAGTTCTGTTGGAATTTAGTGTATATTTTTCTATTCTCAGATCATTTGGTCTTTGTGGTAATTTCCATTTCTTAGTAATTTGGAAGATGTGGTTTATTTAAAGTTCTTATTTAGTCTAAGATTTTTTGAAAGAATGTGTAAAGATTAGGAGCCAGGATGCTGCCTTTATGTTATGGCCAAGCATAATCTCTCCAATAACTTCTAGGTTGATATCTTTACTGTTTACTAAAATGATGAATTCAGATGAGAATTTCTTTTAGTAATCCTTCATGGCATTTAAATTTGAGAACTTAAATGTTACTCAGTTTGGGAAATTCTTAGTTACTTGCATTTTATAATCTCTATCTACACACACACACGCACACACATTAGATATATTTCTCAGTATTATTTTCTATTTCACTAATTCTTTTTGTCAGTCTATCATTATCAGATTTTTATATCAGTGACTGCATTTTTATTTCTAAGATTTCCAAATATTTTATATGCATTTGTACACTTTATTTATCTCTCTGAATATCTTACACATATTTATTATAATTCTTTGTCAAAATGGCTTAATTTTTTTTTCTAGAGTGAATTCATGTTTGTGCCATTGATTTTTCTTCAATGAGGAAAACTTCCCTTTTTAGCATTATTCAATTTCCTCTTTTTAAATTCTATTTTTTAGGTTCATTTGGATTGGTTATTATTTATGTTTTATTTGGAATTTTTCTCTGTCATCATCCTTTACTGTAGTATTTTTGTGTTGTCCCTCCTTTCAGTTTCGGATGCACCAGAACAAAACCAAGATTTCTATTAGTAACCTTATACTTCTAGCCAATTGTGATATTGGGGACACTGCAGATTCTGCCACTACACTAGAAGGCAGCTTGTTTCCTTTTCTATGTGGGGGCCATGTGTGCATAATTCAGCCTCCTTGAATCCAATTTCCAACAATCATGGCACAGGGTTGCAGTGAGTTCAGCCCTGTGAGCTGTTTTATCAGCTTATTTTCTCTGAATCAGGTAGTCCTATTCTGTGTCCCAGTTCCTTGAAATCTGACTCCAGACTCACACTTCAGTTTGAACACTTTCTTAGCTTAACTTGCTGCTACTTGTTTCTGCATCTCAAGTTTAGAAATTCCATGACCTATTCCTGATGTCAAATTTGCATTTTTCCTTCTAATTTTTGTTCATGAAAGCAAATTTCTTCCTTCTTTTAGAAGGGTGATGACTTTACTAATATTGCTAAATGTTTAGAACATAAGATATGTGTCAAACCATAAACTTAACACATCACTTTGACTTGTATATGTCAGAATCAGGAAGAGAAGTATGATATGCTCAAGTTGGATAATTAGAGAATATTTTGATAAATTGATTATTTTCATGAGTAAAAGAAACATCAAAGAATAGAGCAGAATAAAGGAAACCACAGGAGATAACATAGTACCTTGGGATAGTAACAGAACATTTACTCCCCAGAGGAAGGAGAATGTGCCATAACCTAGAGGGACACAGCTGGGTTGAGAAGGGTGCCCGATAGGATCTGGGGCCTCAAGTTGAGGGACATAGCCACCCCAGGTGAGCTTGTGTAGAAAAGGCTAAGGGAATAAGTAAACTAAATTCATTCTCTTCCTTCAAGCTCTTGATAATGCTCCCTTCAGTCACCTCTAACAGGAAACCAGAGATAAGAAATCCTGTTGTTGATTTAGTCCAAATAGTTATTCAGCTTCCCCATGCAAAAGAAGGGTGAAGTATGTATAGCATATAAAGAGTGAGATGGAGCTAAGGTTTTCCAAAAATGATTGTAACAATATTTACTGACTCATATGTTCTTCTAGATCACAGTGATGCTCCTATAAAGTGCTAGAGTCCGATCCTGTCTCCACGAGTGGGCCTTAATGACTGCTCAAACAAAGCAGGATAAGGTAGAAGTGAGCCTATGTAAATGTTGAGGTTGTCATATAAGGTAATACAACTTTCACCTGACTCTTTCTTTTGGCACTTACCCTTGAACCTCTGGGGCAGATGGAGAGATCCAGCTGAAGCAGAACTGAGTCCCCAGGCCCTCATCCTGATTAAGCTCACAGTTGACTATTTCCATCATCTTGTTAGCCTTGTGAGTGAGCCATCATGCAAGGGGATCTTTCAGCCCATGGTGGAATCAGTCCAGGGCACAGTGCACAGTACATTGATTAGAAAAAAGCTATCATCAAAAAAACTGCTCACATTGTAGATTTGTGATCAAAATGAATAACTCTTGTTCAAGTCACTAAAGCTTGTGATAGTTTGTTGCCCATCAAATAAGAACAAGGGGGAAATGGGAGGAAATCTAGCATACCTGGAGTGAACTTCTTACTCAGTTTAAAGGTCCTATCCTGAGAGACTGTGCACCTGACCTCATCAGTGCTTCGTGACTTAGATGTTTCCTCTTCTCTCATAACACTCCACAGACGATGACTTATCATGAAATCCAACTTGTGGTTTTAATTATCCATATTACTTGTTCGGTTTTTCCCATTAGATTACATGTTCCATGAACACAGATATCAAGGTTTGGTGATTATGTCACCCCCAGTGCCCAATACGGTCTCAGACATAGTACAAGTTTATTATACATTGGTTAAATAAATGTGGATCTGGGCCTTTTTTTCCCCCTAGCTTTAACTTTCTAAGAACTTTCATGAGTTGTCATTCAGAGCCCCAGGATAGCAGATTAAGGAGCAGTTGTGAGCAGCACCACAGCATGAGCCTGCGGTTTGAGCAGTTTCTCTCTATAATAAACCAGCCTTTCAGAGTGCCTGATTTGACACCACTATCATTTTTGCAGAGCACCAATATAAAATGACTTCATATCGTTAAAAATGATTTCTCAAATGTGTTTCTTAGGAGGAAAGTGAAACAGGGAAAAGAAATGATGTGGCTTTTAAAAATACTATTTTTGAGGAAAGAAGGGTGAAGAAATAGGGAGAAAGTTAGGGTCAATGAAATAGGAAGAAAGATGTGGTAGCTCTCCCTCTATCAGGCATATCAGACAGTGTTCCAAAGAGCAGACAGCATGGAATTTAGAGGCAGAATTAAATTTGGTTCCTGTTTCAGCTACTTACAAAAGTTGTTGGGGAAGTCAACTTATGTTCTTCTTTAAAAAACATTTAATTTTTTGAAAGGCAAAGCCTCCCAAGGTCTACATATGTAGATTGCCTTCCTGGTCTGTATCAGAATGACATTGGAATTGGGAGTGGGTTGAGATATGAACTAGATATCCTGGTATGGGATGTGGTATCTCAAGTGACATCTAAACTACTGTACTAAACATTCACACGTCACCCATTTTTTGAAATAGAAATGTGGAGATAATAGGGGCTGTACCGCAACAAGAATGAGTGTGTATGTAGAACATAGTCCAGCTTGACTTATATAGGTTGGAGTTGTTTCTCTTTGTTGCCAAAGAATTTTGGTTTCTGTTATTGTAGACACATGGTGAGTAGAATGATGCTTAACCTAGCTGTCAGAATCAGTTTATAGAAAAAATGGCAAATATCTAGAAAATAACTTAGTTTATAACTCTGAGGAGTGACATTGTCATTCTCAATGTTTCTGCTGACTGATGTGGAAGTCAAATCTGTTGGGTTTCTTTAGCTTGTGAATAAAAAAAAAATGGTTGTGTTAAGAATAAAAAAAAATGGTTGTGTTAATAATAAAAACTTAATGTTAGTGATACCAGATCTTGGTTTACAAATCTTAAAGGGCTGGACGTCCACAAGTTTTGGTAGAATTTCCAGAAATGCAGCTTTAGATTGATTCTGGTGTCTTCTTGCTGTTTCACTGGCATTGAGCAACATGTGTTCCGTTCCAGGAAATTCCACAGAGAAACTAACCACGTGAAGAATCTGTTTTGACCTTTGTGAGAAGCTCCACTTAGATGAATGAAGCATGGAGTCTACTTTTTTTTTTTTTCTAATCTGTACTAGTTGCTTTGGAGTCTTCAGAATAACACTGTTACAGAGGCTTCCCAGAATTCTCAATGCTATTGGAAAAGCAAAGATCCATAACTAAACTCTTATGACATGAGAAGCATCCTATTGTATTGTGCTCGGTCAAGTTTGGTCCTACAGCAAAGTTACCTGCAGACCAACATGTTATAGCACTTAATGATACATTGCTTTAAATTCAGAAACTTCTATCTACCAGTTGTACAGAAACTGCCACTTGGTGCCTGCACCACATATTGGAGTGTTGGTCTGCGTCCTGGCTACTCTGCTTCTGATCCATCTCTCTGTCAATGTCCCAGCAGATGATGGCTCAAGTATCTGAGTCCCTGCCAAGCACATGGGAGACCCAGATTCAGTTCCTGGTACGTGGCTTTGGCCTGGTCCAGCCCCAGCTGTTGCCACAATTTGGAGAGTAAACCAGTCTCTATGTTTCCGTCTATGTGTATTTCTGTCACTCTGTCTTTCAAATGAATAAATAAATAAATCTTTTTTTTCATTTATTAAACTTTTATTTAATATAAATTTCCAAAGTACAGCTTATGGATTACAATGGCTTCCCCCCTCCCAAAACTTCCCTCTCACCGGCAACCCTCCCCTTTCCCGCTCCCTCTCCCCTTCCATTCAGAACAAGATTCATTTTCCATTCTCTTTATATACAGAAGATCAGTTTAGTATATATTAAGCAAAGATTTCAAGTTCGCCCCCATATAGCAACACAAAGTGAAAAAAATACTGTTGGAGTACTAGTTATAGCATTAAATAACAGTGTACAGCAAATTAAAGACAGAGATCCTACATAATATTTTTTAAAAAATTAATTTTCTATGCCATTTACAATTTAACATCAGGTTTTTTTTTCCATTTCCAATTATCTTTATATACAGAAGATCGATTCTGTATATAATTAGTAAAGATTTCATCAGTTTGCACCCACACAGAAACACAAAGTGTAAAAATACTGTTTCAGTACTAGTTATAGCATCACTGCACATTAGACAACACATTAAGGACAGATCCCACATGAGATGTAAGTACACAATGAATCCTGTTGCTGACTTAACAATTTGACACTCCTGTTCATGGCGTCAGTAACCTCCCTAGGCTCTAGTCATGAGTTGCCAAGGCTATGGAAGCCTTTAGGGTTTGCCGACTTTGATCTTAGTCTGATAGGGTCATAGTCAAAGTGGAAGTTCTCTCCTCCCTTCAGAGAAAGGTACCTCCTTCTTTGATGGCCCTGTTCTTTCCACTGGGATCTCACTCGCAGAGATCTTTCATTTAGGTGTTCTTTTTTTCTTTTCCATGGTATCTTGGCTTTCCATGCCTACAATACTCTCAAGGGCTCTTCAGCCATATCCGAATGCCTTAAGGGCTGATTCTGAGGCTAGAGTGTTATGTAGTACATCTGCAATTCTATGAGTCTGCTGTGTATCCCGCTTCCCATGTTGGATCCTTCTCTCCCTTTTTGATTCTATCAGTTAGTATTAGCAGACACTTGTCTTGTTTATGTGATCCCTTTGACTCTTAGACCTATCAGAGCCATCAATTGTGAACTGAAATTGATCACTTGGACTAGTGAGATGGCATTGGTACATGCCACCTTGATGGGATTGTATTGGAATCCTCTGGCACATTTCTAACTTCACCATTTGGGGCAAGTCCGATTGAGCATGTCCCAAATTGTACATCTCCTCCCTCTCTTTTTCCACTTTTATATTTAAGAGGGATCACTTTTCAGTTAAAATTTAAACACCCAAAAATAAATGTGTGTTAATTACAGAGTTCAACCACTAGTACTAGAACAACAACAACAACAATAACAACAAAAAATACTAAAAAGGATAAAGTATTGCATGGTACATCAACAGTCAGGACAAGAGCTGATCAAGTCATTGTTTCTCATAGTGTCCATTTCACTTCAGCAGGTTTCCCCTTTGGTGCTCAGTTGTCACCGATCAGGGAAAATAAATGATATTTGTCTCTTTGGGACTGGCTTAATTCACTCAGCATGATGTTTTCCAGATTCCTCCATCTTGTTGCAAATGACCAGGTTTCATTGTTCCTTACTGCTGTATAGTATTCTATGGAGTACATGTCCCATAATTTTTTTTTTATTTTTATTTATTTTTTTTGACAGGCAGATTGGACAGTGAGAGAGAGACAGAGAGAAAGGTCTTCCTTTTGCCGTTGGTTCACCCTCCAATGGCCGCCGCGGTAGCGCGCTGCGGCCGGCGCACCGCGCTGTTCCGATGGCAGGAGCCAGGTGCTTCTCCTGGTCTCCCCTGGGGTGCAGAGCCCAAGCACTTGGGCCATCCTCCACTGCACTCCCTGGCCACAGCAGAGAGCTGGCCTGGAAGAGGGGCAACCGGGAAAGGATCGGTGCCCCGACCGGGACTAAAACCCGGTGTGCCGGCGCCGCGAGGCGGAGGATTAGCCTGTTGAGCCACGGCGCCGGCCCCCCATAATTTCTTTATCCAGTCTACTGTTGATGGGCATTTGGGTTGGTTCCAGGTCTTAGCTATTGTGAATTGAGCTTCAATAAACATTAATGTGCAGATGGCTTTTTTATTTGCCAAATTAATTTCCTTCGGGTAAATTCCAAGGAGTGGGATGACTGGGTTGTATGGTAGGGTTATATTCAGGTTTCTGAGGAATCTCCAGACTGACTTCCATAGTGGCTTAACCAGTTTGCATTCCCACCAACAGTGGGTTAGTGTCCCTTTCTCCACACATCCTCTCCAGCATCTATTGTTGGTGGATTTCTGAATGTGAGCCATTCTCACTGGGGTGAGGTGAAACCTCATTGTGGTTTTGATTTGCATTTCCCTGATTGCTAGTAATCTTGGACATTTTTTCATGTGTCTGTTGGCCATTTTGATTTCCTCTTTCAAAAAATGTGTATTGAGGTCCTTGGCCCATCTCTTAAGTGGGTTGTTTGTTTTGTTGTTGTGGAGTTTCTTGATTTCTTTGTAGATTCTGGTTACCAACCCTTTATCTGTTGCATAGTTTGCAAATATTTTTTCCCATTCTGTCAGTTGCCTCTTCACTTTCCTGACTGTTTCTTTTGAGGTATAGAAACTTCTCAATTTGATGCAATCCCAAATGTTAATTTTGGTTTTGACTGCCTGTGCTTCTGGGGTCTTTTCCAAGAAGTCTTTGCCTGTACCTATATCTTGCAGGGTTTCTCCAATGCTCTCTAATAATTTGATGGTGTCGGGTCATAGATTTAAGTCTTTAATCCATGTTGAGTTGATTTTTGTGTAAGGTGAAAGGTAGGGGTCTTGCTTCATGCTTCTGCACGTGGAAATCCAGTTTTCCCAGCACCATTTATTGAATAGACTGTCCTTGCTCCAGGAATTGGTTTTAGATCCTTGATCAAATATGAGTTGGCTGTAGATGTTTGGGTTGATTTCTGGTGTTTCTATTCTGTTCCATTGGTCTATCCATCTGTTTCTGTACCAGTACCATACTGTTTTGATTACAACTGCCTATAGTATGTCCTGAAATCTGGTATTGTGATGCCACTGGCTTTGTTTTTGTTGTACAAGATTGCTTTAGCTATTCGAGGTCTCCTGTGCTTCCATATGAATATCAGCATCATTTTTTCCAGATCTGAGAAGAATGCCTTTGGTATCTTGATTGGTATTGCATTGAATGTATAAGTTGCTTTTGGGAGAATAGACATTTTGATGATATTGATTCTTCCAATCAATGAGCATGGAAGATTTTTCCATTTTTTGGTATCCTCTTATATTTCTTTCTTTAAAGTTTTGTAGTTTTCATCGTAGAGATCTTTAACGTCCTTGGTTAAGTTTATTCCAAGGTATTTGATTGTTTTTGTAGCTATTGTGAATGGGATTGATCTTAGAAGTTCTTCCTCAGCCATGGCATTACCTGTGTATACAAAGGCTGTTGATTTTTGTGCATTGATTTTATATCCTGCTACTTTGCCAAACTCTTCTATGAGTTCCAATAGTCTCTTAGTAGAGTTCTTTGGATCCCCTAAATAAATAATCATATCATCTGCAAAGAGGGATAGTTTGAGTTCTTCCTTCCCAATTTGTATTCCTTTAATTTCTTTTTCTTGCCTAATAGCTCTGGCTAGAACTTCCAGAACTATATTGAACAACATTGGTGAGAGTGGGCATCCCTGTCTGGTACCAGATCTCAGTGGAAATGCTTCCAACTTTTCCCCATTCAATAGAATGCTGGCCGTGGGTTTTTCATAAATTGCTTTGATTGTATTGAGGAATGTTCCTTCCATACCCAGTTTACTTAGGGTTTTCATCATGAAAGGGTGTTGTATTTTATCAAATGCTTTCTCTGCGTCTATTGAGAGAATCATATGGTTTTTCTTCTGCAGTTTGTTAATGTGGTGTATCACGTTGATTGTTTTGCGAACGTTGAACCATCCCTGCATACCAGGGATAAATCCCACCTGGTCTGGGTGGATGATCTTTCTGATGTGTTGTTGCATTCTATTGGCCAGAATTTTATTGAGGATTTTTGCATCTATGTTCATCAGGGATATTGGTCTGTAATTTTCTTTCAATGCTGCATCTTTCTCTAGCTTAGGGATCAAGGTGATGCTGCCTTCATAGAAAGAATTTGGGAGGATTCCCTCTTTTTCAATTGTTTTGAATAGTTTGAGAAGAATTGGAGTTAGTTCTTCTCTAAATGTCTGGTAGAACTCAGCAGTGAATCCTTCTGGTCCTGGGCTTTTCTTTGTTGGGAGGGCCTTTATTACTGTTTCAATTTCTGTCTCAGTTATGGGTCTGTTTAGGTTTTCTATGTCTTCCTGGCTCAATTTCAGTAGGTTGTATGTGTCCAAGAATCTATCCATTTCTGATAGATTTCCCTGTTTGCTGGCATACAAGTCCTTGTAGTAATTTCTGATGATTCTTTTTATTTCTGTGGTGTCTGTTGTTATGTTTCCATTTTCATCTCTGCTCCTATTGATTTGGGTATTTTCTCTTCTTTTTTAGTTAGTTGGGCCAATGGGGTGTCAATTTTGTTTATTTTTTCAAAAAACCAGCTCCTCGTTTGGCTGATTTTTTGTAATTTTTTTTTATTCAATCCTGTTGATTTCTTCTTTGATTTTAATTATTTCTCTTCTCCTACCAGTTTTGGGTTTGTTTTGCTGCAGATTTTCTAGATCCTTGAGATGACTTGAAAGCTCATCTATTTGGTGCCTTTCCAATTTCTTGATGTAGGCACCTATTGATAAAAACTTTCCTCTTAACACTGCTTTTATTGTATCCCATAGGTTTTGGTATGTTGTGCTGTTATTCTCATTTACTTCCAGAAAATTTTTGATTTCTCTTTTAATTTCTTCTATGACCCATTGTTCATTCAGGAGCATGTTGCTCAATCTCCATGTGTTTGCATGTGCTCTAGGGATTCCCGAGTTGCTAATTTCCAATTTCATTCCTTTGTGGTCTGAGAAGCTGCATGGTATGATTCTAATTCTTTTGAATTTGCTGAGACTTGCTTTATGGCCTAGTATGTGGTCAATCCTAGAGAAGGTTCCATGTACTGCTGAGAAGAATGTAAAGTCTTTAGATGTAGGATGAAATGTTCTGTAGATATCTGTTAGATCCATTTGGGCTATAGTGTTATTTAAATCTACTGTCTCCTTGTTGATCTTCTGTCCCCTGATATGTCTATCTCTGAGAGTGGAGTATTGAAGTCCCCCAGTACTATTGTGTTGGGGTCTAAGTCTCCCTTTAAGTCCCTTAACAAGTCTTTTAAATAAGCTGGTGCCCTGTGATTAGGTGCATATACATTGATAATCGTTATATCTTCCTGTTGAATGGATCCCTTAATCATTAAATAGTGCCCCTCTTTGTCTCTCCTGACAGTTTTTGTGGTAAAGTTTATGTTGTCCGATATTAAGATGGCTATGCCTGCTCTTTTTTCATTTATGTTGGCATGGTATATATTTTTGCAGCCTTTCACTTTCAGTCTGTATGCATCATTGTTGGAAAGATGAGTTTCTTGTAAGCAGGAAAAAGATGTGTTTTGTTCCTTAACCCAATCAGCCAATTGGTGTTTTTTAACTGGGCAGTTCAGGCCATTAACATTCAATGTGACTATTGAGAAGGAGTAACTTTACCCTGTCATTTGCCAAAGATATTTTCTAATATATGGTTTGAGATTCCTGTGATCTTTTGCTGTGAGGTTTCCTTCCTTTACCTTCTTTCATATTGGTGACCGTGTTTCTGTGTTTCTGTGTGGAACACATCTTTAAGCATCTTTTGCAGGGCTGGACGAGTGGTGACAAATTCTTTCAATGTCTGTTTGCTGTGAAAGGTCTTTATTTCACCTTGATTCACAAATGAGAGCTTTGCAGGATATAATATTCTGGGCTGGCAGTTTTTCTCTCTTAGTACCTGGGCTATATCTCGCCATTCTCTCCTAGCTTGTAGAGTTTCTGATGAGAAGTCAGCTGTGAGTCTAATTGGAGATCCTCTGAGAGTAATCTGGCGTTTCTCTCTTGCACATTTTAGGATCTTTTCTTTATGTTTCACTGTGGTAAGTTTGATTACGACGTGTCGTGGTGAGGATCTCTTTTGGTCATGTTTATTAGGGGTTCTATGAGCTTCCTGTACTAGGATGTCTCTGTCCTTCTCCAAACCTGGGAAATTTTCTGCTAGTATCTCACTAAAAAGGCCTTCTAATCCTTTCTCTCTCTTCATGCCTTCAGGAACTGCTAGAACCCAAATGTTAGGTTTTTTAATAGTATCCTGTAGATTCCCGACAATATTTTTTAGATTTCTGATTTCTTCTTCTTTTCTTTGATTTGCCTGTTTCCTTTCCTGTTCTCTGTCTTCTAATTCCGATATTCTCTCTTCTGCTTCACCCATTCTGTTTTTAAGGCTTTCTAATGTGTTTGTCATTTGATCTATTGAGTTCTTCATTTCATTATGATTTCTCATCACTATCATAGTTTCATGTTCTACTAGTTGTTTCATTTCATTTTGATTCCTCCTTAATGTTTCATTTTTGCGTGACAGATTTCTATCTTGTCCATTAAGGATTTCTGTAGTTCAAGAATTTGTTTTTGAGAACTTCTTAATGTTCTTATCAATTTTTTGAGATCCTCTTCTTGCATTTCCTTTATCTCTTCATAATCTTGGATTGGGGTGTCTTGTTCATTTGGGGGCATCATAGTGTCTTCCTTGCTCTTGTTACCTCGGTTTCTACGTTTGTTGTTTGGCATGTTGGATATAATTTATGGATTTTTTTTTTGCTGTGGTGTTTTTTTCTCGTTATACTATGCTTCTAAGTGGGCTGTCTGCTTTGATGGATCCTTAGAGGCTGTGATGGGTGTGGCCAGAGAGCTCTGCTTGATTCTTCGGGTTTAAGGCTGTGCAAAAAGTGACTCACCCAGATTGTTCTCTCCCTTGCTCCTTGCTGGATTTTTTTTTTTTTTTTTGACTCAGTTGGGAAGTAATTCCACACAGCTGAGTGGAATTGAGGGTAGTTGAAATCTTGCCTCTGTGAGTATTCGTTTGATCTACCCCTGGGACCACACAAAGAGTTTATGCAGCCCTCAATGTGTTCTCAAGTTTCGTCACAGTCCCAAGGTTACTGAGTTTGTGTACTCGGTGAGTTCGCTGGCCCCCCTTCGGATTTTCACAGTCGCAGATAGTTAGCTTCACCTGTTTTCACTAGATTCTAACCTGTTATTTCTCCCGACCAGAGTCAAGTTTTTCTGCCTGGCTACTCGTGTTTGCCACTTTACAAATGTAAAATGGCGCCTGCTGTTTGTTTTGCTCGGCTTTGTTAGGTGAGTGGAGAGAGAGGCTAGTGTCCGTGCTGGTTCCCCTGATTTATTCGTGTTTTTTCTTTTTTTTTCTCTTCAGTCAGCCTGGTGATCTTTGCCCAGTGGGGTCTCAGGCCTCTGCCTTTCCCCGCCAATGTCTCGGGTTTCTGAGGTTTTTGTCCCACGCTGGCGAGATTCTGTGGCTCGGCTCCCGCGGCTGGGCCTCTACGCAGTGGGCTCCCTGTAGGTCCTCTGTGTCACATCCACTAGATCCGGAAGCATTTCCTCTGCAGTTTTTTTCTTGAGTCTTTTCCTGAGGCTACAGTAATTCCACTTTTATTAAACTATATTTTCCCAGACTATCGGTGCATGTCCTCACTATCCACCATCTTGGCTCCACCCCCATAAATCTTTTCTAAAAAAGATACAATCCTTTAAATTCAGAAATGTCCCTCAGATAGTTGTGCAGATAACATGTTTATCAAAATCCTGAAGCATCTCAAACTCCTAAGCCCTCTTGCTATATTAATGCATTCATAAATTATGATACTGGTGCATAGTCCTGTTTCAATAGCTTGAATTTGAAAGGGCAAGAAAGTGATACTGATCTCAAAGGCATGGGTAGGAAATTTTAGGCATTATCGTGAAAATTTTTAAAGTTAGGGCTTTTATTGGTGCTTCAAATCATATGCAAGGGAATTTCAAAATGTTGGTGGAAAATAGAATGACAATATAAATAAATATTGGTGCAAAATTTTTTTGAAATCCTTGCATAGATTTTTATAATACTTGTTTTCCATGAGTTTTTTTTTTCCAAAAATGGTATTTATTTATTTTAAAAGGAGACACAAACAGGAAGAGACTCAGAGACAGATAGAGATACCTCACCTGCTAGATCATTCTCTAAATGCCTATTGCAGTCAGGGCCAGGCCAGGCCAAATACAGGAGCCAGGAACTGAATCCAAGTCTCTCACATGGATGGCAGGAACACAACCACTTTTCACAGAACCTGCTTCCCTCAAGGTGTGCATTATCGGTAAACTGGGATGGAGAGCAGAGCTGGGACTTGAACTCAGGTACTCTGATATTGGATGCAAGTCTCTCAAGAAAAGGTTGAACGGCTACGCCAAGTTCTTGCCCCAAGTGAGTTTTTCAAAGACTCTTTCTGTGTATGGATTTCACATTATTTTGGTACCATTTTATCTTTTAATTCCATTTTTCATGAACTTTTTGAAATACTCCTGTATATTTATTTTTAAAATAAGATTTACTTATTTATTTCAAAGAGAGAGAATGAGAATGAACCTTGCATTCATTGGTTCATTCTCCAAATGCCAAATGACTGAAACAGTTGGGGCTGGGCCAGGAAGAAGCCAGAAGCTGGATCTCCCATGTTGGTGGCAGGAGCCCAAGCATTTAGACATCATCCACTGCCTTCCCAGGTATATTAGCAAGGAGCTGAACAGAAGACAGGGTAGCTGGGACTCAAACTCCAGTATAGGAAAACAGTGATTTATCCTGGTGCAGATTTATCCTGGTACGAACTATGCAGGCCCTCTGACTAGGCTAAAGCATAGCCCTTGGGCTATTTTCCCATGAATTCCCATCCTGTTTTTCACATGTATGATGCATTCAAGCGTTGTTAATATTCCTGAGTTTCAGTTTTATCGTCTGTAAAATGGGTTATACTATTGACCTCCATGGACTATTGACCTCCATGGACTACTCTGAAGATGTAGATGGTTTATGTACCCCCCCCTCTCTCATACACACACACACACACACACTCCCCACAAAAGTAACCTGCCTAGCACATCCTGTGAAAGTTCTTTCTCTTCTGCTTTGATCTTAGTGCTTGTTTCCCTTCAAAATTCATGTGTTGAACTCTGGACCCCCAAGGTGATGGTATTGGGAGGCAGAGCCTTTGGGAAGTGAGTAGGTCATGAGGACAGAACTCTCGCAAAAGGGAATGGTACCCTTAGAAGAGAGGCTGCAGAGAAGCCTCTTGCCCTTTCCACTGTGTGAGGACGCAGTAAGAAGGCACTATGGGTCAGCACACCTTCATTAGACACAAGAACGTGCCTTGATCTTGAGCTTCTCAGGCACCAGAACTATGAAAAACAAGTTTTTGCTGATCATAAGCCACCCAGTCTGTTGTGTTTTGTTATAGAAGCCCATGTAGAATAAGACATCTTCCTTTACCTCAACTCATATATTCCCATCAGCAGTCTTCTTCAAAAATTGATTGATTCGTTTGAGAGGCACAGTGATAGGAGAGAGGAGAGGGGAGAGAGGGGAGAGAGGGGAGAGAGGGAGATCTTTTATCCCCTGGTTCTTTCCCCAGATGGCCTTAATGGCTGTGGCTGTGTCAAGCTGAAGCCAGGAATCCTGAACTCCATTTAATTTCCTCATGGATGGCAGGGATTCGAGTTCTTAGGCCACCATCCTCTGCTTTTCTAGGTGCATTAGAAGGGACCTGGATCAGAAGCAGAGCAGCCAAGACTTGAACTTGTGCTCCCAAATGGAATGTGGGCATGCAAGCAGCTGACTCATCATTTATTTCCACATAGGCCTAGACAAGTTTCAATTTTTTAAAGTCCACATTTTTTCATTGGAAAAAATTACTTATATTGTAGGATTTCTATGATCATGAGCAAGAATCAACATATAAGACACTAGGTACAAAAAATCCTAATTGCTCAGTACATGGATGCTAGAATAATTATTATTAGATCAGAAAAGGTAAGAAGTAGGGGGTGGCAGAAGAAGTGTGTCAGGCAGGAAAGAGTGACAGTAGATGAGATTGAGGCTTGAGAATAAGCTGGGACTGATTCTGACAGGCCTTGGAGCCTTTGGGGAGTTTGGATTTTAGTTAGTGGCTATTGAAAAAACTTAGACCAGATAATATTAGAAAAGATCTATGATTTAGAAAGACAAATCTGCTGTTTGGGTAGAAGATAAAGAGTTGGCTATTAATTGAGAGATAATGACTAGGCTGGGGATAGTACTATTGGATATGTGGGGGCAGCAGAGTCTGGGAGTCAAGAACAGAGAAACTGGCACCGAGCACCATGGGTTGTCCTGGCTCTGCTGCTTATGAGATGTGTGGCCTTGAGTAAGTTGCTTGACCTCTCAACGTCTCAGTGTTCCTTTATCTAAAGGGAGGATAATGACAGTTAAGAGTTGTAAAGCTCATAACGCAATTCCTGAGATATTAAGAGCATTATTTTTTTTAGACAAAAACATCAGTCACAGGGGAAAGCCAGTTATTTGACAACCAATTGGTAGGGAAGTTGCTGGGGGAAGGGGAGACAGACCCAAGACTTCCTGAGAAACTGAGTGTGTGCGGTTTTCATCTACTGACATAGGGACACAGGGGAGGAATGGTTTGGGGATTGCCATGGAAAGTCTGGACGTGGTGGAAGGGCTGAGAGGGAGATGGAGATGTAATTTGGAAAGCAATGACAATGAACAGTCTCACTCAGTGCAATTTGGTAATTAGCCAAGAGTCCTATAGAAACTTTATATTTTTTAGACAGGTTAAAGTCTAATGATTTGAGGAAGTTGAAGAAACATGACAGAGATAAGCAAGAGACAATAGGGTCGTAAAAGTCCCAAAGAAAGAGACTTATAAGTCTGAGAGGGTTGTCAGTAGGTCAAAGGCCAAATAATTCTGTGAATTCCTCACTGTACCATCTACCTTTCAATGGGCTATGTCTCTAATATTTCTATTAATGGGATCTGTGCTTCTCCCCATGAAGCCCCAGCTGCACTCTATTTTCAGTCATACAATGAGTCTCAGACCCACGCACATATTAACAGGGCATGAGAAAGGAGAAAGACTCCCATGTAAACCTGCACACATGGGAAACCTAACCTGGGAAATGAATGAATTTAGCCAGAGGGAGCTTTTTGTCCATAAATTGAACACTAATGGTTTTCTGTAAGTTAATGAAAATGGTGCTAATCAGTTCTCCTGCCCCACTTTCCAGACCCCGCTGCTCCCCACCAAACCGCAGAGCCTATAGGAAGGTCCTGTTTTCTATTTGGGCCACACAATGCATGTAAGTCATCACTGAGACATGGACTCCATTCACTCAGCACACAGGATAATTACTTACTTTCTTACAACTGGCAAGATTGGGTGGTAGAATTGACTCTCCCTCCCCATGGCACAGGAAGGGGCAAACAGAATCGAGGGCATATCTGGGAGGAAGGGTCAGTCCAGTCATTGAGGCCGTCTCCTAGAAGGAACTACATCTCAAAAAAAAAAAAAAAACTCTTCAAATTTAAATTTTCAGAGAACAAGACACATTTGAGTACATTTTAAAAAAAGATTTATTTATTTATTTGAAAGGCAGAGGCAAAGAGAGACAAAGAGAGGGGTCTTTCATTCGCTGGTTCACTCCCCAGATGGCTGCAATGGCCAGAGCTGCACTGATCCAAAGCCAGGAGATTCTTCTGGGTCTCCCACATGGGTGCAGGGGCCCAAGGAGTTGGGCCATCTTCTGCTTTCCAAGGCCACAGCAGAGAGCTGGATCAGAAGTGGAGCAGCCAGGATTTGAACTGGTGCCCATATGGGATGCTGGCACTACAGGCAGTGGCTTTACCCACCATGCCACAGCACCAGCCTCTTGAGTCCATTCAAAACAGTACAAGCTCTCACTATGGACATATTTCTGAGCAAGTCACTGAGGATGTTGGTGTATACTTTTACTCTCTTCCAACTCACAGTGAATTGGGGAAAAAGGACAACCAGTAGTAACAGCATTAGAAAGAAAGAAACAAAAAAACTGCTTTGGGGGTTTCAGAAGATAGAATAAATGCACAGTAATTGTACTTTCAGAATGCTAATGAAAGGAAAAGATTAAAAATGGAGAAGCTATTACTATGAAAACCGTTCCTATGACGTTTTTCAGAGTTGCTTTTATTTTGGGTGGAAACAAATAGAAGTTGGAATATAGGATGAGAAACATGTTGGTTTAAAGACACTTTTTATCAGAGCTATTAGAAGAGATGTGTTTTATACTTAATTCAGCATATATTTATTTCATGTGTATGATGTGAAAGGAAATTTTCTGGTGTTGGCAGAGTTGCTGGTCTTGGGGATTTCCTGTGCTTGTCGTTGGTGGGAGGAAGCTGTGAGGAAAGGGTTACACTCAGTGCTGTGTTGTTTACATTCTCCCAGAGCTCTTCTAGACCTTGACCGAGTGGTTATTTTGCTGATGCATCAAGCATTTTCCTCTTCTCACTTCCACCATTACTGATAAAAACCAAAGGGTGAGAATAAATAGTCCATTCTGCAAGCCATTTGTAGGGATGTTTAGTTAATGGATAGAAAATGTACGGTAGTTAAGTGTTAATTAATTTCTTTTTTGAGCATCATATTCATTTTATGCTATTTATGAGTTGTCTTGTAAACAAATTCCTATTACTTTGGTTCAACCATTGAATTTTCCTAAGTCACTTATTCTAAATGTTCATTAATTTCAACCAGCTCCAGAGACTATATTCTCACTGAACATTACCACAAAATGAAACTCAAAAGCAAAGACCGTGTCTGCTTTGTGTTCTAAAAAATGCCCGCTAAGGATGGAGAAGTGCTTGAGGGAGCTCCAAAGACTAGATTTGATGAAGATAATGATGATGGTGATAATGATAGGGTAATGGAGATGGCAATGATGGTGATGACAACATTGGATCTGTTCCCTGATTTGATGCCGAATGGAGATGAGAACTGTAGTATGAGTCATTTGACTTCCACGTGTGTTAAAAGTATTTTTGTGTTTTAACAGGTGCACAAAGAAAGATGCTCACTAGGGAGAGTCTGTTAGACATTTAGTTTGGAAGGGCAGCTGATGAGTGAATGAACCAAACAGATATATCCATCTGCCAAGAAAATGAAGTCAACCTTCAGCCAGTGTAGGGGAGAGATTTGAAGGTAACTTGGCCTAAGTACAGACACAATGTCAGATACGTGATCTAGGGTCATCACATGAATACTGTCTCCCTTTCTTCATCTGTAAAAAGAATACAATTCCTTACCTCTCTGGGCTGTCGTGAAGATTCAATTATGTCAGAGACTAAAGCTATCACAAGATTTCTAATGTATAGGTTGGACTCAAAAAATATTCTCTTCTTCACATTCCCTAATGATCATCAGTTTTCTCACTTATAAATTGAGATAATAATATATACATCAAATGTGATAAGGCATATGAGAGTACTTTGCACAGCAGGGTGTATTAATAATATTATAAGGATGAATTATTTCCTGGTACAATATAGGCTATCAGAGGTGAGTAGATCCTTTAGAAAGTCCTTCCAAACTTTTCAAGTTTCTCTGACTTTGAATACAGATTGAATGTCAATGTCATCCTCCAGTGGCTAGCCATCCTTTTGAACAGTAGGTCATGGGAAGCTGGAAGGTGGAAGCAGAGGGTAGGATAATAGAATTGCTCCTTTGGGACTCAGCTCTCCCATTCTGGCTGTGGAGAAAATGCTGATCCATCTGTAGCTGGGAGGAGAGAGCAGAGATGGGGTCACAGCAGAGGAGCTGCCAGAAATTCATGAGCTTTGCAAAGTTCATCTGTTCAATGGTTGCCACAGTTGGCAAAGAGAGCTAGGGCTTTGCTATGGAAAGGGAGGCTGTTGGGGGGTTGTCATTGCCAGGCCCATGTGATGCCCTTTGAGGATGGTTCTGCATTGATTACTTCTCTTATTGGCCCAAATGAGCCAACTGCACAAAGACTAAGCTCCCACCAGCTCCTTCTCCAGCCTGCCCTCGCTCCCAAGAACAGAGCTGCATCATGGCCACCTTCTCTGCAACGGGCAGAGGGCAGAGGGAAAGCATGAGCCTTCAGTGTGGCTTCTGGATGATTCGTCTACATTTTGGCTCTCCATCAGACCAATCAGAATGCAAATAACACTTATATTTTCTGCCAAATTTCTTTTTTTAAAAATTGAACTACTTTGCCTTTATTTTAAAATTTAAATAGGTGATTAATCTTATTAGTTAAGCCACTCTGGAGGAAGAAAGGGCTTTTTACCATAGATACCATGACATCATCTCATCTGTCACCTTTTAAAAGCCCTGTGTTTGGAATCAAGCCTCTTGGCAGCCACTATATTGAGTGGCAACAATTTGAGGTGGGGAGTGAGGAAGGAAGGGAGGGAGGGAAATAGAGAGACAGGGAGAAGGAGAGGGAGAGAGAGAAAGAGAAAGCAGGCCATAAAGTGAACTGATTGTTGGAAATTTAATGACATGGCTACAAAGAATCAGATAGGAGAGCCAGAGCTGGAACAGCTGGTTCAAGCTTAAGCGTCTGAGCTCTGGGGACAACAAGCTCCCTGCACACTTCACACTGTGACAGATGCCGACCGCAGCAGGGGCATTAGTGCTTATTAGAATGGGGATAAGATTGGAAATAGTACTGGGGCCAGTGTGCTAAGAAATGACACACACTAGGGAAATTGGAAGCATCTAATGTAGAGAAAGTTGGGTTTCTTGCACTGACTCTGCAAATGGTGTGTTCTTTCATTATGACTCTGGGGCTCTTAGGCAGCATACTTTTCTTCCCAGTATCTATTACTACCATGGTGAGGCTACCATTTTTTAACACTGGGCTCCTACAGTCTTCTGATTGTCCTGATTAGGTAAGTCTCCTCTGGAAGTAAATATTGGTATGGAGGTTTGCCTTCAAGAGAGTTTTGGGGGAATGTTCTAGGGGCCACTACCTGTGAGATGTGAAGGTAGAAAGATTGGGCAAAAGGAGAAGAGGATCTGTGTGTACTTGTGACAAACCTCCTAGGAAGCTCTGGAGCTCTGAGAGCACTTTTGAGCTACCTCAGATGGAATCCTTAATAGCAGTACTGATGAGATATGATGCAGTTGTCCCCAGAGGGGGTGTATAGATCCTGTAGGAACTTCCTTGAGCCAAAGACTGCTTTCAGAGAGGGAGTTAACTATGACTTGTCAGCGACCTACTGTGCTATGGCTGGGGAAACACACCTCCGTCCTGACAAGGACATCTGGGATGCACACCACAGTATCCACCATGCTGCTTGCCATCCACACTTCTGTGTCATCGTGTTGTTTTTACTGTATGCTGAATCATCTTTCCAAACTGCAACTGGAAATGCCCACATCCCATATGGGAGTGCCTGGGTTTGATTTTTGTCTCTCGCCCCTGATTCCAGCCACTGGGTGGCAGTGGTGATGGCTCAAGTAGTTGGGTCCCTGGCACCTGTGTGGGAAACCTAGACTGAGTTCTTGCTCCTGGCTTCAACTCTGTTTTCCATTGTGAGGATTTGGGTAGTGAACCAATAATTGAGAACTCTGCGTTTTGAATAAATAAAAAAAATAAAGGCACAAATCCTTATATGTTCCATGAGAATCTGAAATGGTATGATTTTCCCTAGCTTTGCAGCTTTACCTTTTGTTTCAGTCTTCATGCTGCAGGCAAGAGCTGCTATGTCCACTCTCTGCAATGTTTACTCCTCCCTAACTTCAATGGTTGAATTTTTTCTTTTTTTAATCATTCAGCATCCCACCCCTCTTTCAAATTTTGGGGACTTTCATTGGGTGGATTAAAAAAGAGGGGAGGGCCTCCTTCATGGGACCTGACCTAGACTTTTACAGCTGGGTGTTTCTACCCTGGATTTTGAATCTTAAGCTGGTGACAGAAACACAAAGAGACAATGAGACACACATGCTGGCCCTAGTGGCAACACAACTGAATGCGAGTGACTGTGTGCTTGGTTGCATGTCCAGGAGTTCCTGCGACTGGTTTCCCTGAATCCTTGTGTTTCCTGAGCTTACCCCTGCATCCAGTCTTTCTGTTATTTTGATGTGTTACCTTATATCTTCCTCATCCATGCCCCTTTTGATATACTTCTTTTTCATTCCTCGTCCTTCAGAGATCAACTCATGAGCCACTTCCTTAGAGAAATTTTTAATGGCACCCTTACGCAATGTAGGTCAATTTCCTGTATCACCATGTTCTCTTCATTCAGATCACTTACATATTAGTTGTAATCAAATATTAATGAAAATGATTATTTGATTAATGGCTGTCTTCCTGATTAAATTTTGAACTTTCTGAGAGCAAGTCTGTGTCTACTTTTGTTCACTTTTCTTTTTCTCATAGCTCTAGCACACGGTCTGAAACTAATGGACAGCCACACATTTTTAATAAATAAATAGAATAATGTGAGTCATTGACTGGAATTGGATGTCCAGAATTTTTTTTTTAAATGAGATACATATGGACAGAATAGTTCCCTGAGGACTGAGAAAACAAAGTATTTGTTAAACACTGTCTTTAAACCTTTGTCATTCATTTCCTGTGTTTCTTTTCTTCCTGTCCCCCTTTTGTAAACTGTCTTAATGACATAATTGATTGCCTCTTACATTCTAATCCTAGTCACTCTTTGGGAGCACTGAAAATCCCAACTTCACATTTTTTTGATTCTAGATTTTCCCACTGTTTAGCAAAAACTTTGCTTTCCTTCTCACTCTTAATGAACCTTTTAAAGAATTACTAAAGAAGTCAGTAGGCGGCCAAGGTATAGAGCCAGATTATTATTATTTTTTCACAGGGATTTATTAGGGTGCTCTGGACAATTATGGTGGCAAAGGTATTCTTTCAGCAGAAAGAGCATCAGGGTAGAAAGGCTCCCAATTGTTTTTTTTTGGGGGGGTCTCTACCAAGCTTCACATTTTAAACTTCTAGACTCAAACTTAACGTCCTTTCCATTTGAGCCTTGCTAGGAAGCAGGGTCTTCAGCTGACCTGGGTAGATTAGGTGCTAGAGATGAATGGGTGATGTGATGATGGTACCACACAGCCACTAGGATGTCTTGGGGGATGGTGAAGGAGGCTGATTTCACAATCTGGAGTCCTCTGCAGATAGTATGGCCTAGCTTTATCCCACATGGCAGTACATGGGATTCCAATGTATCCTCTTTGTACAGAATTCTGTTATCTCTGATCCACGGGTCCAAAGCAAAATTGAAAAAAAGATGCACTATCTTCCTTTCTCAATGCCCACCAACTTCTTCCCAGGGCTGAGATAGCAACTGGTATATAACTAGATACAGAACTAGTCCCTGTGGTAGCACGAGCCAAGGAAGATTATTCATAGCGAAAGGTACTTGTTGCTCAAGAGGACATGTTTCTCTTATCAGAAACCCCTGGTGAAAAAGAAGGGAACACAGGGAGTATTCAATGGGCTCCAGGACTGTGTATGGAGAAGTTTTATAAATTAAGTCCCTGGAGAGTTCAAACTATCCCTACATCATAGAAAATATTAAAATTCAGGAAGGGTATGAATGTCTGAGCCATAATCATACACATTAAAATAGAGTAATCATTAAATTTAAGAACTGGCTGATTCAGTCTGGGCTTTCCCCTCCCCTCCACTGTGGGACAAAGAATTCCTAGGCCTGATAAGACCTCACTTTGCTGGATCCTACTGCTCCCATACAGCAATAGGGGCTCTTATCTGCAGATGTAGCTTGGCACTGATCTGCTGGCACTGATGCATCCCATATGTCTTGAGATGTCTATATTCATAACTTTTTTCTGGGTATCCTAGTTCCATTGGCATGGTATCTGAAGCAGACAGGATGGTGTTGTGAAAATTAAAGGACAGTTGCGTAAAAGCTACAAAATCTCGGATTTGTACCCTAACTCTGCCATTTACTGGTTGTGTGACTATAGGCAAGTTAGTTTAATTTTTTAAGCAGCATCTTGAAAATGGAAATCCTAGTTTACTTATTACAAAGTAACTTCCTTATTCAGGCTTCCTTATTTTCCTTAAGTCAGTGTAATCTGATTCTGAACTTGGCACATGGGAGATTTTTCCTCAAACATTCTGGGGGCTCTCCCAGCTGCCAGGGTTGTGCAAGACTTGTGTGTGGCAGACTTTCTCATGTGGTATGTGCAGAAGGGAAGATGGGATTTGAGGGCTGGGTGAGAAGGTTCATACCAGCTAGAAAGTGAAAACCAGAATCAGTCCATGAAGTAAGGACACAAATATTGTTAGAAGAAATTATGATAAATATTACTACAGAGGAAGAACTGGGGGCAACTAAAGCAGTCTAGCAGGGAGGTAATATCATGGGAGCTTCCTAGAAGAAGGATCATTTAAGCTGAAATCTGATTATTTCCAAGAAAAGCATGCGTGGGAGAGAGTGTTTCAGGGAGAGGGAAGAGCATGAAGACAGAAGATAGAAAATTTAAAGAACTGAAACAGGTCCAGTAAGACTAGTGTAGAGAGCAAGAAGGGAGCAAGGAATGCAATGGGACTGAGAGGTTCCGAGAGCCAGATAGTCTGCAGTATCTGGTGCAGTATTGTTGTCAAGACCCATAGAGTCTCTCCCCAAACGATTTATAAGACAGCCATACAAGTGAAATTTATAAAGCATAAGGGAAAAAATGTATCAAATGGAATGGTTTGTATAAATTTTATGTACTTCTCTTTTTTTTTTCTTTAAAGATTTATTATTTGAAAGGCAGAGTTACAGAGAGGCACAGAGAGAGAGAGAGAGAGAGAGAGAGAAAGAGAGAGAGGTATCTTCTACCCACTGGTTCACTCCCCAAATGGCTGCAATGGCTGGAGCTGGGCCAATTTGAAGCCAGGAGCTTCCTCTGGGTCTCCTACATGGATGCAGGGGCCCAAGCACTTGGGCCGTCTTTTATTGCTTTCCCAGGCCATAGCAGAGAGCTGGATCAGAAGTGGGACAGCCAGGACTTAAACCGGCGCCCATATGAGATGCCAGCACTGCAGGCAGTGGCTTTACCCGCTATGCCACAGCACCAGACCCTTCTCATTTCTTAAATGTTTCTGCACACTTGTTATGTGTCAGATTCATGGCTGTAAATATCACCTCATTTAAACACCACAGGAACTTAATGATATATGTATGCACCATCATCACACATAATTTAAGAGCAAAAATGAAGACTCAGTGAGGTCAAGTAACTTGCCCAAGGTCATGTTGCTCTTAAATTATGAGACTGTGATTTAAATCTAGGGTTTCTTATTCCAGAGCCCCCATTTTATCTTCAAATTTCTAATTAGTTGATTGGGTAAATTGCCTCTTAGCAGAGAGCAGTATCCAGAGATTGTACACAGAGGGTTACTGCCTTTTAATGGTGAGAACTCGCTAGTTTAGGAGAGTTATAACAAAGAGAATTAGCGGGTGCCTCTGAAACAAGCAGTTATGACACTAGGTCTGCATGTGTATGTGGGCACACAATATGCCAGGGTGAGATGAGTGATAGAGTGGGTTAAGATTCTAAATCAGCATTTTTCAAACTGTGCTTT
This sequence comes from Lepus europaeus, assembly GCF_033115175.1. Taxonomy (NCBI): domain Eukaryota; kingdom Metazoa; phylum Chordata; class Mammalia; order Lagomorpha; family Leporidae; genus Lepus; species Lepus europaeus. The sequence continues at coordinate 67,630,531 of NC_084838.1, read as the reverse complement.
GTGAAGAATTCTGGTCTGACACCTGTTAAGACATGCTCTGTGAAAAATGGGTCCTGTATTCAAATAAGGCCAGGAAGCCTTGGGAAGCAGAGGTAGTCTGCTTTACTGCAGGACTGCTCAGATCCTTTACTGTATTGTGTAAAATATGGCCCTTGGAGCGGAGACTAGTATTTTTCAAAGGTAATTGATACTAACACATTATTATTATTATTATCTTTGAATATTATTAAGTAGAACCATGTCTAACAGATTAAAGAATGCTATCCTAAACAATGTTTGTGAATTTTTGTGATTTTCCATGGGTGAAAATTGATTATGGCTGTTAGTGTAATTCTACGAATAGCTTCTGATAAATATTCCCAGGGGGATACTTTCTTTGAGATATGACATGTTTTCAAAAAGCTAATGGAAAATGTGTATTTATGGAAAAACCTATGCATATTTCAAAATGTTTTATACCAGAATAATCATCATTTAATTCTATTTTCCAAGCACTTTTTGAAATAGCCTCATACAGGATTTTTTTTAAAGCATTGACTTCTTCGTTTTAATAGGAAAGGGTATTTTTTGGTTGTCTTAGGACAGCATTTGTGTCCTCATGCCAATCAGAGCAGGAGAAAGCCTTTGCCTCTCTGGATACATTTGAACAGCTGTGGACTATACTGAGATCTGATAATACCTTCACTATGTTATTACTGTGTATTTGCAGAAGTGGATGGATTTGGCACAGAAGGGCTCCAAATTGACTTTAAATCCAGGGCCCAGAACCTCTTTCCCCACAACATAAAGTCTTTTGTGTCGAAAAGACTTATCCATGTTGCAAAAATGAGCAGAATCAGGAGTGGACTGAAAATCTGCTTTTGGAATTAGCAACAGCAGAGAATGGAAATGCAAACAGAACAAGAGAGAAAAGAGAATTTACTGAATTGTAATTTCCTTTAAAAATCTGTTTGGAGGGGCCTTTGCTTTTACCACAATGTTCATCCATTAAGCTTTCTCTTTTTAGCAGTAAGCATTGATTTGTGAAAATAATGGTTCCTGCTAGAAGATGAAAATTTCATTAAAAGAAAAAAATTCATGGCTTTTAGTTTATGGTATCTTTTAACAAATCTAAAAGGAGAAATTGCGAATTTGATTTTGTGGGTTTTAACTGGGAGTTGTTTTTCAAAGTCTTGGATTGTTTCCATTGACAGAAACAATTTCAGTGCTTATGGTTTGGCACAGAAGGGGCTTTTTTTTTTTTTTTTTTGATCTCCAATCATTGTTTTCTTTAATGTCTCCAATTCATAAAAACAATTTTCCCCAAAAGATAAAAACTTCCTAAAGCTTGAACGTTTAACTCTTCTAAATTTACCCTTAACAATGATGCCAAGAAGAAATAATCTTCATGTGATTTTCAGATGGATCAGAAGGAAGAACCTTTACAAAGTGGAAGAGTGCACTTGGTTCCATTCTTTGAGGGAGAAGGACAGTTATGGTTGTAGCTATTAGTTCCCAGTGACTCAGAGTGAATGGATTAGGAAGGGGAAACTATTTTACAAAGATAGATAGTTCTTATAACTTATATATGAAGAATGCTGCCCAGTTTCCATTGCTTGGATCAAATAGTAATCTGAAGACTTGGTGTTTTCATAGATGAGGAAACTGAAGCTCAGAGAGATTGACTACTTACACTCAGTTTGGGCAATAGAACTAACACTTAAGCCAAGAGACATGAAGTTGCTGAGAGAAATAGGACCAATAGGTTTTATGTAGGTGTGTTTGTGTGTGTGTGTATAAACAGATTTACTATAAGGAATTGATTCACATGATTGTGGAGACTGAGAAGTGTCAAAATGCTGTAGTTGGAAAGCTGTAGACTCAGGAGAGCCAATGTGTAGTTACAGCCCGAGACTAAGGTCCAGAGAAACAGGAGAGCTGCTAATATAACTTCTAGTCCAAAAAGTAGCAGCCTCAAGACCAGTGTCTCAGGAAGACCCAATATTTCAGTTCAAATCTAAAGACAAAAACAGTTTATTGTCCCAGCTCAAGAGTTTGGCAGAAGGAATTCCCTCTTTTTCTTCTATTTAGGTCTTCAACTGATTGGATACTGTCCATTCACATTAGAGAGGGAAATCTGCTTTGATCAGTCCAGTAGTCCAAATATTAATCTCTATATATACACAGACACCCTCACGGGCACCCAAAATGCAGTTGGCTAAATATCTGGGCACTCCATGGCTCAGTCAAGTCCATACATAAAAATAACCATCATGCAGGACTGCTGAGCCTAAATTCCATGCTCTGTTCTTTCAATTGTAATATTAAGTCCCCATTCCAGGGCCATTTTTAAAAAGATTTGCTTATTTTATTTGAAAAGCAGACACACACACACACTCTGAGAGAGAGTGGGAGAGAGGGAGAGAGGCTGACTTTCATCGCTGGTTCACTCCTCAAACACACATAACAACCAGAGCTGTGTCAGGCCAAAGTTAGGAGCCAGGAATTTTACCTAGGTCTCCAGTGTGAGTGATAGGAACCCAAGAACTTGTGTCATAATCATGAAACTGAATTGGAATGATGGGGTAGCCTGGACTCAAAGCAGACACTAAGGTATGGAATGTGAGTATCCCAAGTGGAAGCTTAACCCTGCATGCCACAACACCTGCCCCAGGACCATTTCTGAAGCTGCCATTCATGCTCTTGTTTATTCCTGTATTCCTGCAACAATTTTACCTATTGTTAATTACGATTGCCTGCATGACTCTGTTGATCAAAGCCTCAACCTCACAATATCTTATGCTCATATTTATCCTTTAGACCTAAATACGGCTCTGTTGAGTATACTTGTTAGTTTTGGTTTTTATTTTTTGGGTTACTTTTGTCCTCAAGGACACACTTGGCAGGTCTGAAAACCAGATTTGGCTGTCACAACTGATGTATGTGCAGGGAAGATTTCTGGCATCTGCTGGGCAGAGGCTTAGATACTGCTGAAGCATCCTGCAATACAATATCCAGCTCCCCACAACAAAGGATTATCCAGCCCAAAGTTTCAGTTGTGTCAAAGTTCAAAACTCTGCTATTATATAAAAGATCTTAGGGTCCATTGTGGGTTTTGCAAAATCTGTGCATATCATGAACATTATGCAAAATTTTATATGTAATATATATATTTATAGTTACATATTTGAATTATATGTTCCCCTTGGAAGAGTCATGACTTTCTTCATGTTATGATGGAGGGCCCTTGCCCTCCATGGTAGATTGGCATTTAGCATCAAACTTCTTCCTTGTGACTTCCTACATTGCAGAGCATAGATGACTAAAAACTGTATTTCCAAAATTTTTGTAATGCTATTAGATCTAAATGCAGATTTTTCCAAGAGTATGCTTTAGCATGAGATCTGGAAGGCAGAATTGAGACAGGAACTATATTCCTGCTGCTTTTATTGTTCTGCAGGCAAGCGTGTTGGTGGTCATATTGAGTTTTTCTACATTACCTTTCCAAGGACCAGTTGGGAGCTTCATGCTTGGTAAGATAGTGTAGAGACCATCTAGTTCAGTTGTTCTCAAACAGTGGAAATTTATGGACCATTTTGGGTTGTCTTAATAACTCCAAGTGCTACTGACTTTTAGTGCCCAGAGGACAGAGATGCTAAATATCTGTGGGACAGTCCTATCCCACAATAACTGCTCCTTGTCCACTTATTCTAGTGGACCATGGCATTAATCCAATCTCCTTGCTTTACCAAAGAAGTAAGTAGAACATAGAATAATGAAACGCTGCTCCTAAACTCAAAATATACATAGAACTGAGACTGAGACTCTGATCCTTTGATTCCGAAGGAGGAGGTCTTCCCTCATAATAGTTTTGTTTTGTTTTTTGGTTTATTTATGGAAAGAGGCAATTTGGATTGCTCAGTGCCCATGATGTACAATTACACACTTTGTATATTGCCCGTGAGTTAGAGAATCTTATCAAAGAAAAAAGTGAATGGTGCAACTGTGACTTGGCATTTGACTTTGTTCTCAGCATGGTTACTTCATCTCGAGATGTTTATTTCTCAGTGCACACAGAAAACTTTAAATTTGTCATCCTCACTGCATTTAAATTGCCAAGCAGTGACCCACTGGTTACTGTGTCTCAAAAGAACACATTGCTCTCTGTAGATTTTTGTTTCTGCCACAATATTTTCCATTCTGAGGTGTTACAAATTAAACTGTAAAGTTTTACAAATGTTTTTGAGACTGTCCCCAGATTCCTAGTGCAGAACTAATTGTGCAAGGATCAGTGATTAGTTCTTAACTTTGGAAAAGAACAGCTCTTGGCTGAACAAAAAGCAGATTTAATGAATAGGTTGCCTCTTTCTAGTGTAGTCTTCAGCCATAATCACTTTTCTTTAAGCACCAGACTCCTGAATCTTTTGAGTTTCACTGTAAGCTTGATATTCATTTGGTAATTTTTTTTTTTTTTTGACAGGCAGAGTGGACAGTGAGAGAGAGACAGAGAGAAAGGTGTTCCTTTTGCCGTTGGTTCACCCTCCAATGGCCGCTGCGGTAGCGCGCTGCGGCCGGCGCACCGCGCTGATCCAAAGCCAGGAGCCAGGTGCTTCTCCTGGTCTCCCATGGGGTGCAGGGCCCAAGCACTTGGGCCATCCTCCACTGCACTCCCTGGCCACAGCAGAGAGCTGGCCTGGAAGAGGGGCAACCGGGACAGGATCGGTGCCCCAACCGGGACTAGAACCCAGTGTGCCGGCGCCGCAAGGCGGAGGATTAGCCTAGTGAGCCGTGGCGCTGGCCTCATTTGGTAATTTTTAAAACGTGAATGCTATGAACAAGATAAAGAATCAAGATAGAAATTAGGAATATTAAATTAAACATTGATTGTCCTTGCCTTTATGGGCAGTAGCCATCCATACCTCCTTTAACAGTGAGCTGCTTCTTTCCAAGGGCAATATTTTAGTGCTGTTACCCTTAAACAAAGTATGCATTCATTCATTTGTTTATTTCTTTGACAATATTTATATAGCACTTCCATTGTGTCAGTCACTGAACAGTACAGGGACTTCTCCAAGCCAATTAGTCTAAGGCTATGTTACCAGCAAAGGAATTGGCCAGTTTGAGGGTAATGTTATTTTATTCTTGGTGTTTAGCACTGGCTTATGTTTCTCTATTTTATTTATCATTGTGTACAATAAGCTTGGAGGTGAAACTGACAGTGACCTAGACTGTAATTTTGAAAAGTGATCCTTGCATACAGGGAGCATATTTTGTTATAGTAATGGTATAATAAACAAAACTGTCTTGTTAGAATATTATGAATGTTGATAGGTATATTAAAGAGCTCAGTATAATGTCTGATTCATTTGAATACAATAATTTTTAAAGATTTATTTATTTGAAAGGCAGAGTTACAGAGAGAGACGGAGAGAGATGGAGAGACACACAGTGAGAGATCGTCTATCAGCTCATTCACTTCCCAAATGGCCACAATGGCCAGGGCTGGGCCAGACTGAAGCCAGGAACCAGGAGCTTCTTCTGGGTTTCCCATATGTGTACAGGGGCCCAAGAACTTGGGCCATCCTCAGCTGCTTTCCCAGGAACATCAGCAGAGGCTAAATCAGAAGTGGAGCAGCTGGAACTTGAACTGGTGCCCATATGGGATTCCAGTGCTGCAGGTGGCAGCTTTACCTGCTATGCCACAGTGCTGGCCCAATACACAATAATTTGTAATGTTTTTTATAGTAGTTATTGTTATTAGGTAAGTTTGTCATAGCTATTTTTCAATTGGCTGTCAACCCAAACTTTACCAGTCAGTCTTCATTTGCTTCAGATCCCTGTCATTTTCAATTCCAAGTTCCTTAACAAAATGGGAAATAGGACACCAAAATCCAGCCCATTATAAGATAGCCAGAATACATTAAGCTCCCCACAATGAGACTGACACCTGGGCTGGGGAACATAACCTTAGATAAATTGCTGAAATTTCTGTGTGTGTTTCTCTATTCAAGCAATGGAAATCATAAGGCATGTCCCCTCCTCTTCCTCTTCCTCTTGGAGCTGGGAAGATTAATGGGGGTCTAGATTATGAGTTTAAAGATGTAGGATTTCTCTATGGTTGGCATACTAGGGTGATAAGTTGCTGTTCCAACAATAATACCATAGAAGTAGAACAACAAATACAGTGATGCTGACTTTATGCTATGTATGGAATTTGTTAGAAACGAAGGTTGGAAGAGTCAATGCATATCAAATTGAAAAAATAAAATCAGTTGAGAAAGACTGAAGACATCCAAGAATTAGAAGTAATAAGAAAAATAGTGAAGTTCAGAGGAGTGAAAAGTAGATCATAATCTGGGTAATTATGTAGAGTATGATGTAATCATAGCTGCAGAAATTCACTTTGCAAAGGCCAGCGGAAAGCATTGTTTGAGAAAAGAGAAAGTTTAAATGCAGATCCTAGTTAGCAACAACCTAGGACTTTGGGCATCATTCAGTCTCTTTGAGTTTTAGGTTTCTGATGAATTTGATACTAATATCTGTCATGGTCCTCAGTGATTGTCTTGGCAACTTGTGAAAACAGCAGTGTTTGTCACTGTGGTTAAGTTGTCATTTGGGATACCCACATTCCACATTAGAGGGCCTCGTTCCAGTCCCAGGTCCTTTACTTCTGATCCAGCTTGCCCTGAGAGGCAGCTGATAACGGCTCAAGTAGTTAGTTCCCTGCCACTCACAGGGGAGAGCTGGATGGAATTCCTGGCTCCTGATAGCTTCCTGGTTTAGCCCTGGTTTCTATGGGGATTTTGGGAGTGAACAAATGGATGAAAGATCTCTCTCCAGCTGTTTCTCTGTCTCTTTCTATTCTTTCTCTCTCTCTCTTCCCCCTCTCTCTCCCTCTCTCCCTCCCTCCCCCCATCTTTGCTTTTCAAAATGAACTAAAATTTTTTAAACAACACCAATAGAAGGAATTGTGAAAAACAAAATAGGTAAGAAACATGAAAGGATTTTATTTTGGGGCTACATTATGTCCTCCTCTTCTAAAAATCCTATGTTGAAGCCCTAATTCCAAGTACCTCAGGATGTGACTGTATTTGATATAGGGTCTTTAGGGTCCAGTGCTGTGGTATAGTGGGCTAAGCCTTTGTCTGAAGTGCTGGCATCCCATATGGGCACCAGTTCAATTTTCAGCTGCTCTTCTTCCAATCTAGCTCTCTGCTATGGCCTGGGAAAGTAGTAGAAAATGGCCCAAGTACTTGGGCCCCTGCACCCACATGGGAGACTCAGAAGAAGCTCCTGGCTCCTGGTTTCTGATCACCCCAGCTCCAGCTTCTGTGACCATTTGGGGAGTGAACCAACAGAAGAAAGACCTTTCTCTCTGTCTCTCCCTCTCTCTTTCTATAACTCTACCTTTCAAATAAATAAATAAAATCATTTAATAAAAGAACTTGACATAGGATCTTTAAAGGAGTAATTAAGTTAAATTTAAGTCAGGATGGTAGACCTTATCCAGTATTACCAGTGTCCTTACAAGAAGAAAAAGGACACAGACACACTCAGAGGGAAGAGCATGTGAATACCCAAGGAGAAGATGGCCATCTACCTGTGCCACATAGAGAGGCATCAGAAGACATCAGGTCTCCTGACTCTTGGTCTTATATTTGTGGCCTCTAGAATTTTGAGAAAATGAATTCCTGTTTAAGCCTCTCTGTCCGTAGCACACTGTTGTGGTAGACTTAGGACAAAAATGCAGGCTTTGACAAGATAAAGGAAATATCTCCTCTTTGTGTAGATTTCTGCTGTAGCTTGATTGGGATTCAATGACACCTGGTAGCACTTCTATTCAAATATAACAACAGTGTGGAGATGACATAGAAAGAACAGAAATATGACAGCAGGAGTAGAAGATGAGTGGAAATGGTAAAATAGGATGAGACACAGGTTTATGAGTTGGGCATCTAGGGAGGAGATGATTCCATCAGCAGAGATGGGAAACACCAGGAATGGAGGAACAGGCTTGGGATAACTGATTTTAGAAGACTGATTTTAGTACATCTTCAAAACTAAATCGTTGGCCGGCGCCGCGGCTCAATAGGCTAATCCTCCACCTGCGGCGCCAGCACACTGGGTTCTAGTCCCGGTCGGGGCGCCGGATATCTGTCCTGCTGCACCCGCATGGGAGACCAGGAGAAGCACCTGTCTCCTGCCTTCGGATCAGCGTGGTATGCCGGCTGCAGCGTGCTGGCCGCGGCGGCCATTGGAGGATGAACCAAAGGCAAAAAGGAAGACCTTTCTCTCTGTCTCTCTCTCTCACTGTCCACTCTGCCTGTCAAAACAAAACAAAAAAACAAAAAAACAAAAAAAACCCCTAAATTGTGTCATGCATCTTTATTTGTTATAATGAAACAGTAGATTCAGAAGTTTCTTGCCCAGAAATAGTCCTAGACTTGAGAAAATTCCAAAGTCATCTCTCTTACCCTCTAGCCCATTGTCCCAAAAAGAAAGAACTGGGAAGACAAAAGGAGAAACAAGCAAATTGATAGAGAATGGGGCAAAAGCACCCTCCTTCAAACATGTTTTGTTTTCATTTCAAAGAGAAAGCAGAAGGCCACAGATTTCAAGGTTAATGTCTTAGATTATGAGTGGTAGATGCTGAATTTTACTAAAAATACATTTGGTGGGAGGAAGAAAAACATAATCCCTGTTTCTCACTTTCTCACATTCTTATTTTATTTATAGTCACTTTATTCCTTTCAGTGGAATATTCCTATATACGTTGACAGGCACCTGTCCAGATTCCTTCAGTTGGGGGATTAGTGCCTTCTAGGACCTGGGTGCTCTTGTAGAAATGACAAACTAGAGGCATGTTTACCAAATATGCTTCATTCTCTGAGGCCTGTTCCACAGGCTGTAGCAAAGAAATGATTAGGGGCTGTGGCTAGGTCTTCCGAGTCTTCCACAGGAGACACCGGCTTGCTCAGTGAGGGCCATCTTGTTAGGCAAGGAGCAGTCTCCCTTCTGAGTTCTTTGTAGACATCACGGCTGTGGGTGCCAGTTTGCAGTTACTACTGAATCTGTTCTTCCAGCTGAAATATTTGTCAACAGCAAATGAGAAGAGTCAGCCAGGTCCCACACCCGACTTGTGAGCCTAGCGGATGTGGATCAGGAGCTCATTAGCATGCAGCAGCCATGGGAGAATGCCTTTCATTGCAGATAGCATTTTATCACCCGGAATGATTGGTGTGTACACAAAGGGGCTCTTCACCAATCTTTCCTGAACATAAGCCCAGGCCCACCCCAGCCTCCTGCCCCTCCCTCACCCCCAGCTGTTGTTTTTGGATTATGGACTTTGCTGCTTGGTTGTGGTTATTATTTCAAAAGCACCAAGACTGCTCTGTGTTTTGGTTTGTTTTAAGCTGAGTGGAACTTTGGAAACCAATCGAGCTGTACTCAGTGGCTTCATTGTGAGAGATGAGGAATGTTCCAGAAAGGATCTGAGACTTAAAAATGTGTGTTACTTCTGTTGCCCATCTTGTCTGGTAAACAAAAGGGGTCATAGATGCTTCTCTGATTTTTCCCAGGGTGGAAAAGAGATAGGGAGAGAATTAGAAAAGGCAAGAAATATAACCTTCCTACCCACCACTCCAAGCGATCAGGTGCCTCCTTTACACTCAGACACACACACACACACACACATGTTCTTGCCAAACCTACGCAGGAAAAGAGCCACTTTGCGATTGAGGGCAGAAGAATCCTTTCTAGTGAGGAAAGGGAGGTATTTCCCAGCCTCTGTTTTCTGTGTTTGCACCATTAGCAGTGTTAACTGAGTAGAGCAACTACCAGGCACAGCTGTTTTATTCCAAATACTTGCTGATCCACACAGTTTCTACAGAGCTCTGATAGTTGTTCTGGGCTCATAAAGGACATTTAAATAGATTGTTCTAATTTTGACTGGCACTGGAGTGTAGGATTCTGACCTCTCCGGAAACAGCGTTTTTCCAAGGGGAAGAGCTAAATAGAATATTTCCCTCCTCCTCCCTCCCCTTTATGGCCCACATTGGCTGGGCTGAATTGTTTCGAGACCTGTTTCATACTCCATCTTCCTTTCAAAGAGCCTGCAACAGAACAACTCAATTACCATATGGCAATATTTAGAAATGATCTGAATAAATGAAAGCAAATAAGCACACACACACAATTTCTAGCTAAAATGCTAACCTATTGAAAATATAAGTCTAAACTTAGAGTTCCTTATTATCTCCCAGGACAAACATGAGGGCAGGAAAGCATTAAACATTCCTTGGCATCATTAAAAGTCATCCAAATGGGGCTGTAGCAGAGAAGGCTGCTGCCTTTGATGCTAGCATCCCATACAGGTGCGGGTTCATGCCCTGACTGCTCCACTTCCAATCTAACTCCCTGCTAATGGCCTGGGAGAAGCAGCAGGAGATGGCACAAGTGTTTGGGCCCCTGACACCTATGTAGAAGACCTGGGATGAAGCTCCTGGCTTCTGGCTTCAGCCTGGCCCAGATCAGTCTCTCTCTTTGTAACTCTGATTTTCAAATAAATAAATCTTGGAAAAAATTCATCCTGATAGAATTTGGAATAAATATATAACATTAGATATCATCTTTATTGGGCACATTGTGGGTTTCAACTGCTCTATTTTGAATAAAGTTCATTGTCTTCCAAAGTCATAAAAAACTTCTTCCTGTAGTGGCTCTGAGGTTTTTTTTTCCATTAGGAACACACAAGAGTTGCCAACCTTTAGCAAGAATCCTGTTGTGTCTATTTAGCAAATCCCCCTACCTTTGATGTTTCCTTTTAGTAATTGTCCAACTAATAATCTCCTCAATTCTCTTCCTTGGCTACAGATCCCAGGCTCTCTTTGCTGTATTGGGAGTTACGTCTAATCTCTATTCCCTATTGCAATACTCCATTGTAACAGTTTTAAATAAAATATTTCTTACTATTTTGATGAGTATCAAGATAATTATTTATTGACACTTGAGATGCTTTTATCTTATATCAGAGTGCCTGTTTTTGGGTCCTGGCTCTGCTCCTAATTCCAGTTTCTTGTTAATGAAACACCAGGAAAAAATCAGGTGAAATCCAAGTAGTTGGGTCCCTGCCACCCATGTATGAAACCTGGATTGGGTTATCAGCTCCTGACTTTGGCTTGTACTCACCCTGGCTACTATAGGCATTTAGGGAATGAACCAGCAGATGGGAGTTCTTGGTTTGACTCTCTGTTTCTCTCTGTCTGTGGATATGCCTCTGCCTTGCAAATAAATAAAATGAATACTTACAACCTTAATACTGGGAGTCCTAGGAATCTTAGAATAAGCTCCTGGGAATCTAGTGAAATGTCCAAATATCCTGCACTTTCTAACGAACTAGACTCTGAGCATCAGGCTTATCATTGGACTCACATAACCTAATACTGTATGTGCATTTCTCTCTGAGAGAAATATGCAAGGTATGTTGACAGAAAAACTTTCATTAAAAATTTAAGAGCATTTTTTGTGTTAATGTTTATTTTGTCTGATATTAAGATGGCTACACCTGCTACTTTTTCATTTCTGTCGGCTTGGTATATCTTTTTCTAGCCTTTCACTTTCAGTCTGCATGCATCTTTGTTGGAAAGATATGTTTCTTGTAAGCAGCAAAGAGGGGCACTATATAATGATTAAGGGATCAATTCAACAGGAAGATCAACAAGGAGACAGTAGATTTAAATGACACTATAGCCCAAATGGATCTAACAGATATCTACAGAACTCTTCATCCTACACATCAAGAATTTACATTCATCTCAGCAGTATATGGAACCTTCTCTAGGATTGACCACATACTAGGCCATAAAGCAAGTCTCAGCAAATTCAAAAGAATTAGAATCATACCATGCAGCTTCTCAGACCACAAAGGAATGAAATTGGAAATTAGCAACTCGGGAATCCCTAGAGCACGTGCAAACACATGGAGATTGAGCAACATGCTCCTGAATGAACAGTGGGTCATAGAAGAAATCAAAAGAGAAATCAAAAATTTTCTGGAAGTAAATGAGAATAACAGCACAACATACCAAAACCTATTGGATACAATAAAAGCAGTGTTAACAGGAAAGTTTATATCAATAGGTGCCGACATCAAGAAATTGGAAAGGCACCAAATAGATGAGCTTTCAAGTCATCTCAAGGATCTAGAAAATCTGCAGCAAAACAAACCCAAAACTGGTAGGAGAAGAGAAATAATTAAAATCAAAGAAGAAATCAACAGGATTGAATAAAAAAAAAATTACAAAAAATCAGCCAAACGAGGAGCTGGTTTTTTGAAAAAATAAACAAAATTGACACCCCATTGGCCCAACTCACTAAAAAAGAAGAGAAAATACCCAAATCAATAGGAGCAGAGATGAAAATGGAAACATAACAACAGACACCACAGAAATAAAAAGAATCATCAGAAATTACTACAAGGACTTGTATGCCAGCAAACAGGGAAATCTATCAAAAATGGATAGATTCTTGGACACATACAACCTACTGAAATTGAGCCAGGAAGACATAGAAAACCTAAACAGACCCATAACTGAGACAGAAATTGAAACAGTAATGAAGGCCCTTCCAACAAAGAAAAGCCCAGGACCAGATGGATTCACTGCTGAGTTCTACCAGACATTTAGAGAAGAACTAACTCCAAATCTTCTCAAACTATTCAAAACAATCGAAAAAGAGGGAATCCTCCCAAATTCTTTCTATGAAGCCAGCATCACCTTAATTCCTAAGCCGGAAAAAGATGCAGCATTGAAAGAAAATTACAGACCAATATCCCTGATGAACATAGATGCAAAAATACTCAATAAAATTCTGGCCAATAGAATGCAACAACACATCAGAAAGATCATCCACCCAGACCAAGTGGGATTTATCCCTGGTATGCAAGGATGGTTCAACATTCGCAAAACAATCAACGTGATACACCACATTAACAAACTGCAGAAGAAAAACCATATGATTCTCTCAATAGATGCAGAGAAAGCATTCGATAAAATACAACACCCTTTCATGATGAAAACCCTAAGCAAACTGGGTATGGAAGGAACATTCCTCAATACAATCAAAGCAATTTATGAAAAACCCACGGCCAGCATCCTATTGAATGGGGAAATGTTGGAAGCATTTCAACTGAGATCTGGTACCAGACAGGGATGCCCACTCTCACCACTGCTATTCAATATAGTTCTGGAAGTTCTAGCCAGAGCTATTAGGCAAGAAAAAGAAATTAAAGGAATACCAATTGGGAAGGAAGAACTCAAACTATCCCTCTTTGCAGATGATATGATTCTTTATTTAGTGGATCAAAGAACTCTACTAAGAGACTATTGGAACTCATAGAAGAGTTTGGCAAAGTAGCAGGATATAAAATCAATGCACAAAAATCAACAGCCTTTGTATACACAGGCAATGCCATGGCTGAGAAAGAACTGCTAAGATCAATCCCATTCACAATAGCTACAAAAACAATCAAATACCTTGGAATAAACTTAACCAAGGATGTTAAAGATCTCTACTATGAGAATTACAAAATCTTAAAGAAAGAAATAGAAGAGGATAAGAAAAAATGGAAAAATCTTCCATGCTCATGGATTGGAAGAATCAACATCATCAAAATGTCCATTCTCCCAATAGCAATTTATAAATTCAATGCGATACCAATCAAGATACCAAAGACATTCTTCACAAATCTAGAAAAACTGATGCTGAAATTCATATGGAGACACAGGAGACCTCGAATAGCTAAAGCAATCTTGTACAACAAAAACAAAGCCGGAGGCATCACAATACCAGATTTCAGGACATACTATAGGGCAGTTGTAATCAAAACAGTGTGGTACTGGTACAGAAACAGATGGATAGACCAATGGAACAGAATAGAAACACCAGAAATCAATCCAAACATCTACAGCCAACTTATATTTGATCAAGGATCTAAAACCAATTCCTGGAGCAAGGACAGTCTATTCAATAAATGGTGCTGGGAAAACTGGATTTCCACGTGCAGAATCATGAAGCAAGACCCCTACCTTACACCTTACACAAAAATCAACTCAACATGGATTAAAGACCTAAATCTACAACCTGACATCATCAGATTATTAGAGAACATTGGAGAAACACTGCAAGATATCGGCACTGGCAAAACTTCTTGGAAAAAACCTCAGAGGCACAGGCAGTCAAAGCCAAAATTAACTATTGGAATTACATCAGATTGAGAAGTTTCTGTACTGCAAAAGAAACAGTCAAGAAAGTGAAGAGGCAACCGACAGAATGGGAAAAAATATTTGCAAACTATGCAACAGATAAAGGGTTGATAACCAGAATCTACAAAGGGATCAAGAAAATCCACAACAACAAAACAAACAACCCACTTAAGAGATGGGCCAAGGACCTCAATAGACATTTATCAAAAGAGGAAATTTAAATGGCCAACAGACACATGAAAAAATGTTCAAGATCACTAGCCATCAGGGAAATGCAAATCAAAACCACAATGAGGTTTCGCCTCACCCCAGTTAGAATGGCTCACATACAGAAATCTACCAACAACAGATGCTGGAGAGGATGTAGGGAAAAAGAGACACTAACCCACTGTTGGTAGGAATGCAAACTGGTTGAGCCACTATGGAAGTCAGTCTGGAGATTCCTCAGAAACCTGAATATAACCCTACCATTCAACCCAGCCATCCCACTCCTTGGAATTTACCCAAAGGACGTGAAATTGGCAAACAAAAAAGCTGTCTGCACCTCAATGTTTATTGCAGCTGAATTCACAATAGCTAAGACCTGGAATCAACCCAAATGCCCATCAACAGTAGACTGGATAAAAAATTATGGGATATGTACTCTATAGAATACTATACAGCAGTCAAAAACAATGAAATCTGGTCATGTGCAAAAAGATGGAGGAATCTGGAAAACATCATGCTGAGTGAATTAAGCCAGTCCCAAAGAGACAAATATCATATGTTCTCCCTTATCAGTGACAACTAACCAATCATAAAAAAGGAAACCTGTTGAAGTGAAATGGACACTATGAGAAACAGTGACTTGATCAACCCTTGTCCTGACTGTTGATGTACAATTTAATACTTTATCCCCTTTAGTATTTTTTTTTGTTCTAGTTAATAGTATTGGTTGAACTCTGTAATCAACACACATTTATTTTTAGGTGTTTAAATTTAACTGAAAAGTAATCCCTGTTAAATAAGAGTGGCAATAAGAGAGGGAGGAGATGCACAATTTGGGACTTGCTCAATAGGACTTGCCCCAAATGGTGGTGTTAGAAATGTGCCAGAGGATTCCAATACAATCCCATCAAGGTGGCATGTACCAATGCCATCTCACTAGTCCAAGTGATCATCTTCAGTTCACAATTGATCACACTGATAGGTCTAAGAGTCAAAGGGATCACACAAACAAGACAAGTGTCTGCTAATACTAACTGATAGAATCAAAAAGAGAGAGAACGATCCAATATGTTAATTGGGATACACAACAGACCCACCGTAAGCTCTTAAGGCACTCGGATCTGGCTGAAGAGCCCATGAGAGTATTTTAGGCATGGAAAGCCAAGACCCTCTGGAAAAAAAAAAAAACCCTAAATGAAAGGTCTCTGCAAGTGAGATCCCAGTAGAAAGAACGGGCCATCAAAGAAGGGGGTACGTTTCTCTGAAGGGAGGAAAGAACTTCCACTTTGACTATGACCTTGTCTAAATAAGATTGAAGTCAGCGAACTCAAGAGGCTTCCATAGCCTTGGCAACTCATGACTAGAGCCTAGACATATTTCTGACGCCATAAACAAGAGTGTCAAATTGTTAAGTCAACAACAGGAGTCACTGTGTACTTACTCCTTATGTGGGATCTCTGTCCTTAATGTGTTGTCCAATGTGTATTAATGCTATAACTAGTACTCAAATAGTATTTTACACTTTATATTCTGTGTGGGTATAAACTGATGAAATCTTTACTTAATATATACTAAATTGATATTCTGTATGTAAAGATAATTGAAAATGAATCTTGATGTGAATGGATTGGGAGAGGGAGCGGGAAATGGGAGGGGTGCAGATGGGAGCGAAGTTATTGGGGGGAAAAACCATTGTAATCCATAAACTGTACTTTGTGAAATTACATTTACTAAATGAAAGTTTAAAAAAATTTAAGAGTATTTGAGAAATAACAATTCATTAATAGGGTAGCACTCAAACCCAGAAAGTGTTCAGAGAGCTCTGCTGTGCAGTCAATAGGGAACACTGATAGACAGAAAAGGGAAGTAAACTAAGTAAAAAGAAGCATCTTGAATAGTTATGGTAAAGCATTTGCCTTATTTGAACAATGTCTGATCAGTTGGCAGCTTATGATGGCTAAAGTGTGGCCTCTGGGGATGGAGACTCAGCTAAATGTTATAAAAATATGTCTAAATTAGGCTTCAGTTCATTTGCATACTAAGATTATATTTCAGTACTTAGGAATTCAAAGTGAGGGGACTCACTCAGCCTTGGACTAATGACTTCCTGTTGCGTAACAGTCAAAATGGTTGTGAGGACAGCCATAAAATGCCTTAATTTCAGGACTAGAGTTGGGGAACGGAGTGCTTACAAAGTGAAAGGATTCCTCTTGTTGTATTTAAACATGCTTTTGTAAATGGCTCAGCCAACCTGTGATCTCAAGGTTAAAAGGATTGAAGCTTAAAGGGTTTTCCTAAGTACAGTGTTAACAAGGACATGCACATTGTTTACAGAGATGCAACATCTCATAAGTAGAAAAGCTAGGCCTTCTGAGCTCTTGTTAAGAATAAAAATGGTCTGCAGTTAGAAAGCACTTGAACCTTGACCTGGAAATTAATCAGTACTGTAATGCAATCATTAAATAGAAGGTGATATTCTTGACCCACAGTTGGCCTCATCTGATCCCTGAATAGATTTGGCTTGTTTTTTGGTGGGCAGAAAGGAAGGACATTATATTGCAGATTCCTAAAATATGATCACATATATAATATGTGGCAGAACTAACTTAGTGTTATCAGTTCTTGTTCTGGAATTAAATATTTTATCTAAACAGGGTGAAAAGTAGAGTAAGGCAAGAGAGGCATCTAGGGTACAAAATTTAAGGAGATATTAATTCTTAGGGTCTTTGCAAGTCCCAGTGCTGCTTCTAAGCATAAGGACTCAGCTTCAAGAAGCAGCACAAAACATCTCCTTCTTGGCCTTTGAACAGAGCAAAATCTTTCTTGGTTTGCATTTGATCTTTAACAAACCCCTGCTAGGGAAAGTGACATTTATGAAGGACCATTCAAAGTATCTCCTGATCACCTACATCTCTAGCCTACTACAGATTCTATTCTTGGATCAAATTATTCTCAGAACAATACACAGTTGAACTCTTCTTACCTTAGCTGCTTTCAAAATTATATCTTAATTGAGTTTCACTCACTCACATTCTGTCAGAGAATGATGTTTTTAAAAAGTCTCATTACATCCATAACTACCTTTTGCAGCAATCATACTTAGATGATTTTCCCTAGAATTTTCAGTGCTTCCTAAACTAATTCTTTTGGGATTTAGTGCTAGGAAACCTTTAATGCCTCTTGAGGAATAAGTATAAATTCCTACCCCCTCTTTTTAAAAAGATTTATTTATTTATTTAAAGGAGTTAGAGAAGGAGAGACAGACAGAGAGAGAGAGAATGAGAAAGAGAGATCTTCCACCTGCTGGTTCACTCCCCATCCATCATGGTCACAACCATCATGGCTCAGCCAGACCAAAGCTAGAAGCCAAGAGCTTCTTCCAGGTTTCTCGCTTGGGTGCAGGTGTCCAAGGACTTGGGCCAACCTCTGCTGCTTTCCCAGGCACATTCACAGGAAGCTGGATCAGAAGTGGAACAGCTGGGAGCTTGAACTGGTACCCATATAGGATGCCAGAACTACAGGCCATGGCTTTAACCCACTGTGCCTCAGCAGTAGCCCTGAATCCCCTTTGTAATGTTCTTTTACGTAATTCTATGTGGTTAAAATAATTTATTTTATGTTCTTGTCTATGTCCTCCTTACTTTGGCATTGAGGATGTTCTGATTTAGATTTGAAACATGTCAAGACCAGGTAATTGGCCTACTGGTCTTTACCTTGGAACTGATTTTCTACTTTTATTCATGTATTTCAGCCATAAATGTCCAGTTTATTTTATATCTTAAAATACTTATTTATTGTAGCTTGTCTTGTGCCAACTATATCCTAAGCTTTAGTGGGAGGATCATGCCATTGAACCTTTACAACAATATTGTTTATTACTCCTAGTTTACATATGAGAAATTGAGGCATGGGATAGTTAAATAAGGTGTTCAAGGTCATTCAACTAATAATGATAGAGTCACGATTTGCACCCAGAGAGTCTTACTTCTAAGCTGATATTTTTAGCTAATGTTGATGTGATCTATATTTGACTGCATTTATATAGTCACTGTTTTCTACATGTCTCTATATAAACAATCTCAAATTCCTTAAAGAGAAAGATCTGTGCATATATTTGTTTTGTTTTTTTCTTCTGATTTTAGTTTATGTTTAAACAACAAAAGCTCTTTAACTCTTTAATATCTTTCTGCTATAGGCTCTTTCAATAAACTTATTTTGAGCAAATTAAGGTTTTATAGAAGAGTTGTAAGAATAATGTAATGATCTTTGGACAATTTCCATCTAGATTCATCAACTGTTAAGATAATTTTTGCCTTTCACTTTTATTATATCATTATTTTCTGACTATTTGATAGTAAGTTTTGGACATCATGACCACATCACTTTGGTATATGTTAATATGTGTTTCCTAAGAACAAAAACATTCTCCTTCACTGTGTGATTATCAAATAAAAAGAATTTGACATTGGTAAGAATCATATGATCTAATATCTAGTCCACATTCAAATTTCACAAATTACTCCAAATATTGTTTATGAAGTCATCCCTCTCTTCATTTTCTCTCCTATCCAGAATCCAGATCAGGATCATGTGTTGTAGTTAGTTTTCATGCCTCATGACATAATTTGAGCATTAAAAATCCCCAAACATTTCCTTTCTTTACCCAGTAGGCCAGCTGCCTCTAAAAATTTGGAGCATTAAGTCTCTCCCCTTTTCTGCAGCCAGGTGATTTTGAATTGTTTCACGATGAAGCTTGAGTTTCAGGTATTCAGGAGCATCAGAGCCCCTCTCTCCTGGAGGAGGATCCACTTTTCAACTGGTTTCTTAACATGGCTGCATCCTATTCCTTCCAAACATTTAAAAACTCTCAGACAAACCACACATCAAGAAGTTACAGTTGTTTTCTTTTCACCTTTTCATTGGAAACTTTCTAAACTCTATTCTAAACCAAACCAGATTTCCTTGGCCCAAAAGTTGTGTAAGATCAGCAAAGCCAAAAGCAGAGGAGTGTGATTCTCAGACTCAGTATGTTACTGAGTAGGAGTGTTTAAGTGTGAGTTTCTGAGAGTGAATACATGGAACACATCACAGGGAATCTTAATGAAATCAGTCATCAAGTCAGCACCTCTCTGTGTCAAATGTAGCTGCATTTTCAACAACATGATCTTCTAATTTTGAAATAATTAAGACAGAGCAAAATAGTCTTTCTGAAGTAAAAGATGGGTGAATTATGGGCAAATTCCAAGATGGTGGAGTAAGGAGGGAAACTTACTGCTCTAGTCTAGGGAAACATAGTTTAAAAAAAAAAAAAGTGGAGAGAGTACCGTCTCAGGGAAGAGTTAGTGAGAAAACTGCAGAGGAAAACTCCACACAAATTAGAGGGACAATGTGGCTCTATGTGAAGGGTGTGGGCATGCACAGCTCAGCACCCCAGCAGCCCAGAGCTTCCACACCAGCTTTGGAGAATGCAGTGAGACCAAACTGTAACAGCCCAAGCCAGTGGCAATAAAGCTGCCAGAGAGTGTGCCATGAGTCCAGCTTGGAGCCCAGTGGGGTGCAGTGTACCTGCTAACCTAGAGGGAAAAAAATGGGAGAGGCACAGTTCTCCCTGATCACCAGGCGCCAGAATCTTGTAACTTGGTGAGAGAGGGTGAGTACCATTTTGGACATACTTGACATCTGTGCCAGCTTGTGTTTACAAGCCCAGCAATCAGCTGAGAGGAGACACCTGGGTCTGGCTGGGAGAAATGGCAGGGAGCTGGGCACTTGTGACTGTGGGGAGCCTTGTGTGCTGGGACAGACTGTGAAAACACTGTGGCTGTGTGGGAGGGTGCAGGGTGTGGCAGGGTCTCTGAACAGTCACTATGGGCAGCTCCAAAGGCTCAGGGCTCCCTGAGTGCCTGAAAAGAGTCATTGCTGCGGGATCCATGCTCACACTGAAGACTAACTGGATGCTTTGTGTAGTTCTTATGGCAGTGTGGACGAATATTGCACCTACTGAGGCTAGCACCCAGGCATTGGTCTCCTTGGAGGAGAGGAGGTGAGCATAAGACTAAGCCAACAGAGTGGATCATACCCTCCCCTCTGATTAAAAAAAATAGATTTATCATGTCCAACATGGATGCCCACCTTGAACATTCCCTTCACTGAACAGAGCTCTAAGGCTAAATGCAATATATACCTTTGGGTATTCAATGAAAGAGCAGACACTCTACTAAACCACAGAGGTATTGTCCAAAGATTAAAGCCATTGCAGGGGGAAAAAACCAACAAGTATCTCCACAGATGTGTAAAAATAAATGCAGAAGTTCAAGAAATAAGAATAAGGAAAACTACATGGTGCCCCTAAAGGAACACAACACCACCTCAATACTAGAATGCGGATATGAAGAGATTGAAGAAGTGCCAGAAACAGAATTCAAAAAATTGATAGTAGGGTTACTCAGAAGTAATCAGAAATAAATCCATGACTTAAAGAAATCCACACGTGACATGAATTAAAATTTTTCCCATGAAAATAGATTTTAAAGAGAAATCAAAATGAAATATTAGAAAAGAAGAATTCAAAAGATCAAATAAAAATGCACTGGTAAACATTAATGACAGATTCCGTGAGGCAAAAAAAGAATCTGAGTGAGAAGACAAGTCTCTGGGAATTTTACTGTCAGACCAGAAAAAAAAAAAAAGAAGAAATAAGAAAACTAAAAAACAATGTCGGAGATCTATGGGATACTATCAAACAATCCAACATAAAGGATTTAGGAGTTCCTGAAGGCATGGAAAGAGAATGGATTAGAAGGCTTTTTTAGTGAAATAATTACAGAAAGCTTCCCTAATTTTCAGAAAGAAAGGGACATCCAAATACAGGAAACACATAGAACTCCTAATAGGCATGACCAGAAGAGATCTTCACCATGACACATTGTTGTCAAACTCTCCACAGTAAAACATAAAACATTCTAAAATGTGCACAAGAGCAATGCCAGATTACTTTCAGAGGATTTCCAATTAAATTCACAGCTGACTTCTCATCAGAAACCCTACAGGCTAGGAAAGGTGAGACATAGCACGAGTCTTAAGAGAAAAAACATGTCAACACAGAATACTGTAGCCTGCAAAGCTCTCATTTATCAATGAAGGTGAAATAAAGATATTCCACAACAAACAAAAAATGAAAGATTTTGTCACCATTCATCCAGCCTTAAAAAAGATGCTAAAGGATGTGCTACACACAGAAACACGGTCATTACTATAAAAGAAGGTAAAGGCAGAGAATCTTCCAATAAAAGTACAAAGGAAATCCAAAGTAAACAATAGGAATATTTATGAAAAATGGGAGGAGTAAGTCATTATTTATCAATAGTCACCTTGAATGTAAAATAAAACCCATCTATTTGCTGCCTACTAGAAACACATCTCACCAACAAAGTTACATGTAGACTGAAAGAGAAAGGATGGAAGAAGACATTCCATGCTTACGGAAATGGAAAAAAAAAAAAGCTGGTGTAGCTATCTTAATATCAGACAAAATAGACTTTAACACAAAAACTGTTAAAAGATACAAAGAAGGGCACTATGCAATGATTAAAGGATCAATTCAACAGGAATATGTGACTATAATAAATGTATAGGCACCTAATTACAGGGCACCTGGATATTTAAAAAATTAATGGATCTAAAGAGAGACATAGACTCCCATACAATAGTAATGGGGGACTTTAATACCGTGCTTTTACCAGTGGGCAGAAAAGAAACTCAACAACAACAAAACAACCCTGTAAGGAAATGGACAAAGGACTTAAACTGGAATTTTTCAAAAGAGGAAATCCAAATGGCCTACAGACACATGAAAATATACTCAGGATCACTAGTTGTCAGGGAAATGCCAATCAAAAGCCATTGTAATTTTTAAGCTATGCTTTGGAAATTTGTATTTACTAAATAAAAGTTAAAAACAAAACAAAAAAAAAATACCACAATGAGGTTTCACCTCACCTCAGTTAGAATGGCTTTCATACAGAAATCAACAAACAACAAATGGCAGCAAGAAGTGGGGAAACATATACCGTAATCCACTGTTGGTGGGAATGTAAATTGGTACAGTCATTGTAGAAGAAACCTGAATATAGACTTATCATATGACCCAGCAATTGCACTCCTGGGATATGAAAGAGTTATCTGTACACCCCATGTTAATGCAGTTCAGTTCAGAATAAGATATGGAAACAATCCAAATGTCCCTCAAGTGAAGACTGGATAAAGAAATTATGGGAAATGTACACCATGGAATACTATATAGTGGTAAAAAATTGAAATCCCGTCATTTGGAACACAGTGGATGCAACTGGAAAACATTGTAGTTGGTGAATTAAGCCAGTCCCAAAAGCACAAATACCATATGTTCTTCCTGATCTGCGGCAACTAATAGAGCACCTAAAAGGTAATCTATAGAAGTCAGATTGACATTTGAGATGTGATGATGGCTGCTGAGGACCAGTTTTTTTCTCATATTATTTGCTGAACTGTTTACTTAGTATAGATTTAATCTTATGTATAAAAGATTAATTGAAACTAGATCTTAGTAAAAAAAAAGGGGGGGGGGAATGGGGAGAGAAGGGGAAGAAGGGTGGGGGTGGGTGGGGGTGTAGGTATGGTGGGAAGAATCACTATGTCCCTCAAGTTGTATTGATGAAATACACAAAGTCTGTATACCTTAAATAAAAGGTTTCTGGGAAAAAAATAAAGCGAAGACATGACTGTTTCAGTGGGACTTAGAATACATGTTCCAGAAATCCTTAATGCATGTTTAGGCTTAAACTCACTAGAGACAGACTTATAGCAATGAACAAAACATCAGTTTTCCATTCCTCTCTTGAAACGCAGTAGTTTTCAATTCATATAAGATGATTTTGATGCCTGCAATTATATTTTGCATTGTTTTACATTGTAATTTAAGTAATTTTCATTAAAAAATTCTTCTCCACCCGTTAAATATTTTAACACTCTAATTTTAAGGTTCTTTCCTTCCACCCCAGTCTTCATGTCAAAATCTTAATGATCTATAAATATTTAGAAAGTTATAATGGAGCTTGCTATTAAAAGCAAACCTATGAAAGTCTGCTATTTTTGAATAATCTCCCCCAATTCATCTCTTTGTAAGTTTTAGCACATGAATATTGAATTTTCTTAAATGGAGTCTTATTCTTACCTGTCTTATATTTCTCAATCCCTCTAATAAACTGCAGGAGATGAAGGGACAAAATCTGTTACCCTATGGCTAGGTCCATGGCTGCTCACGTGTCAGCTGAGAGTCCTGTTAGGATTATAAGAAAAGGAGGGAAGGTCTTTTGTTGAAGCAGTATTGTCATTTAAGCAAGTACAAATGAGACTGTAATAGCTCAGCAGATTGCGTTCTTCTTTTTGATATTTGCCTTTCAGTTAGGGTTCATGTGTGTGTGTGCAGACAGCATGCACCACAGGTAAGGCTGATGATGTGGAAGTCAGGAGACCGTAGTTTGTTCCCGACCTCTGTCACTACTGACTTTCTGACACTGAGCCAGAAGATGCACCTCTCTGAAACTTAGCATTCTCTTCTTCAAGTGACAGCCTAGAGGATCACTTGTTTTCTTTTCATCAATAACACACAATCCTGTGAGATATAAGGCAGTCAAACGGAGGCCTGCAAGTATTATCATTATATTTAAATTTATGGGAAAGGGAGAGAGAGGGATAAAAAAAAAAGTGGAAGAGAGGGAAAGAGAAAAGCTCTCATCCATTGGTCCCTAATTGCCTACAGCAGCCAGTGCTGGGCCAGGATGAAGCCAGGAGCCAGGAACTGAATCCAGGTCTCCCGTATGAATGAGGTAGCCGGCTATGGGAACTATCACTGCTGCCGCCCAGGGTTCACGTTGGCAAAAAGTTGGAATCAGGAGTAGAGTTGGGGCTTGAAGCCTGGCACTCTGTGATCCAGGTGTCCCACGTAGCATTTTAACTGCTGTGCCAAACACCTGCCCTGCATCTGTTATTTTGATAGATGTTTATACTCAAATATACTTTCGCAGGATTAATTTATCTTTTTTTCCCCCAGTGGTATACCAATGCTCTCTTAAATATGAATTCCACTGAGATGCTGTCTTAAATATGAATTCCAATAAGATTCAAAAAGCAGATCATAATACAGATATATAAAATTGTGATCCAATGTTTTCATTGAGTTTTTAAATTCTCTAAATTTTAGTTAACATAAAGTGATTATAGGTATTGGGGGGATACAGTGTTATATTACAATATATGTACACTATGTGTAATGATCAAATCAGGGACTAAATTAGCATTTCCATCTCATCATTTTTTATGTTAAGATTTTTTTTTAAAGAAGCCATTTAAGGGATGTGTTTATTGAAAATGATTTTTTCTGTAGAACTCTTTTTTATTGGATCTTCATTTACATACCTTCTATATGAGGGGCTTTTACTTGGTCTGGGAAGGCAAATAGGCTTCATGGAAGGACTGACTCTGCAGCTCAGCAGTAAAGACTGCCTTCCAGGATTAATAAGAGAAGTACTTAGTACCAGAGCCAGCACTGTGGTGCATTAGGTTAAGCTGACACCTACTATGCCAGCATCCCACATCAGAACACAGGTTCAAGTCCCAGTTGTTCTGCTTCACATCCAGTTTCTGCTAATGCACCTGGGAGGGCAGCAGCAGATGGCCCAAGTACTTGGGGCCCTGTTACTCACATTGAAGACATGGATGGAGTTCCAGACCCCTGGACCAGACCCAGCCATGGTCATTGTGGCTATCTGGGGAGTGAACCAGCAGTCGGAACATTTTTTTTTTTTCCTGTGTCTCTTCTTTCTTTCTGTCATCTTCCTTTCAAATACAAAAAATAAATCTTTTTTTATTATTAAACTTTTATTTAATGAATATAAATTTCCAAAGTACAGCTTATGGGTTACAATGGCTTCCCCCCTCCCAAAACTTCCCTCCCACCCACAACCCTCCCCTTTCCCGCTCCCTCTCCCCTTCCAATCACATCATGATTCATTTTCAATTCTCTTTATATACAGAAGATCAGTTTAGTATATATTAGGTAAAGATTTCAACAGTTTGACCCCATATAGCAACACAAAGTGAAAAAAAAATACTGTTGGAGTACTAGTTATAGCATTAAATAACAGTGTACAGCACATTAAAGACAGAGATCCTACATAATTTTTTTTTTAAAAATTAATTTTCTATGCCATTTCCAATTTAACACCAGGTTTTTTTTTCATTTCCAATTCTCTTTATATACAGAAGATCAATTCAGTATATAATTAGTAAAGATCTCATCAGTTTGTACCCACACAGAAACACAATGTGTAAAAATACTGTTTCAGTACTAGTTATAGCATCACTGCACATTAGACAACACATTAAGGACAGATCCCACATGGGATGTAAGTACACAGTGACTCCTGTTGCTGACTTAACAATTTGACACTCCTGTTCATAGAAGTACTTAGGGTCGGTGCTGTGGCGTAGTGGGCTAAGCCTCTACCTGTGGCACCAGCATCCCAAATGCACACCAGTATGTGTCCTGTCTGCTCCTCTTCAGATTCAGCCCTCTGCTTATGGCCTGAGAGAGCCAGTATCTCTCACCTGAGCCACTTTCTCCTTCTATTCGGTAATAGGTTCCCCAACAGGTGAATTAAACATTTATTTAGGATACCAATATATCAGGGATACATTTCCTCCCTCATATAATTAAACACGCAAAAGGATGTGAACTAAAAGTAAAAAAAAATGTAATTTAAATATCAGCACCCACATACATTTGGGTCATTTAAAGATTAGATGCAATTTTATATAATGTTATATGATTGCTTTTATTTTGCAGTGTAGAATAGTATTCTTGTTTGTTTGGTGGTGATAGATGGGAGTGCTTTAGTTGGGAAATATAATCCTGTATAAAGGAATAGTGTCTCAAAGGACTTTTTCTAGTCTTGCTTCTAGTCATCCTCTATAGTGTAGCAAAATAATTGTTTAAAATCAAGATTTAATATCATTTCCTGTGTTCCACTACCCTTAGCATAAAATCCAAACCCTGCCTACTCTCAGGTCTCATCTCTGACAACCTTCTCCCCTTGTCTTTTTGGTCCAGTCACACTGGTCTTTGTCAACACCTGTGAGACAAGTGTGGTATTTATTATTCCTGGGAAAGCTATTCTTTTTCTCTCCTTGCAGTTTTAATGCAGTAATTCCATCTTCTAAACTCAAGACATCTGCTTGAGGGTCCCTTTCCTATCCCTCCAGGTGAGATTAGATGCCACCTTATTTCCCCCTGGTGGAAATATCATGCCTCTGCTCAACCTAGATCCTTGTGCAGCTGAGTCATCATTTGACTAGTGTCAGATGGTAGAGAATGTTCACCATTAAGTTCTAGGAGCACTTGCTTAAGTTGTGGTTCAGTAAATACTGAGGAATACATGAAGCTCTCTACAACTACACAAAATCTAGGCTTCATAAGTTAAGTGGTGGAGTAGAACTAATCTAAATAAGTTAAAGCCTTGTTCTTAACATTTGGTCTTTGATTGTGACAAATTCAGCAGTTAGTTGGTGAGAAGTAAGAGGTGGTTATTTAAGCTGAGTTCAGCATAGCTTCTCTCTCTGCTTCCAGTTTCACCACATGATTGCTCCTCTGCACTACCTCAGGCATTGCCAGCCTCCACCAGACACCAGACTGATGGGACTGCTGGATCCTCAACTGTGAACCTCCAAACTGTAAGCTGAAACAAACCTTTTCTTTTCCAAGAAGGTTCTCTCAGATAATTTAAAGTAATGGAAGTTGACCTTGGCTCCCTTCATCTCATCTTCACAAAATGGCCCCAATAATTTTTTAAAACCCCAAATATTAGACCATATCATGTCTCATCTCAAATTTTCTTTTGGCTTCTTGGCTTTGTTCTAGCTTTAAAATAAAATCTCATTCCTTAGCATGGCTCTAGTGCTACAAGTTATCTGGCTCCTGCCTAAATCTTCACTCCCCTCTCCTCTTTTGATAATTTTGAGCCACAGTGATGGCCCTTTAACAATTCTTTAAGCACACAACACTCAGTCTACTTCAAGGCACTATGTATCCTGCCTTGAATTCTGTTGCCAATCTCATTGCATTGATGACTCTTTCTCAATATTCAAGTCATAGCTCAAAGGAAGAATTCCCTGAACCCCCCACCATTATTCTTTATTTTATTACACATAGCTTCATTTTCTTGGTAGCATTTATCACCACCTAAAATTATTTTATGGATTTATGATCTACTTATTTTTTTACTGTCTTCCTGCACTACGTATAATGTTCAAGAGAGAAAAACTCTTGGTTGCCTTGTTGCCTGCTTCATCTTAGCCCCTGGAAGAATGCCTGTCATAATATAGTTGTTGAGTGAGTGGAAATTCACTTCTGAAAGGATTGGTGTTAATAAGGATTGAAAACTGAAAAAAGGTTTCTGAAGGCCATTTGGAAGAACGTTGTTCCTGTAATTCTTTATGCTTTCTTAGCCCTAGTCTTCTCTATAACAGAGAATTTGCCCTAAGCTTTACCTTAGAGTATCATCAATCAAATGGCTATTTTGAGGAGTAAAATTTCATGATGGATTACATAATTTTAATGACTGTGACCTTTGGAACTTGGTTTTTTTCCAAGGCAGCATTTTTATTAAAATAGCTATTCATTGGTTTTCCTGGCACTGGTCAATTAGTGGATTACTGAAAGCATGTGTATTCTTTTTTTTAGTTTCTTTCCCAATATGTTCAGCCTAAAATTCATTTTTATGCCATTGTATAATTAAGGACTCCTTTATTTTTATGAAGCATTGGATTTCTACACAGAGAAGGGTGACCTGGATGGCATTTATGAGTAGTTAGCATCATAACCATCTTTTGATCTTTATAGCTTCTGGTCCCTTTATGACCAATAGGTAACATGAGATGTAAGACAAAATGCTGGCAGATTGACTGGAGCCTTGAACTTGTGAGGGAGTCATGGGGAAGTCTTGGAATGAGTGTATAAGTCAAGGGCCAATGAAGTGTGGGTAATTTTCAAAAACAGAAATATGAGAAATGTGAACACAAAATGTAATATGAAATGACTATTTTCTTGCATTTCTTCAGAGTAACCAATGGAAAATTTAGAAAACCACTATATAGCAAATTAATGGTAGATGTAGAGATTGCGAGTTGTTTACCATGTGCCACACATCCATTTTATTAAACATTTTAACTGAATAACCTATTATAATTTCATATACCTCTTTGGTGCTGAGGGAAAAAAAACTAATTAAATGAGTTACATGTAGTTGAATTAAGATAAAGTGATAAGTGTTAATTTTACTTTATTTGATCAAATTAAAAAACATATGTGGTAAAATACCATTCACTACACAAGGGCTTATAATAAATAATAACAATCCCCTTTCCTACTCCCACCTGAATTCCTCAAGGACAAATTTTTGAAAAAAAAAAACTTTACTAACACATTACTTAAATAGAAAAAAAAAGAAATAATTCAGACTACAAAAATAGATATGATCTTTCTAGGAAGATGAATATGCAACGATACTGGGGTGTGATTTTGACTTTACAATTACTTCAAACAACTAGTGCCAATTGCCTTTTTGTAATAAAATTAAAGATACCTATTGAATACATGGTTTAAATTATGTATAAATTGTTTTGCTTTTGGAAGCGTTTTCTTATAAATAATCTACCAGTGAAGGAGGAAGTAGGAAGAGAGAGAAAATAAGAAAGCTGGAGGATACAAACTGTGGTGTTATGGACAGAGGCCATACTGCAGGTCCTCATACTTTACTAACTGGTTCTCTGGCTAGTTAATTATTTGTTTAGAATTAAGTCTACCCAAACCTGACAAACCTGTCAAACCCTACAATATTACCTGCTGCTCTGAGAACAAGCTCATCTAAAAAGCTCCTGGTGGCTATCTCTAGCTTGCCAATTAGGTTGAGTTATAGACAATAGATACCGCATTGCCTTATGACTTGAATGTGCGGTTTTCTTACCAGGTAGAAATGTGATTGTGAAATATTTCTTAGATATTAAGTTTACCTCTACTGGCCTCTTATGCGCCAGAGTATAATGGATGGATGGGAATGTTCTTATGGCAAAATTGTGTTTGTTGCTATATAAAACCTCTTATGAAGACTTACAGCAAACTTGTTGGACAGAATCTTGAAGGGACTTCTACAAGACAGACTCCATTTCTTTGAATTCCACAAATACTTATTTTCTACAACCCGTACCTTAAGCAAGGTCCATAGCATGGGAACAGGAACAGGTTCACATCTTCCCAGCAAGCACTTACTGACCCTCCCATTTCTATAGCTGATGAAATATTTGTATCATCTCATAGATCATATGGCTTAAAGTTCTAGGGGTGCCTATACTACCTACTATCTATTCATTTTTGCCTTTATACAAGCTGTAGAATGAAAATAATTAACTAGAAATAATATTCTCATAAGTTCTACAAAGATCTCTTAGACACTAAAGATCCTTTTGCTCCAGAATCTTGAGGACTTGGTAAGACTTTCCACATGATCCATCTATGCAGGTGCCAGGGCTCCATGACTTTCTTGTAGCTACTAGTGCTTCCCTGTCCATACTCTGCCCAATCTGCCTTTCTCTGCTTCTTGATATTATGACAATGCAGCATCTTAGTTAATGCCTTTTGCTTGAGCACATTGGCTATGCCAGTGATGTCTTACGAAAATTCAGCTTTTGTACAAATTAACCAAAAACTTGATACAGGAGACTGTGATTGTATCAACCAAAATCTTTAACCCTATGTTGGTGAATAAATGAGGCAGTAACTTAACCATGTGGAAGCAGGGCTGCACAAATTTCATGACCCAAAATAATATAGTTTAGATTACAACTCAGTAGAAAGATCCTCCCTTCTACAGGTACAATATATATGACTTTTAGGTTTTTATTAAAAAGTGAAAACAGGGGGCCAGCATTGTGGCTTAGCTGGTAAAACTACTACCTGTAATGCAGGCATCCCATGTGGGTGCCGGTTCCTGTCTCAGCTGTTCCACTTCCATTCCAACTCCCTGCTAAAGGTGTAGGAAAAGCAATAGAAGATGGACCACTTGTTTAAGGCCCTGTCAGCCACACAAGAGACCTGAAAGATGTTCCTGGCTTCCGCCTGTCCCAGCTCTGGCTGTTGCAGTCATCTGGGGAGTGAACCAGCGGATGGAGGATTGTCTCTCTCTTTCTCTGTCTCTTTCCCTTTCTCTGTAACTTGGACTTTGAAATCTATATATCTATGTATCTATCTAACGATCTACCTTTTTCTAAGTAAAAATAGAGACAGGGATTTTGGTTAGTGGTTAAAACACTGGTCAAGACCCTTATTTCCCATATCAGAGTACTTAGATTCAGTTCTAAGCTCTGGCTCCTGAATCCAGCTTCCTAACAGTGCAGAACCTGGGAGCAGAAGGTGAGGTCCCAATATTTTGGCCCCCGCCACCCATGTGGGAGACCTGGATGGAGTTCTTGGCTCCTGTCTTCATCCTGGCTACTGTGGGAATTTGGCACGTGCACCAGTTGGTGTGAGCTGCTTCTTTGTCTCTTTTTTTCTGTTCATCTCTCTCTGCCTCTGACTCTTGAATAAAAAAAAATTTCCCTCAAAAGAAAAAATAGTTAACTTAAATCTAAGCATTTATTGCCACAGGGGAAAAAAAATCTTTGAAAATACAAAACAAACAACAAAAATTGCTGGCTGAAATTCTTGGATTGGTTTATTGGGTTACTAATAGGTTATGAATTTATTTGAAATACACTGACATTAATGAGGGAAATACCTCTTGATTGCTTTTGTGGAGTTGCATTTCCTTGGGATGTCCTTTTATTTCTGTTGTGTTCAACTGTAAGTATTCTTCGTATGCCTTGAATAAGTTCTGGGTCTAGGGAGAGACATCCTGGGAGATCATGATTTCTAAGAATCTTCCAAGTTTCCCCCATTTTTTCCCAGATCCCACTGGATTTGAGGATGAGTCATGCCACTAACAAATTTTTCTTGAAACACAAGGGAATAAAAAATGTTCACCATGTTGGATTGGGCTATGATGATGAAGTAGGAGAACATTACAAAAGCACCAGGAAGCTGAAACTTCAAGGGTGTATAAAATTCAGAGTTATAGAGGTAGAAAAAGGTAGATAGAGTGAGAGAGACAGAGAGACAGATAGACCGATTGACCTTCCATCTGCTGGTTCATTCCCCAGATGGCTGCAATGGCCAAGGTTGGCCAGACTGAAGCCAGGAGTCAGGAACTTCATCCAGATCTCTCCCCTGGGTAACAGGGGCCTAAACACTTGGACCATCCTTTGTTCTTTTTCCTGGCCATTAACAGGGAGCTGGCTCAGAAGTGGAGCAGCCAGGACGTGACTGGTGCTCATGTGGGATATTGGCATTGCAGGAAGCTTTACCTGATGCACCACAATGTGTGCCCCTCACCAGAGAAGAATTAATGGAGTCAACATCCATGGCATGGAGCAAGGTCCATATGTTCCTAAGAGTCTCCTGAATATATATTCTTGTTACAAATAGGATATCATGACCCACCAGTCAACATTTTCCAGTTCATTCTAATAACTTTTTAGACACTATCTTCCAATAAAGCAAGTATTTTCAAATTTATAAATGACTGAAAAATGTTATTTGTGGGAAACTTACAGATCTTTTCTGCTAGGATGATCTTATCCAATAAGTCTTCCATGTTATTCAGAAATGAGAATAAATTTCCACTGTCTTAAATCCTCTAGTACAATGGTAAATCTTTCATAGGATGTCAGCATGGCTGAATTTGAATCCATAGTCCCTTGGAAACTCTGACTCCCAGAAACTCTCCATGTGTGTAAAGACCAATGTTTCGTAGACTGAGATCGTGAAATCACTGTTTCACCATTTTGGTTCTGTCTCCACTCTGTCATAAATTTACTGCTCAGAAATATAAACTTACTCTAATCTAATGCTCTTATCTTGATGATATTCTTACTTTATCAGGAACTAAAAACTTGCAGCTTCTTTCTGAAGTGAAGCAGCTCCATGGAGCTTGGTCAGTTTCATTCTAGCAGTGATCTCTGTAACTTCAAAATAACATGCTTGTACATACCTCTATGTAAAATGGTAAATAAGTTTCATATTTGAACCATGACTTTCTTGTTTAGTTTGTTTCCTAGTTTTTCTATTTATTACAGCTATTTTAAATTAAAACACTAGTTGTTAATGAAAAAGTGCCCTTAGGCTACTCATTTGAAAATAGTCAAAGATACTACTTCCCATAATACTTTGGGAAATTTTAATTCTTATGCATGACTGTGACAGTACAGACCTATACGAAGCCTTGCAATTTCAGAGGCATCATGAAGTCTGTAAGTGCAACTATCAGATGCCCCTCCTGTACTGTAAGTTCAACTGGAGAAATCGTTTTGCTTTCAATTTGGTTTAGATGAATAAAAGATTAACTAGAAACAAAACTTAATTGTAAAGGCTTCTTTTGGCTTATAGAATGGAATCTAAAAGCTATAAAAGATAATACATTAATAGTGATATCTATCACTGGGAATAGTGTTCAAAGCCTTGACCAATGAGATTAAAATGACCTTTACATTCTTGTTTCTTCATTCTTTCTCTTCCTCACTCTCACACCTGCAATAACATGCTTAGAATCCCTTAGCTTCCCGGAGCATACTCATGCTCACAACAGTCTCACCTTACACATGTAGGTAAAATAGGGGAAAAAATGTCAGAGCTTTATGAGTGTTTTCTGTCACTGTTTCTCTGTTACCTTCCCTTTCTTGGCGTAAGATGGATTCATTCATTCATTTATCAGACACATATGTGGAACTCTCTATTTTTCCCCCCAAAGATTTGATTTATTTTCCAATTTTATTTAAGGTATACAAATTTGATGTATTTCATATTTACAGATTTAGGAACATGGTGATAACTTCCCACCCTACACTCCCGTATGACCACACTCCCAACCTGCCTCCTCCTTTCTCTGTTATTCCCCCTCTTAATTTTTGCAATGATCTATTTTAAGTAGACTTTATATTCATAAGATTAACACTGCACTAAGAATTTAACAAGTAGTAAGAAGAATAAAACACTGCTCCTCAACAGTAGAGACAAATGTTTACAAATCATTGAAGCTCACAATGCCCATTTCAAACATATACATTACATTTTTTGACATTCTATTAGTTACCACAGATGAGGGAAATCATGTGATATTTGTCTTTTTGGGACCAGCTTATTTCACTAAGTACAATGGTTTCCAGTTGTATCCATATTGTTGCAAAAGACAGGATTTCATTCTATTTTATGGCTGAGTAGTATTGCATAGTGTATATATACCATAATTTCTTTTTTCAGTCACCAGTTGAAGGACATCTGGTTGATTCCATATCTTAGTTAAAGTGAATTAAGCTACAATGAATATGGGAGTACAGATAACTTTCATATGCTCGTTTCATTTCATTTAAGTAAATTACCAGTAGTGGGATTGCTAGGTCATATAGTAGATCCATTTTCAGATTCCTGAGATATCTCCATACTATCTTCTACAATAGCTGTACTAATTTACATTCCCACCAACAGTGGATTAGGATACCCTTTCTCCCACATTCTTGCTAGCATTTGTGTTGTTTATTGGCTTCTGTATTAGAGCCATTCTAACTGAGGTGAAGTTAAACCTCACTGTGGTTTTGATTTGCATTTCTCTGAGGCTTGTGATCCTCAGCATTTTTTCATGTGTCTGTTGGCCATTTGGATTTCCTCTCTTAAAAAATGCCTTTTCAAGTCCTTTGCTTGTTTCTTAACTGGATTGTTCATTTTGTTGTTGAATTTCTTGAGTTCTTTTACATGCTGGATATTGGTCCTTTATCAGTTGCATAGGTTGCAATTATTTTCTTCCATTATGTTGATTGCCTCTTCAATTTGCTGAGTGTTTCCTTTGCAGTACAGAAGCTTCTCAGTATGATGTAATCCCATTTGTCAGTTTTGGATTTGATTACCTGTGCTTCTGGGGTCTTTTCCAAAAAGTCTCTGCCTATGCCAATGTCTTGCAGAGTTTCCCCAAAGTTCTCTTCCAGGAATGTGATGGTATCAGATTGTAGATTTAGACCATTGATCCATTTTGAGTTGATTTTCTATAAGGTGTAAGGCAGGGGTCTTGTTTCATAATACTGCATGCAGAGATCTAATTTTCACAACACCATTGTTGAAAAGACTGTCCTTCCTCCAGGGATTGATTATAGCTCCTTTGTCAAAGATAAGTTGGTTGCAGATGTGTGGATTGATTTCTGGAGTTTCTATTCTCTTCCATTGGTCCATATGTGTATTTTTGTGCCACTACCAAGCTGTTTTGTTTATAACTGCCTTATAGTATGTCTTGAAATCTAGTATTGTGATGCTTCTCGCTTTGTTCTTGTTGTATGAGATTACTTTAACTATTTGGAGTCTCTTTTGTTTCCCTATAAATTTTAGCATCATTTTTTTCTAGAATTGAGAAGAATGTCACTAGTATTTTGATTGGTATCACATTTAATCTTCAAATTGGTTTCTGTAGTATGGACATTTTGATGATAATGATTCTTCCAATCCACAAACATGGAAGATTTTTCCTTTTTTGTGTCTTCTTCTATTTCTTTCTTTAATGTTTTGCAATTTTCATCATAGAGATCTTTGACATCCTTGGTTAAATTTATTCCATGGTATCTGATTTTTTTTTTAGCTATTAAAAATGGAATTGATCTTAAAAGTTCACTCTCGGCCATGGCATTGTCTATATATACAAAGGCTGTTGATTTTTGTGTGTTGATTTTATATTCAGCCACTTTACCCAACTCTTTTATGAGTTCCAATAGTCTCTTAGTGGAGTCTTGTGAATCCCCTATAAATAGAATCATGTAATCTGCAAATAGGGATAATTTGACTTTCTCCTTCCCAATTTGAACTCCTTTGATTTCTTTTTCTTTCCTAATAACTCTGGCTAAAACTTCCAGGACTATTTTGAATGGCAGTGGTGAATGTGGGCATCCTTGTCTATTTACAGATCTTAGTGAATATACTTCCAACTTTTCCCCATTCAACAAGATCCTGGCTGTGTGCTTGTCATAAATTGCCTTGATTGTTTTGAGGAATATTCCTTCTGTACCCAACTTGCTTAAGGTTTTCATCATGAAAGGATGTTATATTTTATCAAATGTTTTCACTGCATCTATTGAGATAAACATGTAGTTTCTATTCTTTAGTTTGTTAATGTGAAGTATCACATTGATTTGCAAATGTTGAACTATCCTTCATACTAGGGATAAATCCCACTTGGTCTGGGTGAATGATCTTTCTGATGTTTCATTGGATTTGAATAGCTAATAAGTTGTTGAGGATTTTTGCATCTATGTTCCTCATGGATATTGGTCTATGTACATTACCCAGTGGCCTTGGTTTGAAGTCACGTCTGTGATCATTTCTATAGACTTCTAAAATTTTCTGAAGCCTGTTTCTGAGAATCAAATGCTAATACTGAAGTTTGCAAAAAAACACATCTTTTTAAAAGACTAATTTATTTATTTGAAAGGCAGAGTTACAGAGAGACAGGGGCAGAGAGGGAGAGTGAGAGAGCCAGAGAGCAAGAGAGAGAGAAGAGGTGTCTTCCATCCACCCATTCACTTCCCATATAGCTGCAATGGCCAGAGCTTGGCCAATCCAAAGCCAGGAGCCCTGAGCTTCCTCCAGGTCTGCCACATAGGTGCAGAGGCCCAAGCACTTGAGCTCTCCTCCACTGCTTTTCCAGACCAGAGCAGAGAGCTGGATCAGAAGTGGAGCAGCCAGAACTGGAACCAGTGCCCACATAGGAAGTTGGCACTGCAGGCAGAAGTCTCACCTTGTATGCCATAATGCTGGCCCAAGAAAACACAACTTAATGTGAAACCATAAATGGTGTCAACATACAATTGTATAATTTTAGCTTTTGATAAATTTTCATTGATTATTTTATATGTTACACTGAAAAAATTAATTCTGTAAATCCTAAGCCAGGAGTGAGGAAGACAATGCAAAAGGGAAAATGTGTGAAGCAGAGATGGGGTGGAGCCTCCTTATATGGGGCAGCAAGGTACTAAAGAGAAGAGAGAAATGTCTAGGGAATAGGAGTTACACACCGAGTTCATTCCCTGCAATGTGAAGGTCCTCAAGCCCACAAATGTGTGTCTTTTGCTAAGGTTTGCCTTGTCAAATCAATAAACCTAGGAACAATTAAGTTGCCTTCCTCAGCTTGCAAAGGGGCCTGAGTATGCATCTCCCTGGGAAGGAGTTGATCTTTTAAAAGACATTTTTATAGTGCCCATGAAACAATGACCTGATCAGCTCTTGTCCTGACTGTTGATGTACCATGCAATACTTTATCCTTTTTAGTATTTGTCATTGTTGTTCTAGTACTAGTGGTTGAACTCTGTAATTAACACACAATTATTCTTAGGTGTTTAAATTTTAACTGAAAAGTGATCCCTGTTAAATTTAAGAGTGGAAAAAGAGAGGGAGGAGATGTACAATCTGGGACATGCTCAATCGGACTTGCCCCAAATGGTGGAGTTAGAAATGTGCCAGGGGATTCCAATACAATCCCATCAAGGTGGCATGTACCAATGCCATCTCACTAGTCCAAGTGATCATCTTCAGCTCACAATTGATGGCTCTGATAAGTCTAAGAGTCAAAGGGATCACACAAATAAGACAAGTGTCTGCTAATACTAACTGATAGAATCAAAAAGGGAGAGAAGGATCCAACATGGGAAGCGGGACACACAGCAGACTCATAGAATGGCAGATGTCCTAAACAACACTCTGGCCTCAGAATCAGCCCTTAAGGCATTCGGATCTGGCTGAAGAGCCCATGAGAGTATTGTAGGCATGGAAAGCCAAGATACCATGGAAAAGAAAAAAAGAAGAAGACCTAAATGAAAGATCTCTGTGAGTGAGATCCCAGTGGAAAGAACGGGGCCATCAAAGAAGGAGGTACCTTTCTCTGAAGGGAGGAGAGAACTTCCACTTTGACTATGACCCTATCGGAATAAGAACAAAGTCGGCAAACTCTAAAGGCTTCCATAGCCCTGGCAACTCATGACTAGAGCCTAGGGAGATTACTGACGCCATGAACAGGAGTGTCAAATCGTTAAGTCAGCAACAGGAGTCACTGTGTACTTACATCCCATGTGGGATCTGTCCTTAATGTGTTGTCTAATGTGCAGTGATGCTATAACTAGTACTGAAACAGTATTTTTACACATTGTGTTTCTGTGTGGGTACAAACTGATGAGATCTTTACTAATTATATACTGAATCGATCTTCTGTATATAAAGATAATTGGAAATGAAAAAAAAAACCTGGTGTTAAATTGGAAATGGCATAGAAAATTAATTAATTTTTAAAAAATATATATTATGTAGGATCTCTGTCTTCAATGTGCTGTACACTCTTATTTAATGCTATAACTAGTACTCCAACAGTATTTTTTTTCACTTTGTGTTGCTATATGGGGTCAAACTGTTGAAATCTTTACCTAATATATACTAAACTGATCTTCTGTATATAAAGAGAATTGAAAATGAATCTTGATGTGAATGGAAGGGGAGAGGGAGCAGGAAAGGGGAGGGTTGCGGGTGGGAGGGAAGTCATGGGGGGAAGCCACTGTAATCCATAAGCTGTACTTTGGAATTTTATATTCATTAAATAAAAGTTTAATAAAAAAAAGACATTTTTTTTCTCATTGCTTTATTTATCCTCTCAAATAAATTACTGTATTCCTGACTCTTAAATCATCTTTCTTATCTGGATATGCTCTACCTTGAAATAAAATATTCAAACAACATTTCAGATTGTAAACTGCTGTTCCAAAGAACTGTTGGCTGTGATAATGGAGGCAGTGTTTGATTCAGGATTGTCAAAGCCTCAATTTAATGAAGCCTTAGGAAGGTACCCACTTTCTCCTTGACCCTTTATTTTTTCTTGTATGCTTAAGTGTTAGTTGACAGTGACTAGTTTGTCTTCCCAGGATTGCTAGGAGTTAGGTAAGCATGGGCTCTTATGTCTCCTCTTTTTACTGTTGAGAAAATACGGCACAGATTGGTCAATCTTTGTTTGGACTGTTCTCTAGCAAGTCATCCACAGAACTTGGAAGAGAAGCATCTCTTTTATTGTTTTAGGATAGTAGAGATTGTCACATGATGAGGACCCATAAGCAGCATCAGGATCTTGGAGACATACTGGTACCAAGAGAACACTGAGTGAGGGACTC
Source organism: Lepus europaeus (assembly GCF_033115175.1). Taxonomy (NCBI): domain Eukaryota; kingdom Metazoa; phylum Chordata; class Mammalia; order Lagomorpha; family Leporidae; genus Lepus; species Lepus europaeus. Next base: position 67,591,724 of record NC_084838.1, on the reverse strand, counting down.
TGAGCTTTGCACTTGCCCAATGTCAATACTCTTTAACCAGAAGTGGCATCGTATTTTTCTTCTTGATCTTGTGCTGAGTAACTCTATAATGTGCAAAAGAGAAGGCAAAGGACTTTTCTTGACAATGATGTTTCTTTTGTTGTGAATTTGTGATTCTTCCATTTGATCTTTCTCTTTGACTGCTATTGTGTAACTTGGTTCTTACTGGGGATATCATTGCTCTTTATAAATACATTTATGAAGGGACTTCAAAAAGTTCATAAAAATTGAATTAAAAGAAAAATTGATTTTGGTGTGATTTTTGAAAATCCCTTCATTTTCTTGGAATATGCATTTTCTATGAGATTTTTTAAGATACTCTTTTATGAGGACCTATCGTTTTATAAATTGTCCTTGTCTGTAATTGGGGTGATGAAGCTTTCTAATAAAAGCACATTGTTTTATTTTTTAAAGATATATTTTATTTATTTGAAAGGCTGAATTCCAGAGTGAGGTAGAGCCAGAGAGAGAGAGAGAGAGAGAGAGAGAGAGAGAGAGGTCTTCTATCCACTGGTTCACACCTCAAATGACCGCCTCGGCCAGAGCTGAGCTGACCTGAAGCCAGGAGCCAGGGACTTACTTCTTCCAGGTCTCCCATTTGGGTACAGGGGCCCAAGGACTTGGGCCATCTTCTACTGCTTTCCCAGGCCATTGCAGAGAGCTGGATTGGAAGTGGAGCAGCCGAGACTGGAGTTGACACCCATATAAGGTGCCGGCTCTACAGGCAGGGCTTTAACTGGTTGCGCCATAACACTGGCCCCCATATTGTTTTCTTTGCCTACGTAAGCTTCTTGTTATGTAGCACCCAATAAACACATGCTGAATTGCTAACATAGGTGTACACGGATGGATGGCTAAAGTAGATATTTCTGTATGGATTTTTATTTGAAAGTAGCTATAATCCAAACAAGAACTCATCTCCGTTTATAACATTTTGGCTCACTAGCCCATGAGTTTTGTGCATCATTTCTCATTCATCTTCCTGTATTCAGTATCAGAATGGAGCCTGGTTCATAGAGGGCATCCTATAAATGATTGATTAATCAAGGAGATGGCTTTATAATCAAGGTGATTCTTCCAGCTGAATTCCAGCCTAGAAACACATTGAGGATTCTGTGTGTTGAAGGCAGACAGTAATCTTAGTGCTGGGGTCACAGATGACTGATAAAATTAGTGCTTGCATGGAAGGAATTCTCTCCAGCGTTGGAAGTTCACATTCTGTGAAGGATAAGACAGCAGTGTCATCTTTCCTGAAAGGCAGGAACTGGGCGCCAGACATGCAGTGATAAACAACACACTATTAAGACCTGTGGGGTTGGTTTGCATGAACTCCATGTAGTAGCAGAATTGAATTAAACTGTAGGATACTCCTATGGTGAGTGAAAAGAACTGGGGAATTGCTTGTTAAGGAAAACCCATACATTTGGTGTCAGAGTTGTTGTGAGCAGAGGAATAGTTTCCCTCTTACAGACAGAGCTAAGGCATTGCACTTTAAATGAAAGAAGATCCTTATCTTCTTTCTTTCCACTTCTAGTTTCCCTATCAGCCAATGAAGTTCTACATTTCACTGTCAGTCAAAACACCAAAATCTTGCCCCTATTAGTTGCATGAACATTGCTGGATGAAAGCTTCCAGGTCTGTGTAATTCATTGTCTTGATCACACTTGTCTTGAATACATTCACTCCAAGCTCCTTTTTGCTGATTCTCATCACATAAACATTCAGTTCTATGCACTTCAGCCCATCTCTGCAGTGCTTATATTTTCTCCAGAACTCCCTGGATTACTTGAAAGTTGGTTGGATGGAATGCTAATCAGCACCCACCCGCCCAGTCTATCTTGCCTTTCCATGCCCTCTTGGGCCACGGGTGTCTTTGAGGTTTTCTCTGGTCTCCAATGTCCATTACTGGCTTCTTTCAAGCTCTCGCTCTCTCTCTCTCTCTCTCTCTCTCCTCCTCTCCTCCTCTCCCCCTCTCCTCCCTCCCACATACAAATGATATCTGTGGCTCCCTTGAAACTTCCTAATGTTTTTACTCATATGAATGAAATATTTTCCACATCTTGCTTACTACAAGCATTAATTCTTTACTAGTTCCTCCGTTTTAAATTGCAAGCATTTCAGAGGTAGGGCAAGGGTTTTGCTCATCTTTTCTAGCATCCATAGCACCTATCTCATTGTTCAAATAGTGATAGTCAGACATTCAATTAATATTTGTGCCACTTTCCATTATGTCCAGGATAACAAATAGGTTTTGAATATGCTGTCTCCAATAGATTGATAGTGGGTGCTTTGGGCTCTGGGTTGAAGGGAAGTCTTTGGAGTTAACAGGAACACTGTTCCAGTCAATTAACAATATCTATCACTGATGAGGTAGGCAGTTGCCAACCTTGTTCTACTTTTCTGCATTATTTTTGTTTTCAATATTTTTTCTGTCTTGGTTATATTCATGTTTCCTCCATACATGTTTATCTTATTTTCATCAAGTGCTCATCAAGTCTTAGGATTTCATTCCTTTAAATCTCACTTGTCCTAGGAAGTATTTCAAAGCAAATACTAACTTTCAGTTCAATATATTATTTCAAGATATCTTAATATTCAAGGGGAAATTTTGTTTCTATTTTCACTAGACAATATAAAATACGAAACTAGAAAAATATTAAGAGATTGTTGGTGGGTGGGAGTAGTTACCTGATTTGCTTTCCTTCTAAATAAATCACTTGAGTCTGAAAAACAACCACCTTTTATCTGGTTCTTTGCCATGAACTCAAACCAAGGTGATAGAGCTTAAAGTTTAAGATGACTTTGTCACTTGAAACAAATCAGAAGTAAAGACATGACATCTTTTAAATTACAGCGCTCACTTTGGTAGACAGGAAAATAGAAACAAGGTTGCTAACAACTAATCAGATCAATGGGAAATTTTTCAAAGGCAGAGTCCATCAGATAATCAGTTGCTTATCTATATTCACAGAATTAAAAATTAAAAGAGGAATTATATATCATTTGTTCAAACACCTTCATTTTGAAACTGATGAAAACTAAAATCCAGAGTAGTTAGAAATTTCACATGGTTATTTCATTTTGAATTATAAAAGGGCAGATACTAGAACTTAGGCTCTTAACTGCTTATCATGTTCTTTTTCTTTTATTAGTATTGTACTTGAGACTATATGAGGTATGCCCTGATATAGTCCCAAGGATTACTAATTGTGTAGATTCATGCTAGACAGTGCAGTAGGGCAAGCTCATATAGATTCGTAAGTGAATGTGACACAGGGATTATCAGGAGAAAGAAGTGATATGAAAGGTACCCTCAAACTCCCAGTCATTACACAAGTAGTATCTTGACATCTATGTTGGGGTACCCAGAGAAACAAAACCTGTAAGAGATTCCATATATGATAAGGAATTAGCTTATGAAATTATGGAGGCTGGCATGTCAAATTTTCCGGATGAATTATCAGACTGGGGACCCAGGGAGAACCAATGTTCCAGTTCTAAGGCTATAAGGAGGAAGAGCCGATGTTGCAGATCAAGTCTGAAGGCAGTGAGTTGAAGGACTCTCTCTTACTCAGTGAAGGGCCAGTCTTTTCTGATGAGGCCTTCTGCTGATTGAATGAAACCCATACACATTATGGAGGACACTCTTCTTTACTAATTAAAATGTTAATCTCACCTAAAATACCCTCATAGAAACACCCAGAATGATGTTCAACTAAATATCTAGACACTCCGTGTCTGTGTCAAGTTGCACATCAAATTAACCATCATGGCATCATTAAGTTTATGTACAACACAACTTGTTCTTCAACTTGCATACAACATACAGGTAGTACTTTGAGTATTCTTTAATTCAGGCCTAATGTATATATAATATCTTGGCTTTGCCTGTCATATAGTACTGACCAGAATATAAGCCACTCATTTACATCCAACTTTTCAAAAGTATACATAATCAGTAAAGTAAGATACAATGAAATTGTTCTTCATTAATTGAAAGTGTTAAGGGCACAAGCCACTCGAGGGCAAGGACTATATCTCTATATCTGCTTATTAAACACTCAGTGTACGTGCTGAATACACAGTGACTTGTTTGGCTGGGTCATCAGATCCTTTGCCAGGAGGGATCCTACAACTGAGATGGCACCGTCACTTCTTCCCTAATGTTTCACTTGCTGAAAAACTATCCTTTGGGCTTTATATTTTTATACTTGATTTCATTCCACAGGTGAATTTTTTGGTTGTTGAATATTGGGAAAAACATCTGTTCAGTAGTTTCTGACACTAGGGCAGCTGAAGAAGAAGAAAGAGGAAAAAAGATGACCCCTCAGCTTTATGCCATAAAAAATCATTTAAGATTATTTTTGCACATGAATAACTCCAAAACAGTTAAAATTTAAAACTTTCCTTGGATCTGCTTCTCTCAAGGGAAGACATAAGGTCATTATGGGAAAATTTTTTTTTTCCTAATGCACGTCCAAAGTGTTTCAAGTGACCAAAAATTTATTTTGTGTAAAGTCTGCATTTAAAGAACTATTCCTATGGCTACCTGTTTGATAAATACATAATAGCTCTATTTAAGTCTTAGTATATAGAGTTTTGCACATTTTAGGGAAAATCGAACTTAGCCAAGATGGAGTAGAGTTTGTGGTTTTTGGAGTGGTGTATTCCTGCCGTTGTTTGTATTTCCTTCCTGTCTTTTAGTTCAATGATTATTTACTTTTACTAAGTAAATCTCAATCCTGAGACCTTGTTACTTGTTCCTTGTACCTCTGGGCCATTGTTCCTGGCAGTCTCTATCCTCTATTGTTACATATATCTGCCTCTACCATTAGATTGCAAGTTGTTGTTTGATTGTGGATAGCAATTTAACTGCCTTTCCCCAGGTGCCTAACTCCTGGTCTGGTACACTTTTATCACTCATTAAGTGTTGCATAATTGAGTGATAGAAGGCAGGTGATCATAGAAGCTGGTATTAACATCCCTGATGTAGAAGAGCACTGGACTTCTTGTCTAGACTGTCTCCAAGCCAATTCTATTTCAGCTAACAGAAGCATGATGTGACTACGCATCAAAATACTTTTAAAAATGTCCACTTCTGTCCTCATTTTCTGGGCATAAACTGCTCCTATGACTATTATCTTCATTCCTTTAATAAGCTTTCTGACTCAGGAGTATACACTTGACTTTTTTTTTTTTTTGACAGGCAGAGTGGACAGTGAGAGAGAGAGAGAGAGACAGAGAGAAAGGTCTTCCTTTTGCCGTTGGTTCACCCTCCAATGGCTGCCGCGGTAGGCGCGCTGCGTCCGGCGCACCACGCTGATCCGATGGCAGGAGCCAGGTACTTCTCCTGGTCTCCCATGGGGTGCAGGGCCCAAGCACTTGGGCCATCCTCCACTGCACTCCCTGGCCACAGCAGAGAGCTGGCCTGGAAGAGGGGCAACCGGGACAGAATCCGGAGTCCCGACTGGGACTAGAACCCGGTGTGCCGGCGCCGCAAGGTGGAGGATTAGCCTAGTGAGCCGCGGCGCTGGCTTACACTTGACTTTTTAAAAATAGATTTATTCATTGATTTGTAAGCCAGAGTAACAGAGACAGGCAGAGGCGTAGATAGGGAGGCAGAGCTTTCCCTCACTGGTTCATTTCCCTGGTGGCCGCAACACCCAGAGCAGGGCAAGCCTGAAGGCAGGGGCCAGGAACTCCATGCTGGTCTCCCACACAGGTGGCTGGGGAGCAAGGACTTGGCCATCTTTTGCTGCCTTCTCAAGCACATTAGCAAGAAGCTTGATCATAACAGCCAGGACTTTTCCGCCACTCCAGTGTGAGATGCAGGTATTGCAAGTACACTAATGTCCTGCGCCACAAGGCCAGTTCCCTAAACATGTGACTTTTATTCCTACTTGAAAGATGACAGATGAGTGACGCAGCACGTGGATGGTGAACTCAAATCTGTTTCTGGATTCTAAGTGTTCCCTCTACTGAGTGTGTCCTGATTCCTCAGTTTCTATCCTCTTCTACCAATTCTTTTGAGGCTTGAGGCAGTCATTCTAGCCCAGAGGTTCTACTATTTCCCCCTCTATAAAGGAGGCTAAAAGGTCGTTTCTCCATAATGCTTAGCTTTGTTCAGCTCTTTTTGGACAATGTAGAAAGAACAGAGCAGAAGAATGGAGAAAGGCTGGGAAAGATGTTGAATGTCAACTGAAATTAATTGCAGAGCATGTAAATCAGTTCTATAAAAAGTCTGTTTCTTACACTTTTTTGTTGACGTTATGAGAATAATCCATTTGAATTTTATAAATATGTAATGGTGTAATATTAAATACTTTAAAAACTATTATCTCCTCTTCTGCTACTACAAGATGCTGATATGTTCCCAAAAGTGGGGCGTATTCTGTCCCTCACCAATTTGCATCCTCCGCCTTCCTAGCAAAAGCATACTATCATTAGGAACGGTGACTACATGAAAACCTTGCCTTCTGAGTTCTCTTCTTAAGTTTGATTATTCTTGCCATCCAATCCATGGCCTAAATCTCTATGGTTGCATCCCCTCTGATATGTAGGTCTCTTGTTCTAACTCTCCATGTAGATAAAGAAGGTTGATAAGGTCATTCCTCCCTTTATTCTGGATCAGAAGACCCTTAACCACTCAAACTTTCATGAAACTGATTTATTGTCTCTGTAACTAATTTCACTTGACAGTCTACATTTTTAAGTCTTTTCAAAAATTACTTTATTTGATGAGAGAGAGAGAGAGCGAGAGAGAGCGAGTGAGCGCACGCGAGCGACCTGGGCTGGAAGCAGAATAGCCAGGACTTGACCTGACATTCCAATATGGGATGCTCGTGTTTTAAGCATTGCCTTAACCCACTGTACCACAATTTCAGCCCCATTTTTACAGTCTTTATCCATTTTCTGTCCTGTTCTTTCTATGCTGTTCTAAAATATCTGACCAAAGCTAAGCATCATGAAAAACCAATCTAGTAGCTTCCTTTTTCAGAGGGGAAAAGTAGAACTTTCAGGGTAGAGTGGAAGGAATAGGGAATTTTTATTTTTGCCAAGAGTCATTTAGATATTTATAACATTTGTGGGATGTGCAAAATTATCAACTTAAAAATTAATCTGGCATAGATTTACTGAATTTCAAGTCCCACCTTCTGTCGCCTTGATAGGGCAAAACCAGATGATTTCATGGGCGTTATATGGCCCATGGGCAGGATGTTCCCCACCCCTGTGGCCTAGAGCCTCAAAAGAGTTGGTAAAATAGGATAGAACCAAAGAACTCAGGATACTATCAGTGGAGAGAACACTTAGAATCCAAAAATGGGTTTGAGTCCATCACTCATCTGCTCTGTCACTCTTCTGTCATCTGACTGGGAATATTATCTTCAGCCTCTGTTCTAGAAACATGATCAAGTTCATAAGAGATCCTGAGAAAGAATGCCACATGAAAAATCTATACACAGAAGTGTCAACAGAACCCAAGGCAAACAGCAAAATGCCTCAAGTATGTCAGGATACAATTCATTCTTAGAAAGACAATGATTGGAATTTTTCATACAACACATGAACCCGAGTCTCATGAACTCCGTTCAAGCTTTCTTTCCATTTTCCCACTTTATCTATATGCTTTGTTCTTCTCTTCATTGTGTTTTTGAAAACTCCCTTAGAGCAGAGACTATTTCTCTGTCATCACTGTTATTTTCCTTTCTTTAAACTGGGGATAGTAACACTTATCTCACAGGGTGTCATTAGAATGAAATAAATGGAAAATACATGGCACCTTACTTAGCATGCGGTAGATGCTGAATAAATGCTAATTTCAATTCATTCCTTTACTCTAAGTGCCCTACAGACATTTCTTCAATGAACTTGATTTTATTACTATCCTCCACCTTCTCATCCTTGACTGTAATTGGAATCACCTGGAGAGGTTTAAAAGCCACCAATGCCTGGGTGAGCCCTATCCCCAGAGGTTCTGATTTAATTGACCTTGGAGGAGAATAACCAAGTACATATATTTAAAAATATCTCTAGATGATTCAAATGTGCAGCTAAAGGTTGAGAACCATCACTGAAAGTATTATGAGGGCTGGGGTTTTATTTTACTCATTTTTGTAAGCTGGATATCTCAGTATAGTTACTCAAATTTGCAGTCTTTGCAAGTGCTTAAATGGTCATGAACTCATTTCTTTGATATTGTGTTTGTCCATTTATTCATTCTTTAACTCATTCAAATAATTCCATCCTATTATGGTTATTCTCATATCAGATTTACTATTTAAAATAATTTTATTTTATTTTTTATTTATTTGACAGGTAGAGTTACAGACAGTGAGAGAGAAAAACAGGGAGAAAGGTCTTCCTTCCATTGGTTTACTCCCCAAATGGCTTCCATGGCTGGTGCTGCACCGATCCGAAGCCAGGAGCCAGGTGCTTCTTCCTGGTCTCCCATGCGAGTGCAGGGGCCCAAGCACTTGGGCCATCCTCCAAGAGGAACACAGATAAAATTAGTGAGATTTTTCCATTTGCTAGTTCACTCCCCACATACCTGAAAAATCTTAGACTGTCACAGGCCAAAACCAGGGGTCCTGGACTCATCCTGGGTCTCCTACATCAGGGTACATATTAGCAGGAAGGTTGAATTGGAAGCAGGCCAGGACTTGAATACAGGCACTCTGCTATGAGATGTGAGGGTCCCAAGTGAGGTCTTAGCTGATGCACCAAACGCTGGCTTCTCTTATCTCAGATTTGATGTAAGCCATAGCATATATTTATCATATCATTCTTTCTTTATTCACAGCATTCCTTTTAACCTAATGTGATTCCTTTTCCCCTGTCTGCTCTCAATCACAGGCTTTCAGGAAACTTGGAGATTAAATGTCTACTGAAATTAATGTAGTCATATATTCATTCATGAAGGCAAGAAGCACTTACTAAGCTCCTATGATAGTCTGGCCACTGTGCTGGGGATATATATATATATATCTCATGTATATATAATAAGACACAAGATATTTTCAAGGAGTAGCAAGTGCATTGGTGAGATGATCTTACAAACAATTGGGATAATCACTTGGCAAGGACTTTGGGAAAAGTATGGCCCTTTTAATTGCTGAGTAACAGTTATTATTTTTTCTACACCTTTTATTTTTAGTTTTACTCTCTATTGTACATAGCATTTCACTTTGAATATGGATGGAGCATCTTTTGAAATCTATTGGAGAGAGACTTCCAAATGAATAAGTAAGTAAAATAAATAAGAAGGCATTCTGGTAGATAGCCTGACACTCTTCAGATAAAATCCTAGAAAACTCTATCTTTGTTCCTATCAGAGAAACATTTCTGCCATGACATTTTGATAGCATTGATTATTTATAGCAAAGATTTATTTCTATTTTCAGTCTTTTTCCATTAGCACATGAAGTATATTTTAAATTATGCAGAGTTTCAGAATGCAATTTCCTAATTAGAAAGGTAAAATACTTGGCAATTTAGGAAGATTAAACTCCCTTCCTTATCTTCTGAGTGAATTCACCCAGCCTCCTACTTCTATCTTGGAGAGTCCATGGGATGCATTTATTTTAGATGACACGGCTGGGGGATGGGTTCCATTTCATCAATAAAAATAAAATATTTTACTCACGGATGGGAGAGGAATGATAAAAGGCATACTTTCCTAAGCTTTTCTATTTATTTAATACTAATTAGTCAATCTGACTCATTTTAAGCTCAAAAACCATATTACAGGTGCTTGGTATAGGGGGTCGGTTAGTTAATCATTTTGTAGGAATCCTTGAGAGCAGGATCAAGACAAAAAGATTTGTTGAAGGGATGTCCACATCCAAAGAATGGGTTGTGGTTAGAGGAAGGCACTCCAGAGGTGAGCTGAACATGACAGTTCTGGAACTACATGTACTTCTGCCTATATAAGCGCTACTGTAGGGAGAGGAAGATGTTGCTGAAAGTAGAGAAGAAATGTGAATTTCCTCTGCATCATCTCTCTGTTGTCAAGGGCAGGACTCCTCAGTCTCTGTATGAATGACATTTTGGGTTAGATAATTGCTTCTGTTAAGGACTCTGGGGTGCTTAGCAGTGTACCTGGCTTTTTAAAATTTTATTTAAGATAAATAAATTTCATGTATTTCATATATACAGATTTTGGAACATAATGATACTTCCCCGCATCCTTCTTCCCACCTGCGCTCCCATGCTTCCTCCTCCTTCCTCTCGCATTCTCTCTCATTATTTACAGTGATCTACTTTCAGTTCACTGTACCCACAAGATGCCAATAGCATCTTGTGAGAATAAAAAATGTCTAAACATTGCCTACCCCACTAGAGGCAAAATTGCCTGATGGAGAACTACTCATTTAGGGTAAGACCACGGAGATTGAAGCCACCTAATTTTTAAAGTTAACTGAAAAAAAAAATGTGTAAGTTAGGTTGAAGTGACACTCTGCTAGATAGTAAAGTCAACAAAGATCAAAAAATAACACAAAGAGTGATGTCATCAAGATGGAAGAATAGGAAGACCTAGACTTCGTTCTTCCTCAAACTCTCTGACTTAACAAATATGTATGTATATATGTATGTGTGTGTACATACACACACACACAAAGTCATCATGAGAACTCCACAAACAAGTTAGGAAACTGCAGAACCCCGGGCAAGGTTGAAGTTAGTAACAGTCACATGAAATGGGTTTCATAAAGCCTGTTTTACTCAACCACATGAGCCCTGCCTCTAAGTCAGTGCAGCTTGTGATCAGGAGGAAATACCCAACTCAGAGCTTCTCTCTTGGGTGAGAAAGAAGAGTGGGATGTATATGTAGTGTTCTGGCTCCTTGGGGGAGCTGCTTGAGGAACTGAATAAGGAATTTTTCTTGCATGACTGTGAGCATTAATGAGGAACTGGCATACTTAGGTTATCTGAAGGTCACTAAGAATAAAAGATAACTCAGCAGATTGTCACAGCACCAGAGAGCTTGTAATGTCTCAGAGAGGCAAATGTCACCATAATCAGGACAAAGTTCTAACCTTGTGGCTTTTCCCTGTAGAGGAAAAGAATAGAACATGTGTGTAAAATTCTGACTTTGGTGGGAGAGAGAAGGCTGATTGAGGGGCTTTCTTTTGGCCTCGTTTGACTGGGAGCACTAATGAAACCATTATATTTTCATGCCTGGGGGCTACAGACAACAGAGAAAAACTAGAGCTTGTTGCAGAGAACCTGTAGTACTGCAAAGAGACATCAGAGAGATTAAAATATTGGCAGCTCCTGAAAAAAAAAAAAACTGATAGAGCTCTCTAGCTAATTTGATACTCAAGCGATGAGAAAGTGGATCCCCATGAAAGTTTTGAGAGGTCCCCATGAATCTATGTCGGCTGGACTGATTGATGCATGTTTTCTCCTGTGTGACTGCAGTCTGTACAGACTTAAGAGAGGTGAATATTTCTTAAATGCAAAAATCACAACAAAAAATAATAAGATACGCAAAGAGAGAAGCATGTCTCAATCAAAGGACCAAAATAAATCTCCACAAATGTACCCTGAAGAAATGGAGATCAATACATTATCTGGCAAAGAATTAAAAATAATCATCTTTAAAAACTTACTGCAAGAGAAGACAGAGAGGCAAGTAAACAAGATCAAGAATAGTCACACGTGAACAAAATGAGGTATCAACAGAGATTGAAACTATAAAAAACACAAATTCTGGACTTGAAAAATACTACAACTGGATGGAAAAAAACCAAAACAGCATAATTGATCAAGCAGAAGAATCAATGACTCAAAAGCTCAATGACTGGCCATTTGAAATTGAGTCAGAAGTAAAAAAAGATAAAAATTAAATCCTTTAGAATTTTCAGATACTATTAAATAGAATTATACATTTGGGTTCTTGAAGAAGGAGAAAATTGAGAATGGGGTGTAGAAATTACTTGAAGAAATAATGGCATAAAACTTCCTGAAGCAAATCTGAAGAAGCAAATGAAGATTCAGACTCAAGATCAAAGTATTCCAACTAAGATGACTACAAAGAGGGAATATCAGGACATGTCATAATCAGCAACAGATAACGAGAGGATCTTCAGGGCATTAGGAAAACAGATTCATCACCTGCAAGGTAGCTTCCATGACAGTCTCAGTGGATTTCTCAGGAGACCCAATACAGGCCTGAAGGGAATGGATGGAGTGTGGCCATAAACTTAAAAGCCATGGTCTTGAATGTTGATATCCTGAAAGACCAAAATTCCTCAAGTCTAAAATCCCAAAAGAACAAACTCCAAAATATAATCCTGGAAAGAATAATTTAAAAACTGTCTAGAATATATTTATGTTTTTAGAAGGTAATTTATTTGAGAAATATTAAAAAATGATAGAATAAAGGTTGGCACTATAGCATTGTGAGCTAAGCCTCTGCCTACAGTCCTGGCATCTCATGTGGGCACTAGCTTCTGTCCTGGTTGCTCTTCTTCCAATCAAGCTCTCTGCTTATGACCTGGTAAAGCAGGGGAAGTTGGCCCAAGTGCTTGGGTCCCTGTACCCACGTGGGAGAACCTGACTTCAGATTGTGTCTGCTCTAGCCATTGCAGCCATGTAGGGAGTAAACCAATGGATGGAAGATGTTTCTCTCTGTTTTGCCCTCTCTTTATATGTAACTGTACCTCTCAAATAAATTAATGAATCTTAAAAAAAATAAATAAACTTTTTTAAAAAAAGAATACTTGTTAGGCTACTTTATACCATAAAATAAGCAATAATAACATGCGTATTTCCCAAACATAAACACTTTGTATAATAAAACACGCTGTATAATAATTGTAACCAGGTGAACAGTAGTCATACAGAAATAGGTAAAAAGTGAAATGTGTGAGCACACATCACTATGGCTGATGATTAGGTGCACCAGGCTTTGTAACTGCAGTCCTCTGAAATACTGTAATGGACAACATAAGTCTTTTGAAGAGATTGAAAATAAATCAGAATGGTTAACTGCTGCAAGTGTAGATGCCCAATGAGCTGAGAACTTGAGAAACATTATCTTTCACAAATGCAGAAATACAAAAAAGTGTATCTCTGCATTTATTGAGGAAGTTTCAGGCTTTTCATATACAAGCCCGATGCTTACACACAAAGTTGACATTACAACAGTGCATTTTGAGAGTCAAATTTACCAAATGTATCAAATTTATTATACTCTCTGAAACCTTTATATAACTTAGGTGTCCAGTATTAGAATGATGGAAGATGAAACACCTAACATAGAATTACATAATTATAGATTTATAAGAAATAATCTTGACAACTTATAATAGAAGGGAAATTTTTAAGAAATAAAAATGTGGCTGGTGCTGTGGCTCAATAGGCTAATCCTCCGCCTGTGGTGCCGGCACACCAGGTTCTAGTCCCGGTTTGGGTGCCAGATTCTGTCCCGGATGCCCCTCTTCCAGGCCAGCTCTCTGCTGTGGCCCGGGAGTGCAGTGGAGGATAGCCCAAGTCCATGGGTCCTGCACCCGCATGGGAGACGAGAAGCACCTGGCTCCTGGCTTCGGATCAGTGTGATGTGCTGATGGCAGTGCGCCGGCCGCGGTAGCCATTGGAGGGTGAACCAACGGCAAAGGAAGACCTTTCTCTCTGTCTCTCTCTCTCACTGTCCACTCTGCCTGTCAAAAAAAAAAATAAATAAATAAAAAGAAAAAAAAAAGAAAAATTTAAAAATGCACAGAAAAATGAAAAACAAGGATTTTTTTGTATTTAAACGCAAGATTTATTTAAGTCCGAGACCAAGAGAGTCAATACAAGAATCTGTTCTCTTTATATTAGAAAAAGTTTAAAAATGAAAAATTTATTTTTATCTTTTAAAAATTTTATCTCAGAAGCTAACGAAGAAAGGAAGAAAGGGAGAGGGAGTGAGGAAAGGTGAGAAGGAGGAAGAGAATATCATGTATATATTTAAAGATTTGATTTGGGGCTTGCACTGTGGTGCAATGGATGAATTGACTGTCTGCAGTGCTGGCATCCCATATGGGTGCTGGTTTGAGTCCTGGCTGCTCCACTTCCGATCCAGCTCACTGCTATGGCCTGGGAAAGCAACAGAGGATGGTCCAGCTCCTTGGGTCCCTGCACGCTTGTGGGAAACCTGGAGGTGAAGAAACTCTTTGCTCCTATCTTTGGATTGGCCCAGCTCCAGCTGTTAACGGCCATCTGGGGAGTGAACCAGTGGATGGAAGACACCTCTTTCTCTCTCTCTCTCTCTCTCACTCTCTCTCTCTCTCTCTCTTTGCCTCTGCCTCTGCCTCTGCCTCTGCATAACTTTGCCAGGAGCTTCTTCTGGGTCTCCCACATGGGTGCAGGGGACCAAGCACTTGGACTATCTTCTACTGCTTTCTGAGGCCTTTAGATGTGAACTGGGTTGGAAGCAGAGTAGCCAGGACTCAACTAGTGCCCATATGGAATGCAAACGCTGTGATGGCAGCTTAACTAGCTATGCCACAAACAATATCAAATTCTTAGAATTGTATCTATAAACTACATTGAATTTGTTCTCTTTGTATTACATTAACATGAAAAAAATAAAGTATCAGGAGAAAAAAAATACTATTCCCTCCACACACTGCCAAAGTTCTGAAAGAAAGAGATTTCCAGAATAAACAAAGGCCGATGGAATTCACCACCACTAGATTTCCCCATAAGAATTTGTAAACAGGGCCTTTCATGTGGCCGAGAAGCAGCTGCTTGCAACACTGATGTCCTGTATGAGCACTGGGTAGAGTCCCGGATGCTCTACTTCCAAACCAGCTCCCTGATAATCCACCTGGGAAAGCAGTGGAAGATGGTTCAACTGCTTGGCCCCTGCTACTCGTATTCAACACTTGGAAGAGCTACTGGTTTGTGCCTGTCCTAATCCTGGCTGTTGTGGCCTGACAGGGGAGTGAAATATCAGATATAGACTCTCTATTTCTCTCTCACTCTCCCTCTTTCTTTATAAGAATCTTATAACACTACAATGATGTTTATATAACTATTTACATAAACAATTAAAATAAATGCATAAAATAGCTATCTATAAACTATTATTGTGTACAAAATATTAAAAGGTATAATTTTTGACATTGGTAATATAAAATAGGAAATATGACAATGATAGACTTGTGTATATGATTGTGGTGGTTATTAGTTTAAAATAGATTGTTATAAGGTGTTTTATATAATCCCCATGATAACCACAAATATAACACCTGTAAGAGATGTGCAACAGACATTGAGAAAAGAATCAAGTGTGTCACTACAAAAATATCAATAAAATACAAAGGGAAGCAGCAAGGGAAGAAAACAGCAAAAATGTTGACATAGGAAATAATTAACAAAATAGCAATAATAAATTCTTACAGGCAATTGCTTGAAGTGTAGACTCAAATTCACCAATCAAAAGACATTGAGCGGCTAAATGTTTTTTTTTTTAACAAACAATATCAACAATTATGTCTGCAAGAGTCTCTTTTGGTATAAAGACATACATAGACTGAAAGTTAAAGGATGGAGAAGGATATCCTTTGTAACCATGGAATCAAAAGAGAGCAGGTATCCATATTAATATTTCAAAATAGATATATGTCAAAAACTTGCAGGCAACAAAAAAGGATACTACATCATGAAAAAATAATAAACTCAATGGTCATTGTAATACCCCCAACAGCAATAGTACCCAAATATAAGAAGCAAACAGACATATTTGAAGAGGGAATTGTAATACAGTACTAATAGGAGATTTCAATATCCCAGTTTTAATAAGAGATTCTACCTGGTAAAATATCAATAAGGAAACAGAGGATTTCAACAACATTAAAGCCCAAACAGATATCTGCAGAACATTCCATCCATTAACAGTTGAATATATATTCTTCCTGAATGCTCACAGAAAGATCAAATATTAGGCTGCACAACAAATTTTAGCAAATTTACATAGATTGAAATCATACCAAGTATCTTTTCTGACACATGTATTGAAACTAGAAATAAATGGCAAACAGAATACTAGAAAATTCAAATGTGGAAATTACTAAATACATTCTTTTTTTTTAACTTTTATTTAATGAATATAAATTTCCAGTGTACAGCTTATGGATTACAATGGCTTCCCCCCCCCCATAACTTCCCTCCCACCCGCAACCCTCCCCTCTCCCGCTCCCTCTCCCCTTCCATTTGCATCAAGATTCATTTTCAATTCTCTTTATATACAGAAGATCAATTTAGTATAAAGATTTCAACAGTTTGCACCCACATAGAAACACAAAGTGAAACATACTGTTTGAGAACTAGTTATAGCATTAAATCACAATGTACAGCACATTATGGACAGAGATCCCACATGAGGAGCAAGTGCACAGTGGCTCCTGTTGTTGACCCAACAAATTGACACTCTAGTTTATGGCGCCAGTAACCATCCTAGGCTGTCGTCTTGAACAACCAATGCATCAAAGAAAAAATAACAAGGAAAAGTAGAAAACATCTTGGACAAATGAAAACATATCGAACCCATGGGATGCAGGAAAAGTAGCACTAGAGGAGTATTTACAGAATAGAAAATTTGTATGATCACACTCATGAAAAGGAAGACCTAAAATCTACAGCCTAATTTTACACTATCAGGAACTACAAAGAGAACAAAATGAACTCAAACTTGGCAAAAAGAATGAAATAATGAAGTTTAAAATAGAAATAAATGAAAAAGAATAAAAACAGAAAAAAATTAATGAATCAATATTTTTTGCAATATCAACAAAACTGACAAATTCTTAGATGAACTAAAGTAAAATGAAAAAAAACACTTGAAATTTAGAAACAAGAGGAACTATAAGGGATGTCATAGAAATAAAAAGGATCATAACAGACAGTTATGAACAATTATTTCCAGCAAATTAGATAACTAACCTAGAAGAAATTATAAATTTCTAGCCACATAAAACCTATAAACATGGAACCATGAAGAAATAGAAAATACGATCAGACCTATAATGAGTAGAGAGATTGAATTAACAATCAAAAAACTTCCAACAAAGTAAAGTTCAAGACCAAATAGCTTCACTGAAGAATGCTGCTAAATTTTTAAAGGATACCAATCCTTCTCAGAGTCTTTCAAAAGATTGAAAACAAGGGGGCATTTCCTTCTAAACTCATTTTATGAGGCCAGCATTACCCTCATACAAATATCATAAAAAGACTCAAGAATACTATAGACCACTATTCCTCATGAATATTGCTGCAAAAATCCTCAGTGTAGCATAAGAAAAACAGAGACAAATCTAATAACATATTGAAAGGATTTATTTCTGGAATCTAATATATCAAAATGTGAAAATCAATAAATATAATATACTACATTAGGAGAATAAAATTAAAAGTCACATAATCATCTTAATTAATGCCAGGAAAGCATTTGACAAAATTCTGTAGTCTTCCATGGTAAAAACACTCAATACATTAGTAATAGAAAGATATTATGTCAACATAATAAAAGCTTATATGAACATCCCACATCTACCGTTATACTCAATGGAGAAAAAAATAGTAACCTTTCCTTCTGAGTAGGTAAACAAGGAAAGGTTACTGACTCTCACCACTTCTACCAAACATAGTGCTGGACCTCCTAGCCAGAACAGTCAGGTAAGAAAAATAAATAAAAAACAGCCAAAGAAAAGAAAGAACTCACAGTATCCTCTAACATGACCTTATATGTAAAGAACTCCAGAGAATCCATGCAAAACCTGTTAAAACTAATAAATTCAACAAAGTTGCATGATTCAAATTAACATATGAAAATTAGTTCCATTTCTATATTGATGTCATTTTGTTGACATACCTCTGAAAACAAAATTAAGAAAATAATTCAATTTACAATAGCATCAGAATGAATAAAATACTTAGGAATCATTTATCCAAGAAGATCCACACGAAAATATAAAATAATGAGGATGGAAATTGAAGAAGACATAAACAGAAAAACATTCTGTGTTCATAGATTGGAAGAATTAATATTGTTAAAATATTCATATTACCCAAAGTGATCTGAAGATTCAACATAATTTACCATATCAAAATACCAATGGCAGACACTTTGTGTACAGATAGGAAAATACCTTCAAAATTAATATGAAGGGCTGGCGCCATGGTTCACTTGGTTAATCCTCTGCCTGTGGCGCCAACATCTCATATGCGCACCGGGTCTAGTCCCGGTTGCTCCTCTTCCAGTCCAGTTCTCTGCTGTGGCCCTGGAGGGCAGTGGAGGATGGCTCAAGTGCTTGGGTCCCTGCACCCGCATGGGAAACCAGGAAGAAGCACCTGGTTCCTGGCTTCAGATGGGTGCAGTTCTGGCCATAGCGGCCATTTGGGGAGTGAACCAATGAAAGGAAGACCTTTCTCTCTGTCTCTCTCACTGTCTGTAACTCTACCTGTCAAATAAATAAATAAATAAATCTTTTAAAAAAATTGACATGAAATCACTAGGTTCCATAGTCGAAGCAATCCCG
This sequence comes from Lepus europaeus, assembly GCF_033115175.1. NCBI lineage: Eukaryota > Metazoa > Chordata > Mammalia > Lagomorpha > Leporidae > Lepus > Lepus europaeus. The sequence continues at coordinate 67,573,158 of NC_084838.1, read as the reverse complement.
AGAATGAAAATCAAATTTTTTTTAAACTTTTATCTAGTAAATATAAATTTCCAAAGTACAGTTTGTGGATTACAGTGGCTTTTTCCACCCCATAACTTCCCTCCCACCCGCAACCCTCCCAACTCCTGCTCCCTCTCCCATTCCATTCACATCAAGATTCATTTTCAATTATCTTTATATACAGAAGATCAATTTAGTATATATTAAGTAAAGATTTCATCAGTTTGCACCCACAAAGAAACACAAAGTGTAAAATACTGTTTCAGTACTAGTTATAGCATTACTTCACATTGGACAACACATTAAGGACAGATCCCACATGAGATATAAGTACACAGTGACTCCTGTTGGTGACTTAACAATTTGACACTCTTGTTTATGGCATCAGTAATCTCCCTAGGCTCTAGTCATGAGTCTCACTTCCTGACTTCAAAACAGTACAAATCTAAAGTAATTACAGTAATTAGGTACTGACATAAAAATACATATAGACCAATGGAGCAGAACAGTCAACCCAGAAATACTCATATGTATGTATGAGTGTTTATATATGCTTATAAAATATATGTACATATATGTTCAAATGATCTTTGACAACATTTTCAAGACCATACAGTGGAAAAATGACAGTTTCTTCAGCAAGTGGTACTGGGAATACTGGCCATTCAAATGTGAACAAAGGAAATTATAATCTTACACAATATTTAAAAACTAATTCAAAGTAGATTAAAGATCTAAATATAAGGTCTGAAACTATAAAACTTCTAGAAGAAAATGTAGAGGAAAAGTTTCATGATGTCATATTTGGCAACAATTTCTTGGCTATAACACCAATAGTACAAAAAACAAAAGTGAAAATAGACAAACGGGACTGCATCAAACTGGAAAATTTCTGTGTGACAAATAAAACAACAGGGTGAAAAGGCAACTTATGGAATGATAAAATATATTTTCAACCATAAATCAAAAGGGGGTTAACATATAGACTATGTAAAAGACTAATACAATTCAACAACATCAACAAATCCAACTAAAAAAATGACTAGAGAAGTTGAATAGACTTTTCTCCAAACAAGATACATAAATGGTGAGTAAGCATACAGAAAGATGCTCAACTTTGATTGTCATTAGAGAAATGCAAATACCACAGTGAGATACCATTTCATAGCTGTTAGGATGGCCACTATCACTAAAATGGAAGATAACAAATATTGTAGACATATTGGAAACCTTTGGTATAGGGGGAGAAAATGTAAAAGCATGTAGCCACCATGGAAAACAGTATGGACTTTCTTCAAAAAATTAAAATTAGAATTACCATATGACCCAGAAATGTCACTTCTATGTAAATAATATAAATATTGGAAAAAGGATATCAAAGAGGTAGTTGCACATGTTCACTTCAGCATTATTTACAATAACAGAAAATGATATGTGTGTATTGGATTATTCTCTACCTTAATAAAGGGAATCCTGTCATATGCTTCAACATAGATGAACCTGGGGGAAGTTAACGCTAAGTGAAATAAACCAGTCACAAAAAGACAAACACTATATGATTCCATCATACAAGTATGAGGTATCTAAAACAGTCAAACTCCTAGAAACACAAAGTAAAATTGTTATAGCTAGGGGCTTCAGAAAGAAAGAAAATAAAAATTGATCAACGGGTGTAGTTTCAAGTTTGTAAGATGTAGAGCTCTAGAGATCTGTTATACAACAACTTGTTGATACTTAATACTGCTGATGGTCTCCAACTTAACAACGGTTCAGATTAAGATTTTTTTAAACTTTACAGTTGTGCAAAAACAATAAGCATTCAATAGAAACCATACTTAGAATTTTGATTTTTTTTTTTTTTTGACAGGCAGAGTGGATAGTGAGAGAGAGAGACAGAGAGAAAGGTCTTCCTTTTTTGCCATTGGTTCACCCTCCAATGGCTGCTGCGGCCGGCGCTTCTCGCTGATCCGAAGCCAGGAGCCAGGTGCTTCTCCTGGTCTCCCATGGGGTGCAGGGCCCAAGCACTTGGGCCATCCTCCACTGCCTTCCCAGGCCACAGCAGAGAGCTGGCCTGGAAGAGCAACCGGGACAGAATCCGGCGCCCCAAGTGGGACTAGAACCCGGTGTGCCAGTGCCGCAAGGTGGAGGATTAGCCTGTTAAGCCACGGCGCCAGCCCTCAGAATTTTGAATTTTGATCCTTTTTTGGGAGAGTGATAAGTGGTACTACGCTCACACATTGCTGAGCAGTGGCAGTGAGCTGCAGTTCCCAGTCAGCCACACGATCATTAGGGAAAAACACTCTGGAGTTTATTGTGATGATAGGCTACGATGTTCAGTAGGTGTATTAAATACATTCTCAACTTAGGATATTCACAATTTATGCTGGGTTGCTTGGGATGTATCTACATCATTGGTTGGAACTATCTATCCTGCACTATGCACTAAAACTGATTAAGATTGTAAATTTTGTTATGTTTTTGATGATATAGTAATGTTTATAAGATGGTTAGTACAATGCCTACTTGTAGTAAAGAAAGTGTAATCGTCATTATAAAGCTGCTGATGACAGTGATTTATCAGTAAAAGGAAATGTTATCAACTTTTTCAGAAGAGGAACACGATTTCAAGAACATTGAAGGAACATCAATGAGTAGAGCTTAGAGACAGGACTTGAGCCACTTGCTTCCCTAGTTTACTTCTCTCATTTTCAGGAAGATGTAAGCAGTGTAGGTGCTAATAAAAAGGATTGGAGGATCTGACCACACTCTCTGTTAATGAAAAATTCATAGTTATTAGGAGCTGAACAAAGATCACCCACATGCTAGGATACTTGAATCTATAAAAGATATGTATCAACATGGCATTCATAAGTTCAGGTATTATGTGGGTAGGGTGAGGAGTATAAAATCATAAAAGAAAAATGAAAGAAACATCAACACAGTAGGAGCATTCTTCAAAGGGCTTTAATTCACAGATTTTCAAAAGTTGTCTTTCCAATAATTCATAAGGCCGTAATTTCAAATGATGGTGAAGAGAGTACATGAAGAAACAGCGAATAGCCTCAAGAAAGGACATTTTAATGGACTCCACAGATGCTTTTAGGATTTTTTTTGTTTGAGAAAAGGGAACAAAAATATATATAAAAAGTGCCTGAAAATGTATGCCAGAGAGAACTAATTAACTTTATCCAGTTTCCAGTTAAAATGCCCTTTTGTTAGTGTTCACGTTTCTATTGGCAAATCAAGAAGACAATCAGAAACTCCAACTGTTTCCTGCCCTCTACATCACTACTTTCAGGGTTGAAAAGGAAACCCCCAAATTCCTCATGATTCTGGCAGGATCTTTACCACCTCTCCTTCCTACTCCCAACACTCATAGCTTCGCCACTGCCAACTTTCTTAAGACTGTCAAACTGATCTTATATACTTCATGCTACCATTAAGAGACCAGGACTAATGTCATACTGGTAAATTTTGTCAACATTTTTTCTTACCATACTAAAACCTAAGTCTCATGAGGTTAGCCATATGTGTATATTTTATTCATGACCATTTCTCCATCACCTAGAACAATGTCAGCCACATACTTAGCATTCAATAACTGTTTTGTAAATAGAAAGAAGGAACTTGATAAATATGTTTAGATAGCATGCCAGGGATTGTTTTAGAGAGTCATTAGAGAGGGGAATTAAGGATGGATCAGTTAGAGTCTGCCCTCCGTGGATTTATACTTAGGAAAAAGGAAGACTGTCATAGAAGAGAGAGTTGGACACGACAAAGCGTGGTAGAGACATGCAGTTCTTGTCTGTATTTGGCCCCCAAGCCTTCCTCCATTAGGCAGCACATATGTGAATCTTGTTCTGATCACTGTATTATAAGCAGAAATGTTGTGAGTAACAACTGGGCCTGAGTATTTGTTAGTGCAACACTCTCTGATACTCTGTTTTGTACTGTCAAAACAGGATGTAGAATATTCCAAATGGTACCACTTTAAGATGGATGAGCCAGTATCAGCTTGGAGTGGTTGAAGGCTGTGTGGAGAACAGTTGCTTTAAAGAGTCACCTAAACCTGCCATAGATTTTTCATTATAGAGAAATAAACTTTTGTTATGTCACTCCAGTTATTAAGAAAATGAGAATTTGGCTAATTTGTTCCCTTGGTGTAATAGAAGATGTTATTTTTCCTGAAGTTAAACTTACAGCATATGTCCTGACACTTGGTTTAATATTAGAGCAGATAATTTCAAAGTAGTAGCACTTTCCATAGTTTGGAAAACTGAGACGCTTCTGTGACTTTATAAGGGGAGAAAGATAATACAGAACTCTTGTACAGATGGGTATTCTCTTCTCTTCTCTGGCTTCAGAATGACAATGGAGCCAGGAGAGGCTGGAAAAAAGTGTAAGGAAATGTGCCTTTTATGATAGACCCACACCTGGAAATCATAAATTGAGAAATGTTTCCTCAGTGTCTATTCTCCATCTACCACTAGGTTAGGCCCAGAGGTAGATGCCAAAGCAGCATAAGACATAGTTCTCACTCTGAAGACGACTTTGGTCATCACTATAAATAAGAGATAAATATGTACTATACTAGTTAAAAGTATTGTCAGTATTGGAAGGAAAGGGATATCTTTGAAATCTGGGAAGAGTATCTACAGGCTTGGATTTGAGCTTGACCTTGAAGAAGGGGCAGGACTTAATACTATTAATAATGATTTATAGATTTACTGTGTTCTTGGTACAATGTAAAAGTCTCTGTAACCCATTCACCTTTTCATCAACCCTGTGGACACTAGCTCCTTTTACAGATACGGAAAGAGAGCCTTGAAAATGTTGCTAATTTATGCAAGGCACATAGCTGGGATTCAAACCCAGATTTATTTCCTGCCAAAGCAGATGCTCTTAATCATGAAGCAATTGTGTTGAGGTGGAAAGAGGAGCAGCAACTCTTTGGGGAGGAAGAATGTATTGGAGTGAACCTCACTTTGCTGATTCTCATATCCCATAGAGCCTTGACTCTATTTTACAGCAGAATTTCAGAATCTATTCTTCTATTTGTAGAGGAGGAATTAGGCGATCTTATAATACTGCCCAAAATAATGGAGGTGCTCTGATCACAGCTTTACTGAATGAGCCACCTCTTCGTATTTCCCAAGAATAAGAACCCATTTCAACTCTTCACCCACACAGACATACAAGGAAAGCAGTGGTGGGTGGAGCTGGTCCAAGTTCATCGATACAGTTGGTTACTCTGAGGACCATCATAGGTTAATGGGATCACCAATGACCTTCAAGGAGAAAACCAAAGAATGTCTTCTAGGGCTCCAGGAGGACTTCAGCCACACGTTTTATCTGTGATGGGTAATTGAGCTTTGTGTTATCAATCACTGTCATGGCAAGAATCATATGGCATGCTCAAAGGATTAATTGAAGGGAATTAATTAAGAGAAGGGTGTTAAGCTGAGGGCATGGTAGGGGAGCCAACATGGAATGGGGAACACTCAAGGATTAGCAACAGTAAGAAGCCATTGCCACATCTAGGCCTGCAGAGGAAAATAAAGGGAACGGTGTTATTAGAACTGACAGGAGTTGTTAGAACATTGTGAGTTGTTAGAACTGACAAGAGTCATTAGAGCATGGTAGAAAGTGTAATGGGTCCTCAAAGATGTCTGTGCCCTAGTCCCCAGAATCTGGGAATACGGAATCTTACATGGCAAAACGGACTTTGCTGATGTACTTATGGTTGAAAACCTTGAGATGGGGACACTATCTTGAGTTATCAGGATGGGCCCAATGTAGTCACCTACATCCTTAAAGCATAGAATATTTTCCCTCCTCCTCCTCTTCCATTTTCTGTCTATTGGTTTTCTTTATTTCTGCTGTTATTTTTCTGTTTTTAAATTTTTGTTGAATTTATTTTTTTCATTTTATTTGAAATCCAGAGAGAGACAAAGCTTTCATGTGCCAGTCCAATCCCTAAATACCTGCAAAAACAGCACTGGGGCCAGGCTAATGGCAGGAACCTGGATCTCAATCCAGGATTCCCATAGGAGTGGAAGAGATCCAAGTACTTGAGCCATTACCTACTGCCTCCAAAGGTGCACATTAGCAGGGCACTAGATCACAGGTGCAGGAGCTGGTAATTAAATGAGGCACTCTGCTATGGGGAGAGGTGTCCCAAGTGGCTTCCTAACTGCGGTGCCAAGTGCCTTCCCCAGGAACCTTTTCTTGGAATATTCAATATTGCTGGCTTTGGAGATGGAGGAGGTGGGCTGTTAGCAGAGGAATGTGGTCAGCCTCTGGAAGCTGGGAAGGGTAAGGATGTAGATTATCCCTGAGAGCCTCCAGTTTGGAAGGGAGCCTTGCCAATGGTTTGATTTTAGTCCACCAAGACCTGTGTCACACTTCTGACTATAAAACTGTAGGAAAGGACTTTTGTGTTGTTTTAAGCCACTGAATCTGTGACACTTCATTATGATAGCATGGAAACCTAAGACACCTGTAAGAGGGACTGTCAGATAGGAGCCATAGGCCTAGATACAGGATCGCAGCCACTGCCCAAGTGTATTCCAGTGAAGCTAGGGAAAGACATAAATTCTGTTAACCTCTTTCTCTTCTACCTTTTGTGGTCCTGCCAGTGTCTCCCATTAGCTAACACCATTAACTGTAATCTAGAAGATGAACAGCCTGGTGATGCAGTTCCTAGCATTTAGTCTTCCACAGCACAAAGCAGGGCAAAACATGTTGGAAAATGAATGTATAAGGGCAAACAGGAAATAATGAGCAAAGATGTTGAACTTGAGGGTGGATATTTTAGATGATTTTGTGTTTCACTTGATTTTACTCATAGAGAGAATCTGACAGGAAGCATTGCCGAGGCCCTACTTTCACCCTGGGGATTGGATTAGTTAAGTACATTTTTCATTTTTACAGCTAAGTAGTAGATATATAAATGTGTTTTATCCAATCAATCAATTCAATCATCATTCAACAAATTTACGTAAAAGACTTGCTATTCATTAGGCCCTAATAAGTAAGTGAAGGTGCACAAGGATATGGGGATGTCTAAACACAGCCTTTGCTTTGCAGGAACTTATGATATGCAGAGTCGAGTTGAGATAGGGTGGAGAGGAAGACATATAAAGCCAGCTGTAATTCATCCATCAGAGCAGGCTTCATGTGTCTGTGGAGGGAGGCTTTGGGTGGACACAGGGTAGTGTGGTGGTGGTGGGAGCACAAGAAGTGTTCCCAGAGAGGTAGTACTTAATTTCCTTGAAGTACGGGTAGGGCTTTTGTAGTCTGAAGAAGAGGGAAGAGCATGCAAAGCAACAGAAATGGCATAGGCAGAGAGAGGGTCAAAAGCCTTGGTCTTCAGGGAATAGTGGGAAATTCTTTCTGGAGTATAGGATACCTGAGGATGGTGGCACAGCAGAGAAGAGTTTAAGACAGGATAGAGGGCCGGCGCCGTGGCTTAACAGGCTAATCCTCCGCCTTGCGGCGCCGGCACACCGGGTTCTAGTCACGGTCAGGGCACCGATCCTGTCCCGGTTGCCCCTCTTCCAGGCCAGCTCTCTGCTGTGGCCAGGGAGTGCAGTGGAGGATGGCCCAAGTGCTTGGGCCCTGCGCCCCATGGGAGACCAGGAGAAGCACCTGGCTCCTGCCATCGGAACAGCGTGGTGTGCCGGCCGCAGCGCGCCTACCGCGGTGGCCATTAGAGGGTGAACCAACGGCAAAAAGGAAGACCTTTCTCTCTGTCTCCCTCTACTGTCCACTCTGCCTGTCCAAAAAAAAAAAAAAAAAAAAAAGACAGGATAGAGTGAGTAGATTTTGGAGGGGATTTGAATATAGAGTTTGTGTGTGTTTAATACAGAGAAAATATGTAGTTTAGTACAGAAACATAGTATATCCTGTAGAAATAATGTTTAATATATCTTTAAGGTATAGGCCAGTAAAAGATATAAAAATTCATTGTTCTAGGATATAAAGATTTTGATTTCTTAAAGTTGATTCTTGTCTCATGCCCCTACATGCCCTCCTCTATCCATTTATTTATGGAATTTTATATATTGAAATAAAAATTGAAAGAAAAATGCTGAGAGAATCACTAACTCTGAATTCCCTGAAGGCAGCCACATGGTCAAGACTACTTTTCCTTGCCTCAGGTAGTTTCTGTCCTCTTTCTCTGTGTATCCCCTTGTCTCTTGGGACACACAAACATATACCAGAGAAACTCAACTCTGAAAACCCCTTCCCTGCTGACTGCAGGAAGAGAACCGGTGTCTCTCCCTTCACCATTCAGGATATATCATACTGTCTATGGGGCTATGTAACTGACTCAGCACATCAGTGATTTCCAGTGTCCCACTGGGCATCACTCAGATATGGACACTGACCTCAAATATTCCCTGTCTTATTCAAGAAAAGCAATACTTGTTTGTCACAGGATATTTAGGAGAGAGAAATGGGGCAGCTTTCTTCCTCCAGATCTGTCAGAACACTTGGCCTGACCTTCCTTGATGTGGATCGCACAGGTACATATGTTCTGTTCTGTAATCAAAATCTTTCTGTAGTGCCAGTGAGCTAGATAGCACGTTAGAAGAAGAGTACTGTTGTTATGATAGATGTTCTATTTAATTACCTTTCACCTGTCATTGGCAACATGTGCTGTGACTCCAGAGTAACTGAACAATTCTTTTCCAAGGACTGTAATAGTTAAACAATTGTGAGGAAAGCTGTATTGAATCAGAGAGAAAACTCCAGCCAAGGGTTCAAGAAGCCTTGGGCTCTTGTGGAAGTTGGACCTGTGGGAACACAGCACAGTTCCTTTGCAATAATGAATTTTTTTTTATTTATTTTTTTTTACTTTTGACAGGCAGAGTGGACAGTGAGAGAGAGAGACAGAAAGGTTTTCCTTTGCCGTTGGTTCACCCTCTAATGGCCGCCGCGGTAGCGCGCTGCGGCCAGCGCACCACGCTGTTCCGATGGCAGGAGCCAGGTGCTTCTCCTGGTCTCCCATGGGGTGCAGAGCCCAAACACTTGGGCCATCCTCCACTGAGTTGGAAGTTCCATGCTGTCTCTTAGAAGAGGGCAGCGGGTCATGGATGTCACAGATTTGTGAGATGGGCTACCCTCAATCACTTCTGGTAAAGAAGTTCTTCTAACACATTGGAGAGGAAATAAACCCAAATCCAAAATTGGTGCTGAAAGTGGCTTGCCCGAGAAAACAACAAAGTATCAAGTAATAGTGTTTTTATCACAGAAAGCTGTGTGCTAGATGTAGAAATGAAATCGCTTCTTTTTGGATGTGAACCCTCATTACCATTAACTTGGCTTCATTTTTTATTCATTTTGGAAATCAGTGGTAGATGATGTAACATTTTATTCCCTCTAGCCTCTTGCCTTTGGAATTGGAAAATTAGATCAGCTTAACCAATCTTTCATTAAGGGGTTGAGAAATAACCACAAACAGAATACAATAAAGGAAGATTTTTCCTGGATTAAGTACTGCTGACTATACCTCCTTGGACTTGGAGGAAATGATTCATAGTTCTGGCTGTAGAACTCTCCTAAGATGCATGGGTGGGGTGGAAAGGAATCACCTATCCAACTCCGTGCTACATTTCTTAAGGTAAAGTCATGAATCATATTGGGCTCACAACTTGCCCCTTCAAGAATGGCAGGGTCAAATAAAGTGGCCATCGACATAGGTAAAGATTGGGAGCTATGGTGGAATATTTTCCCCTTTTGACCTGAGAAAAAGATCTGTGCCACAGAGAAAAAATAGAAATAGAAACTGGGAAAGAAATATTTCCATTCCTTCTTTCCAATCAAAATCTCTGATGACCAGAAATTCTTTAAATCCTTGCCCTCACCCCCATCAAAGCTAGTTGCAAAGTTAGATGTCTACATTTTGCTTAATGTCTGCTAAAAATTGTTCTTTCATCATGGAGTATATGGAGTAAATATGTCATTATATTTCGACAGCACTAAGTTTTATCAATAACATTATTATGACAGCCTTCCTGATTATTCAGTTTATTGTTTATTGAAGGCATTTTTATTATCTTAAAGGCCCCTGCCTTTAAAGCAACATTATAAAAGGGTTTTCTTTACTTGCAATGAATAGTAATTATCTTCACATGTATGGAGGTGGCCCAAAATATGGTTGGACTATCACACGGGAAAATAATCACCCGGTTTGTGATCATTTACTCAGTTTTGCAATGCTGAAATCCTCTGTGGCTTTATTTCTGTATATACTTGAAATTGTTATAATGCCTGCCTATATTCATACATCATCTATCAGCTCACTGAAGTCATCCTAACAAATGTTTATATTATTGCTTCACTTTTCTCCTGATCCTAGAGCAGATTGAAACATCCATCCAACATTTCATCACATTCCGCAGTTACCACTGTAATGGAGTGTTCTTGGAAGAATCTCTGTTGCCTTGCTTCTCGGGACCTTGGCTCTCTTCCAGGAAATGTACCTTTTGAGACAGTTGTTATCAGTCCTGGGGTAGGTCCTTCCTGCTCCACCACCTTACATGTCTAATTCCTTCTGACTCTAACCCAGATGAGGTTACTGCCACATCTGTCTAAATAATACCAATATTACCAGTGGGTAGTGTTTTATGTATTTCAGCCCACTTTCCATGAGAATAGTTTTACCAGCTTTTGGCTTAAAACCAGGACATGGCTAGTGAGTGTTTTCTAACTTGAAGTTATATTCCTGAGGCAGACTGTGGATCTGGCTTATCTTGGTTGTCTTCAACTATAGCAAGGATGCTAGGCAGACATAGTTTTGGGTCTGATTATGGCCAAGAGAATAAATTAATCTTTTAAGAGCACACATGGTCTCATTTTCACATATATCTGGAGAAATCACTTTTTGTTATTTAAAAAGTAAAGCAACCTGGTATACTTGTACCTCTGCACTTTTGAATGCTAGCATAAATAGTTACTTCTTTAAGTGTATTAAAGTCCAGTAACTATCCCCATTCCATGTTTTTGAAAACCTTAAATTATTTCATTTGTTCTTGCATGCCCTAGAGAATCAGTATAATTACTTGCTAAATAAATATCATGCTTGTTAAATATCCTTCTGTCACTCTCACCATACTGGGAGGAAGTTCTTGAATTATTAATCCTCATAATATTTGCAATAAAAGTAAGACATTGAGGAAACAAAAATTCTTTGCCCTTTTAAGGAGCTTCTACCTCCTAAACAAACAATGGTGCTGCATTGCTGTTAATCTAATCAACTGCAGGTGTTCTCTCTTAAATTTACTGTTCATTTACAAATAAAATTGTAAGCACTTGCTGCCTCCACTGGTTTTTTGGGATGTAAGAGATTTTTGGATGCAACAGCTTCTGAACTAGGTGTGAGCTACAGATTTCACTACTGAGGTAATAAAGCTCCCAACCTAAATCATTAGGGCATTTTATCTTATTGTGATTACTCGTGATGTCTGGATCACTTTCTTGGAAAGTTTCTGGAATCATTAGTTTATAAGTGGGAGGAAACCCTGAAAATATGGTTCTCTATAAGACATGTTAATGAAGATCATGCGACTGACTACTGATCAAGACAGGGTTGAACAGAAACAACTTGTTAAATTATATATTGGTGTGAACACTCCTTACATGACATCTTACTCAAACTTCCCCTCACAGGTAGGAACATGGAAGCAGTCCTATGTCATTTGTTACTGAAAAGATGAACTCAAGACAAATACTCTTTTATCAATGTATAAAAGCAAAAGATGGTTGTCAGTGTGTAGGTAAAGAATTTAGTAACCATTCTTAAACCTACTCTAATCCTTGAACTCTACTTAGAGCTTTCACTATAATAAAGCACATTTCAACCCCGATTGTTGCTGGTTGCTGCTTCATCTTCTTGTTACTTTCATTTCTTTCCAGTCTACATTTATTCTATATCTTTGGAAACTGTACTTATGCAAGACTGGAAGACCACTGGGACTCACTGGAATGCAGAAATCACTATTGTAATAACTCTCCCACCTCTAAAACTCCAATCTCTAATTACAGGGCACTCCAGAAATGTAAATTTACTTCCATATTCCATTCCTATGACACTGAATATTTTAGATTGATCAGAAGTATTCATAATTATACCAAATTACTCTTATTGAAGATTTTGGATCAGTTAACCTGCTCTGTGTATATTGCCACTTTAGTTTTCTTTCCCAAAGGCTGACCAAAGCTAAGAGAATCTGATTTTTCTTCCAAGAAATCTAGAATTGGTACATAGAGGCTCAGGTTACTCAATACGGACCTTTGCAACTAAGAGGTTAACCTAGCTTGGACTGGGACAAACATTTTCTGCCAATTGTACAAAAAGAAAGAAACTGGTTAGCAGAGCAAAAAGTAAAATAAATACAATGCAGAAAACAGAGATGAGGATCATACAGTCCCAAAGAGAAGTAGATAGTAACAAAGCTTTGGTCTTCTATTTCTGGTTCAATTAGCATATAAAGTACATATATTTTTGCCTATACATTCTCATTGTGATTTAATTCAGTGTAAGCAGTATTGTGTTCCTCGTGGGGTGGAGGGGAAATCCAGTTAACTTTAGGATGAGAACATCCTGGCTGCATCCAAGCAGCAGACATGGATACAGCAGAACGCATGAACAATTTGACTGACCTTAATTTATATTTATGCCCATACATTTTAAGTGGGGGTCCAGTACTCCCAAGTATGTGACTTTGCTTCTTGAATTAATTCAATCTTTCATTCACCAGTTTGCTCACTTTACCAGGAGGGAAGGCAGAGTTTGAGTACAAATACAGGTAAATTGGTGGATGTGTTGTCTATGGAAAGACAAAGTCATTCTTTTCACACTGACTCTGCATTCTCAGTGAAGTAAAAAGTCAATGGGTAAGAAGAAGGGGAGGCCGGAGCCGCGGCTCAATAGGCTAATCCTCTGCCTGCAGCGCTAGCACACGGAGTTCTAGTCCTGGTCGGGAGCCAGATTCTGTCCCAATCACTCCTCTTCCAGTCCACCTCTCTGCTGTGGCCCAGGAGTGCACTGGAGGATGGCCCAAGTCCTTGGGCCCTGCACCCACATGGGAGACCAGGAGAAGCACCTGGCTCCTGGCTTCGGATTAGCGTGGTATGCCGGCTGCAGCCGCCATTGAGGGGTGAACCAATGGAAAAGGATGACCTTTCTCTCTGTCTCTCTCTCTCACTGTCCACTCTGCCTGTCAAAAAAAAAGGGGGGGGAGTTAGAGTGTTGGAAGTTTGAAGAAGATGAGAAGTTATGAAATGGCCATCACCAAGTGCATCAGCTGCCTGTATATACAATAAGACAAATTCCTCTTTGTCTTTACTAGAACCTATTTTCCTTTGACTATTCAAAGATTTCACTTCACAAAGCTCTCATGATATTTTTCTTACATCATGTACTTTTTCTATACTAATCAACATCCAAATATTCTGTAATAGCACTCATCTTTATAAAAAAAATTCCTTGACATAGGTCTCCTCCCTACTACTTTTCCATTTTGCTACTTTATTTTAAATATTTTAAAGGGAGAGAGAAAGAGAGGGAGAGAGAGAATATCTTATATCTGCTATTTCACTCCTCAAATGCCTGCAACAGCTGTGGCTGGGTTAGGCCAAAGCCAGGAGCCCAGAACTCCATCTGGTTGTCCCATAGTGTGGCAGGGATCCAAATATTTGATACATGCTCTGTTGCCTCCCAGGGTGTATGTTAATTGGATGCTGGTTCAGAAGAGGAGGCAGGACTTGATCCCAGGAACTCCAGTATGGGCATCAGGCATTCCAATGGGCACCTTACCCTTCTGCACTACAATGCCTCACCATCTATACAACATGTTACAGAAAAACTTTCAATAACTGTCTCCATTTTTCTCTCCCTGCCACTTCACTTAGGCTTTCATAAGTACAAATAAACTTCATTTTCTTTGCCCTTTGATTTGGATTTGGCAGGACAGATGATTCTTCTCAAGGTACTTTATGCTTGTGATGTTTAAGAAACCGAACCCTCATGGGGCCAGCATTGTGGCATAGCAAGTAAAGCCACTGCCTGAGGTGCTGGCATTCCATATGCACACCAGTTCGTGTCCTGGCTGCTCCATTTCCAATCCAGTTCCCTGCTAATGGCCTGGGAAAAGCAGCAGAAAATGTCCCAAGTGTTTGGGCCCCTACCACCCATGTGGGAGACCTGGCTTTGACCGGCCCGGTGCTCACCTTTGCAACCATCTGGGGAATAAAGCAGCAGATGGAAAAATCTCTCTCTTTCTCACCCTCTCTGTAACTCTGACTTTTAAATAAGTAAATAAATAAATAAATCTTTTTTAAAAAAAAAAAACTATAACCTCTTGGTTTTTCGGTTTTTCTTAATGACTTTTTTCTTATTCTCCTCTATTGGTTCCTCATTCTATTGTACAATATATTTTATTCATCTTTGTATAACTTTTTTATGTTAAATTATTCATTAAGGTGTGGATTATGTTTCCCAGCATCCTCTTCCATCTATGTCTCCAAGTTAGAGTTATTCAGTAAAAAAACTTTCAGGAGATTTGGGAAGTATAACTAAAGCAGAAATCATTACTCTCTAAAAAACTTCAGAAATATAAATGGTGATGAAATGATGAAGTATGTCACAGTTTCCATATCACCCTCATTTTGCTCTACTCCACAGCTAGTTCTCTCTCTTGACTCCGGTTATGCTCACCAGCAGTGGACTCAAGTACATTGCCAGATGTTTAGCTATCCATGCACATAACTGGTAGTATACATATGTAGCAGCTACTATGTTCTTTGCTAAAAATTTCCCGTTTTGAGTTCCACTAGAGTGATTGGAAGAGTATAGTTTCTCCTATTTCATTACAAGCTCCAACTTTTTCACTTGTACCGGTATTTTAAGAGAAATGATTAGTGATATCCTTGAATCTTCCACTCCCTTTTCCAAACCTTCACTGCTCCAGCTCTTCCCACAATTGAGTAAAATCTAATTCCTATATTAAATCCCTTATCTTATTTGTTCCTAATGGAACACTGACTGAGACAATTATTGCTACTAATAGAAATAGTTCTAGGGAGAATACAGCATTTAAGAACAGCAGTATAGTGTTAGGACTCTGATTTGACTAGATTTCAAGGCATCACTTAACCTGTTATCAATGGTAAATGGGACCCTGGTAGTCTAGGTATAGCACTGGTTATTTTTCTACTTATAAAATGTGTAGCTAAAATAGACAACTAAACAGCTAACAGAATTCCTATATTTCTTACTTGGCCTGTGGAATGAGAACTTTTACGACAGAAAAGACTAAGTGAAAACCCTTAGAACATTTTAATCCTGCTAAAACAGTAACTCAAAATCAATACTATGTCATTGGAGGAACTGAAGATACCAGTGCCGCCATCAAGGGTCTTGAAGGATGCAGGGTGGTGACTTCTACCCCATCCCCATCCAACATGCCTCTTTGGACTGTACAGAAAACAAATAGGACTTGGAGTATGACAGTAGATTATCATGTGCCTAATCAGGTGTTGGAACACTCCATTTTTATTTATTTATTTATTTATTTTTTTTGACAGGCAGAGTGGACAGTGAGAGAGAGACAGAGAGAAAGGTCTTCCTTTTGCCGTTGGTTCACCCTCCAATGGCCGCCGCGGTAGCGCGCTGCGTCCGGCGCACCACGCTGATCCGATGGCAGGAGCCAGGTGCTTCTCCTGGTCTCCCATGGGGTGCAGGGCCCAAGCACTTGGGCCATCCTCCACTGCACTCCCTGGCCACAGCAGAGAGCTGGCCTGGAAGAGGGGCAACCGGGACAGGATCGGTGCCCTGACCGGGACTAGAACCCGGTGTGCCGGCGCCGCAAGGTGGAGGATTAGCCTAGTGAGCCGCGGCGCCGGCCATTTTTTTTTTTTTTTTTTTTTGACAGGCAGAGTTAGAGAGAGACAGAGAGAAAGGTCTTCCTTTTTCAGTTGGTTCATCCCCCAAATGGTCGCTACCACTGGCGTGCTGCAGCCAGTGCGCTGCGCTGATCTGAAGCCAGGAGCCAGGTGCTTCCTCCTGGTCTCCCATGTAGGTGCAGGACCCAAGGACTTGGGCCATCCTCCAGTGCACTCCTGGGCCACAGCAGAGAGGTGGACTGGAAGAGGAGTGACTGGGACAGAATCCGGTGCCCCAACCAGGACTAGAACCTGGGGTGCCAGTGCCGCAGAGGATTAGGCTAGTGAGCCATGGCGCTGGCCTGGAACACTCCATTTACAGTCTATTCTAGATGCTGTTTCTATACTTAACCTAATCAACACATACCCTGGCACCTGATACCCATCTAGGGATGAAGAAAAGGTTTTTATATCTGTTAGTAGAGACCATAAAAAATACGCTTTTAGCTGGCTTCTAGCAGCATATTGCTCTTTCCGGGATGTATCAACCAGTCATCCCTGTGTTATATGGTTTTCCAATGGAAACTTCCTGCTTCCCCATTCCTAGGCCATCATACTGGTTCACCATTCTAATGATTTTATATTGCTTGGATCCATTGAACAGGAAGTAGACACCTCTCTAGACATGTGTTTACTAGAATTTAGTGAATATTTTTCCATGAAAATGAAGGAACATGCTTATTTGATAGTTTTTAGACATTCAATGGTCTAAAAATTAAAGATTAAAATGTCTGTTATAAAAGGGGTCATGGGACCTCAGCATAATAGCAGGGATTGCAGATGTAGCATATCACTTGTTTGGGGAGGGGGATAATAATCACAGAAGTAGTAGAGTGAATATTTCCCCAAAATTCTCATTTTGTAGCATAGGAAGTACAAAGAAGCCTGAAATGCATCCTGATACAAACCCAGCAGAGGCTTGCTTCCTTCAGAAAGCAGATGTGTAATTAAAACAACACTGTTTATTCACCCAATGATGAAGTTAGCTTAGGAGGTGGACAGAGTTCCTGACTTCTTGTAGTAAAAGAAGTGAAACAAGAGATCTCTGAGTCCAGGAAAATGCTATGGAAGTTACGTACTGGAGACTGCGGTCTGTATACCTAGGGATTAGGGAACAAATTAGCTTGCTAGGAATGCAGAAATCAGCCAAAGGTCTTATATCTATGAAGTGGCTAGATTGACCTAAGCCAGTTCTGTGCAAAGCTTCCAAAAGAGGAAGGAGATGAGCCCTAGTGCCATCTGGATTTGTCTCTCATCAATATCTCTCCCAAGGAAAAGGAAAATTTATTGCATGTGCATTTGCTCCTCATCCAGTTCTAAGTTGTGCATCTGGTTGTTCATTTTGACTAGGAGAAACGACTATATTTGTAAATCTCACTGGTTCCTGGGTAGTGGTTAATAGCTTGAATACAAAGTCAGACTTGGAAGAAACACAATCAAAAAATGTGTTAAGTAGTCCAGAAGTGGTATGTGAATAGACTTCTTCAAAATGTACACAAGCCATAAAGATATTTGTATCTAAAATGATTGCTTGCCAAACAGCAATCCAGCACAGGTGGCCTTGGTAATCAGGTGGACAAAATGACTCATGCTGTAGACACTCGTCACCATCTTCCTCTAGCCAGTCCTATCCTTTCTTGACAACTTCGTAATCAAGATGGTCGTGATGGCTGGAGTGAAGGATATCCATGGGATTAGAAACACAGACTTCCACTTTCAAAGGCAAATTAGGCTTCAGCCACTAGTGTATATACGATCTGCCATTGGTAGAGATTAATACTAGTTCTTAGTGTATCCCCACTCCCAAGAGATGGTAGAAAGCTGATTATATTCGGCTACTTCCATCATAGAAGAAACGGTACTTTGTTCTCAGTGATGGTATCTATATCTCTATATCTATACCTATAATATAATATATGGCAAAATTGGTGAATTTATAATTGTTATATATTGTTATAAATATATGCATGTATACATATATGTAATATTATATTCATATATAGTACATTATATATAGCAGATATAAATTTGTCATTCCTGCTTGTAATGATTCTTCCAAAACCACTCTAGATAAATTTCAGAAAAGCCTAATTTAGTGTCATTCATTTAAATTATTCAACATCAAACTCACTAGCCATATTATGATCTCCATCACCCCAAAGCAGCCAATCTGATAAGATGGCAAATCCCTTTTGGAAGCCTCAGCTATGGAACCCAATGTATAGCACTATTTTGCAGAGCTGGAATAAAATTTGTCAGGATGATGTAAGTGTCCTGAATCAGCAACTGACACGTAGTCTTATTTCTGTCATAGACAAGATTTATAGCTCCAGGAAGCAAGGGGTAGAAATGGGAATGGCTGTTTATTGTTAACCCTAATGATCTCTGACTATCCACACAACTTTGGACTCTGCTGATTTACGTTCTTATTTAACGAGAGAAGACCATTTTTATCAAAGAATACAACAATGATTTATTAAACTGGAAGTTGAGACCTGGTTGCTTTGAGTTCATTATGCCAGTGAACCAACATTCAAAGAAAAGGGCCTTCGCACTAGAGGGGGTTCTGCAAACTGCCTTATCTAAAGTAGGTGGACATTAACTACTGTATTGAGGATCAGAATGAAACAAAAAGGCTCAGTAAGAGGGAATTCCTCCTGCTACTTAGGCTGGGCACTTAGACCAGAACATATTCTGTTCTTCTTGGATTTTGATCCTGCTGCCTTTCAAACTAGAACTTAAGCCATCAGCTCTCCTGGTTCTTATGCCCTTGGAGAAAGACTGGAACTCTACATTGACTCTGCTGGGCCTCTAGATTTGCCAGCTGAAGGTTTTAGGATTAATCAACTCCCATAACTGTGTAAGCCAAATCCTTACAATAGATAACTCTCCATATGTCTATCTATATTTATAAATTTATCTGTAATTATATCCAATTTCCTTGGTGAAGCCTAATAGAGTAAGAAATAACCAGGTGAAGTGCTTGCTGTAGGTGAATATAATCACTAATTAGGATACCTTTTCCCCCACAACCTCTTCAGATTTTATTGTTTTGATTTTTAGATGATAGCCTTTCTTTTTTTCCCCCATTTCCATCAACTTTTTAGAAAATTTTAAGTTAAACAAGTTTAATTTATTTCATATATATAGATTTAGAAACATAGTGATACTTACCTCCCTCCCACCAACGCTCCAACTCCTCTTCCTCCTCCCTATCCCATTCCCACTCTTTTTTTTTATTTTTTGACAGGCAGAGTGGACAGTGAGAGAGAGAGACAGAGAGAAAGGCCTTCATTTGCCGTTGGTTCACTCTCCAGTGGCTGCTGTGGCCGGCGCACCACGCTGATCCGAAGCCAGGAGCCAGGTGCTTCCTCCTGGTCTCCCATGTGGGTGCAGGGCCCAAGCACTTGGGCCATTCTCCACTGCACTCCCAGGCCACGAAGAGAGCTGGACAGGAAGAGGAGTGACCAGGACGGAATCTGGTGCCCCAACCAGGACTAGAACCCGGTGTGCTGGCGCCGCAGGCAGAGGATTAGCCTATTGAGCTGTGGCGCTGGCCCCATTCCCACTCTTAATTTTTTTTTTCATTTATTAAACTTTTATTTAAGAATATAAATTTCCAAAGTACAGCTTATGGGTTACAATGGCTTCCCCCCTCCCATAACTTCCCTCCCGCCTGCAACCCTCCCCTTTCCCGCTCCCTCTCCCCTTCCATTCACATCAAGATTCATTTTCAATTCTCTTTATATACAGAAGATCAGTTTAGTATATATTAGGTAAAGATTTCAACAGTTTGCCCCATATAGCAACACAAAGTGAAAAAACTACCGTTGGAGTACTAGTTATAGCATTAAATAACAGTGTACAGCACATTAAAGACAGAGATCCTACATAATATATTTTTTTAATTAATTAATTTTCTATGCCATTTCCAATTTAACACCAGTTTGTTTTTTTTCATTTCCAATTATCTTTATATACAGAAGATCAATTCAGTATATAATTAGTAAAGACCTCATCAGTTTGTACCCACACAGAAACACAAAGTATAAAAATACTGTTTCAGTACTAGTTATAGCATCACTTCACATTAGACAATACATTAAGGACAGATCCCACATGGGGTGTAAGTACACAGTGACTCCTGTTGCTGACTTAACAATTTGACACTCCTGTTCATGGCGTCAGTAATCTCCCTAGGCTCTAGTCATGAGTTGTCAGGGCTATGGAAGCCTTTAGAGTTTGCCGACTTTGATCTTATTCCGATAGGGTTATAGTCAAAGTGGAAGTTCTCTCCTCCCTTCAGAGAAAGGTACCTCCTACTTTGATGGCCCCGTTCTTTCCACTGGGATCTCACTCACAGAGATCTTTCATTTAGGTCTTTTTTTTTTTTCCATGATATCTTGGCTTTCCATGCCTACAATACTCTCAAGGGCTCTTCAGCCAGATCTGAATGCCTTAAGGGCTGATTCTGAGGCCAGAGTGCTGTTTAGGACATCTGCCATTCTATGAGTCTGCTGTGTATCCCGCTTCCCATGTTGGATCCTTCTCTCCCTTTTTGATTCTATCAGTTAGTATTAGCAGACACTTGTCTTGTTTTTGTGATCCCTTTGACTCTTAGACCTATCAGAGCCATCAATTGTGAGCTGAAATTGATCACTTGGACTAGTGAGATGGCATTGGTACATGCCACCTTGATGGGATTGTATTGGAATCCCCTGGCACATTTCTAACTCCACCATTTGTGGCAAGTCTGATTGTGCATGTCCCAAATTGTACATCTCCTCCCTCTCTTTTTCCACTCTTAAATTTAACACGGATCACTTTTCAGTTAAAATTTAAACACCTAAGAATAATTGTGTGTTAATTACAGAGTTCAACCACTAGTACTAGAACAACAACAACAACAAATACTAAAAAGGATAAAGTATTACATTGTACATCTAGAGTCAGGACAAGAGCTGATCAGGTCATTGTTTCTTATAGTGTCCATTTCACTTAACAGGTTTCCCCTTTTGTGCTCAGTTGTCACCGATCAGGGAAAACAAATGATATTTTTATAGATATCTAGTTTCAGTTTGCTTAATGATTGTAAGGTTAAACCTACACTAAGTAAAAGAGTTCAACAAATAGCATGAAAAAAAGCACTACTCATGAACAGAAGAGACAAGGGCTGTAAACAATCATTGAATCTCAAAATGTCATTCACTTCAATACAATGCATTTTAGGTACTCTATTAGTTACCCCTGATCAGGGAAGACATGTGATATCTGTCTTTTTTTCACCAAGTATAATGGATTCCAGTTGCGTTCATTTTGTTGCAAACAACAGGATTTCATTCTTTTTTTTTTAAGCACTTTGTAGTACTCTATGGTGCACATAACTAATAATTTCTTTATCCAGTCTTCAGTTAGACATTTGGTTTGATTCCATATCTTAGCTATTGTGAGTTGAATTGCAATAAACGTGGGGGTACAGATAATACTTTTGTATGCTGATTTCATTTCTCTTGGGTATATTTTCAGGAGTGGGATGGCTGGTTCATATGGCAGATCTATATTCAGATTTCTAAGGTATCTCTATATTATCTTCCACAGTGGCTGCACCAGTTTACATTCTCACAAACAGTGGATTGAGGTACCTTTTTCCCAACATCCAAGCCAACATTTGTTGTTTGTCGATTTTTGTATGAAAGCCATTCTAACAGGGGTGAGGTGAAACCTCACTGTGGTTTTGATTTCCATTTCCCTGACAGCTAGATCCTGAGCATTTTTTTCATTTGTCTGTTGGCCATTTGGATTTCCTCTTTTGAAATATGCCTGTTTAAGTCCTTTGTCCATTTATTAATTGGATTGTCTGTTTTTTTGTTGACTTTCTTGAACTCTTTATATATTCTGGTTATTCTTTATCAGTTGCACAGTTTGCAAATAATTTCTCCCATTTTGTCCATTGTCTCTTCACTTTGCTGAGTGTTTCTTTTGTCATGCATAAGTTTCTCAATTTGATGTAATCCCATTGGTTAATTTTGGGTTTGATTGCCTGTGCCTCTAGGGCCTTTTTCAAGAACTCTTTACATGTGCCAGTGTCTTGCATGGTTTCCCCAATGTTCTCTAACAATTTGATGGTATCAGGTTTTAGATTTATGGCTTTAATCTTTTTTGAGTAGATTTTTGTGTAAGGTGTAAGGTAGGGGTCTTGCTTCATACTTAACGCATGTGATGATCCAGTTTTCCCAGCACTATTTTTTGAAGAGACTGTCCTTGCTCCAGGGATTGATTATAGCTCCTTTGACAAAAATTAGTTGGTTGTAGATGTGTGAATTGATTTCTGGAGTTTCTGTTCTGTCCCACTGATCTATTAATCTGTTTCGTGCCAGTACCAGCCTGTTTTGATTGTAACTTCCTTGTAGTATACCTTGCAATCTGGTATTGTGATGCCACCGGCTTTGTTTTCATTGTATAAGAATGCTATAGCTATTCAGGGTCTCCTGTGTTTCCATATGATTTTCATCATATTTTTTCTACATCTGATTTTTTTTTGTAGCTATTGTGAATGGGATTGATTTTAGAAGTTCTTTCTTGGCCATGGTGTTGTCTGTGTATACAAAGGGGGTTGATTTTTGTGTGCTGACTTTATATCCTGCCACTTTACCAAGCTCTTTTATGAGTTCCAATAACCTCTTAGTGGAGTCTTGTGAATCCTCTGTATGTAGAATCACGTCATCTGCAAATTGGAATACTTTGACTTCCTCCTTCCCAATTTGTATCCCTTTGATTTCTTTTTCTTGCCTAATGGCTCTAGCTAAAACTTTCAGGAAAATAATGAATAGCAATGGTGAGAGTGGGCATTTTTGTCCGTTTCCAGATCTTAGGGGGAATGCTTCCAAATTTTCCTCATTCAGTAGGATGCTGGCCATGGGTCTGCCATAAATTGCCTTGATTGTATTGAGGAATGTTCCTTCTATACCCAATTGCTTAAGGTTTTCATCATGAAAGGATCTAGTATTTACCAAATGCTTTTATTTTTGCATCTATTGAGATAATCATATGATTTTTGTTCTTTAGTTTGATAATGTGATGTCTCACATTGATTGATTTGTGAATGTTGAGCCATCTCTGCATACCAGGGATAAATCCCACTTGGTCTGGAGAATTATCTTTCTGATGTGTTGTTGGATCCAATTGGCCAGAATTTTTGCATCTATGTTCATCTGGAAAATTGGTCTGCCATTCTCTTTCTCTGCTGTATCTTTTTCTGGTTTAGGAATTAAGGTGATACTGGCTTTGTAATGGAGTTTGGGGAGACGTTCTCCCTTTTAATTGTTTTGAATAGCTTAAGAAGCATAGGAGTTAATTCTTCAAATGTCTGATAGAATTCAGCAGTGAAGCCATCTAGTCCTGGGTTTTTCTTTATTGGAGTGTTTTTATTATTCAATTTCCATCTTGGTTATTGGTTGGTTTAGGTTTTCTGTATCTTCATGGCTCAATTTAGCTATGTTGTATATGCCCAGGAATCTATACATTTTTTTCTAGGTTTCCTGATTCATTGCCATACACTTCTTTGTAGTAATTTTTGATGAATCTTTTTATTTTTATGGTATCTGTTGTTACCTTTCCTTTTTCATCTCTCAGATCTAATTTTATTGTTTTGGGTCTTCTCCCTCTTTTTTTTCTTTTTTCTTTTTTTTGTTTAGTTGGGTCATTTTTGGCTCTGTTCAGTGCTCCAGTGTAAGGGGAGTATCCATGATGACACCCAAGTTTGTTGTGGTAAATCTTTTTTGTTTTTTTTTTTTTTTTGCTTGTCTTTTTGTCAGAGGAGAATTTTATTCAGCTCTGTTGGTGTTGTTTCATGCTCAACTCTTCTCCTCCAAGGAGACCAGTGCCTTGGTGCTAGCCCCAATGATAATCATCTGTACTGCCACAGGATTTGCATAAGCATTTTTACAGTACTTGATGTTATCCTGGATCCTACAGCAATGGCCCTCACCAGGGAATCAGGGAGCCCTAAGTCTATGGAGCTGCCCCTAGTGACTGCCAAAAGACCCAGTCTCTCCCTGCACCCTTCCTTGCAGCAACAGTGTTTTCACAGTCCCACCACCCAGTGCTCCCACGGTCATGAAAACCCAGGCCCCTATTAATTCTCCCAGCCAGACTCAGGTAGACAGACTCTTGGCTGGTTACTGGACACATGGACACAAGCTGGCACAGCTGTTACATTTGTCCAAAATGTTGCCTGCCCCCTCTCGGCAAGTTACAGGACGCCACTGCCAGGTGGTGTTGGGTAGAGAAATGTGTCCCCCTTTCTTCCCTCTAGGTTGGCAGATACACTGTCCCTCAGAGGGCTCCAGGCCAGACTCACACCAGGCTCTTCCTACAGCTTTATCGCCAGTGGCTTGGGCTGCTGCAGTCTGGTCTCTCCTCACTCCAAAGCCTGTGCTGAGGCTCTCGGCTGCTGGGCTCCTGAGTTGTGTGGGTCTACACACAGTCCATGTAAATCCACAGTGTCCCTCTAATTTGCATGGAGTTTCCTCTGCAGATTTCTCTATAACTCTTCCCTGAGATGCACTCTCAACTTTCTTTAAACTGTCTTCCCCTAGACTACAACAGTGAGCTCTCTCCCTATTCTGCCATTTTGGAACCATGTCAATTAAAATATATATATATATGTGTGTGTGTGTGTGTGTGTGTATGTGTGTATATATTTGACAGGCAGAGTAGATAGTGAGAGAGAGAGACAGAGAGAAAGGTCTTCCTTTTTGCCATTGGTTCACCCTCCAATGGCCGCTGCAGCTAGCGCATCCTGCTGATCCGAAGCCAGGAGCCAGGTGCTTCTCCTGGTCTCCCATGCGGGTGCAGGGCCCAAGGACTTGGGCCATCCTCCACTGCCTTCCCAGGCCATAGCAGAGAGCTGGCCTGGAAGAGGGGCAACCGGGATAGAATCCGGCACACCAAC
Organism: Lepus europaeus; assembly: GCF_033115175.1. Lineage (NCBI taxonomy): Eukaryota > Metazoa > Chordata > Mammalia > Lagomorpha > Leporidae > Lepus > Lepus europaeus. The sequence continues at coordinate 67,548,254 of NC_084838.1, read as the reverse complement.
CGGGACTAGAACCCAGTGTGCCAGCGCCACAAGGCAGAGGATTAGCCTGTTAAGCCACAGCGCTGGCAATTAAAATATTTTTTAAAGTTATTAATTAAATATGCTTCCTTCAGAAGTTGACAACACCAAAAGGAAGACTACTCATGTGCTTTCCTTCTTCTACCAATAGTATCTAAAGCAGCACACCTGATTAAATAATTTTTATTTGTAAGCAACAGAAACCATAAGAAGAACCCCAAGTGAAAAGAGATTTATTCCAACAATTTCCAATGGAGCCTAAGTGTAGAAAGCATGGTTAGGCCTTGGGAGAACATCAATGCCTCTGAATCTCTGCTGCTTCTTTTCAAACTGTGTGACTTTCTAATGCATGTCCTTCCCAGCATATCTGCTTTATCTCTCCCTGAATCCCTGGGTTTTCTCCTTTTCCTATGATTTCCAAGGCTCCATCAGAGTCAACTGAATGTGGCCTGTTAGGATCCATGATCTTTTAGCTCATGTTTTTGTGTCTTATCCTTTCTGTTCCAATTCTCAATTCCCTCAGGAAAGGATATCATTTGTTAAGTTCATTAGCTGTGAAGTGGTTTGGGGTCATTCAGTTCTCAGTACTTCCCAGTTTGATATGTAGATAGATTAGGAAAAGTGAGAAGTGAATGGTGGTCACTTGCAGAACCATATTATTCCGTTATATTTTCTTTAATAAATCATAGCCTGTCTACTGCTGTAAGGCCCAGTATCAAGACCCTCCTCCATTGAGCATCTTCAAACATATCCATGTATTCAGCTTTATTTCTCTTCATGCACAGTGATAGGACTTGCTTTACGGACCTCCCCAGGGGTTTACTTTAATATAGTAGCTCCTTCACTGTGCTGTATTAAAACCCAGTCTTTGACACAAAGCAGACTAGCCCTGCACATGCAGCTAAAGAATAGTTTCAATGATGATGATGGTAACAGTGATGCAGGTGGCATATCAGCCAAGACCAGTACTCAGAAAGGTAGCTGTGCAACCACACCCTACTCAAAGTGCATTTTAAACTACTGATGGGTGAGCATTTCAGAAATGATGACTCACTATAGCAAAATTAAATGTTCCTGAGGCCACATTCATTACTATATATTCCCCATCCATAGATTCCAATTGATTATTTTGCCTTCCTAGGCTGCTCTTCCATATGTGTGTGTATGTAAATATTCTTAATGTCAGTGACTGCTGAGACTGTGTGGGCTGCATGCTGAGAAGGAGTTGGAAGAGAGGAGCTTAGCACTGTGCCACCAGGGGGATTCTGCTGAAGTCTGAGGCTACTGTATGTTATATTGGAATCAAACCTTCTATTTCTGAAAATCACAGTGCCTCTGATCTCAGCACTATCAGATAAGCTGCCAGAAGTTAACATCTTAGATATTCATTTAACAGGAAACAGGGGCATTGATAGAACTGTCTTGCTTTGAAAATTCCTACAAGAAGGCAGAGCTGAACACACGAATGACAGAACTGTGGTAGAAGCACCAGAGAGACAGAAGCTAAAAGTATGGTAGAAACAAAGGATGTGGAGATCTTTGAAATATGTTTCCTTTTAAGAGCGTTGAACAAACACATGGCAAGAACTGCACCCACCCCCTCCCCTAATTATTTTCTAGCTTCTGTGTTCATGCACAAGCCCTATATGAGAAGCAAAGCATATTCAGCATGAGCAAAGGGAAGAGAATGGTAATAAGAAAACACAGACATGTTCCTGGGACACAAAGAGGAATCATGTGAAGGCTTGCCCTCCAGAAGCTGTGACAATACTCATTATGACAGTATTCCATCCCTAATTCTCAACTTTGTGGCTTACCCCTTTACTGCCACTGCCATCATTCCAGATCTGATCCCATCATATCATAAATGAATCAATGAAAAAGCTTCAGGGATCATTTTTCCTTCCTTCACATGGCACACTACTCTAATATTATCCCTTCCCAGTAGTGAATCCATCACATTGTGGCTCACTTGAAGAAACTTCCCTATTACCTATTGGATACAATCTGAATTTAAAGGCTTTGTGTTCAAGACTGTCCTTATTAAAGCACCTTCCAACATATCCACATATCCAGCCTCACGGGTCATTCAAACTCAGAGTGGTTCTGCTGTTTCATGATAGGGCCTTTGTAAAGTAAGTTTTACTATTTATTTGAGGCGGGGGGGAGATATTCATTGATTCTTTCTGCTGGTTCACTCCCCAAATATTCACAGCAGCCAGGACTGGGCTAGGTCAAAGTCAGGAGCCAGGAACTCCACCCAGTTCTCCCAGGCTGGTGGCAGGAACCCAAACACTTGAAGCATCGCATGTTGCCTCCTAAGGTACACATTAGCGAGAAACTGTACAGGAAGCAGAGTGGGGACTTGAACCCAGGCACTCTGATATGGGCATCCAAATTAGTGTCATAACTGCAATGCCACAACGCTTACCCCCTAATGGGGCATTTTTACTGACTTAGCTGAAGAGTGCCATTATTATTAAAACCAAGGCATGAGAAGCCATGTTTTAAAAGACTGAAGGATGTTTCTCCAGTATTTCTTTGAATCTCCTTGTTACTATACCCTTGACATGTAAAATTTATTTTTATATTACGAAGATAATGAATGGCAGGATATTTACTTTTTGGAAAGTGGTCAATTATGATATGACCTAAAGGTGTTGATTATTGTAGGGGCCAATACTATGACAAAAATACATAATTTCTGTTTCTGTGTTCCCTTTTTTATAACTTCTGTGCCTTTTTATATAATATTTTATTTGCTTATAAATATTCTTGCATTTTTTTCCTATTTATTCTACCAGTTGGCAATCATAGGGCTAATATGTATTTGTAACCTGGGCTTAGTTAGGCCACATCAGCCCAGAATTTGAAATTAGAGCACACTGACAATAATCATGGATGTTTCACTGTGTCTCACATCACCAGTTCACATAGGGTTCCCTTCCCAATCCCTGGAGATCCCCTTCTCCAAAAAAGAGAGTCTCTTAGCCCATTTGAGCTCTTATAACACATTCTACAGACTGGATGGCTTATGAACATCAGATTTATTTCTGAACTCTTCTTATGGAGGCTGGAAAGCCCAATATTCCAGCAAATGTTGTGTCTGGTGAATGCCCTTTTCCTCTCACCATGTCTTCATATGGTAGAAGGAGCTAATTTATCTCTTTAGGGTCTCTTTCATAAAGTCTCTAATCCCACTGATGAACGTTCTACCCTCTGACCTAGTCATCGTCCAGACTCTTAGCTCCTAGTACTATCATATTGTGATTTGATTTCAACATATAAATTTGAGGGTAGGGGTAGAGGACACTCACTCAAGCCATAGCTGCCTTCTTTAGTGTGCTCAAAATAAATTCTGTCCATAGTAATCCCAAATTATTTGTTCTGGATGCTTGTGCTAAATGTTATTATATTACTCAGGCACAACTGTCCTGACCCCTAAAATCTTAGGCTCCTGCCATACATGAATGACTCAACTGGAAACTTTCCTGTACCCTCCAGTCTCTCTTGCTACTTCTGATGGACATTGTCCTCCTCTGGATTCTATCCTTGCCACTGCTCTTGCACTACAGATCTGAAGGTACCAGAGCCACAAGTTGGAGAAAAATACCACAATCTCTGTTTTATATCCTCTTAGAAAAATAATAAAACAATGTGGCTTTTGTTCCAAAGAGTTTCTTGCTGAATACTCCAAACTGCTTTAGGACTCATACATGAAATCTGGAAGGTGGAGTAAATTTGCATGAATTATCATGCCACAAAACTTGACAAGGCCTATTTGTCTGGATTCCCTTTTCCTTTAGGGTATGTACTTTCCAAGGAAGTTCTCAAGTTCCCCCTTATGGTGGTGGTCTGTGATACTAATTACCCCATCTCTGCTAGACAGATTACAGTGCTATTTAGGGCACACTATACACTAAGACTTGGACAAGTCAAACAATTTGAGACAAACTTTGCTTCCTTTTACAGTAATAATTCTTAGCAAACTTTGAATAAATGGGACATTGTCAATCTGATTTATGGCATATATGAAAAACTACAGTTAACCTTATACTTAATGGTGAAAGGCACAGTGATTCTATGAAAGATCAGGAACATCACTTTAATTTGACACAGTATTGGTGGGTCTAGCCAGTTCAATGAAGGAAGTTGATAAATAAAAAGCATACAATTTGGGAAGGAAAAAATAAAAAATGTTCTTGTTTGCAGATGGCACAATTATGCGAATAGAAAACTATGTAAAATTCACACAAAAAGCTCCTAGAATCAAAATTAACTTAAGAGTGTGTGGGTATTGTGGCATAGATGGTTAAGTCACCTCTCGGTATGACCACGTCCCTTATTGGAGTGCCAGTTGGAATCTCAGCTCCTCTGTCTATCCAGTTTTCTGCTATTGCATCTAGAAAGGCAGCAGATTATAGCACACACACTTGGGTCCCTGTCACCAATATCAGAGGCCTGAATGGAGTTCTGGGCTCTTGGCTTTAGCCTGGCTAAATGCCAGGTATTTGGGGAAAGAACAAGCAACAGAAGATATCCCTTTTTCTCTCCGTCTTTTTCTCTCTACCTTTCAAATAAATAAGTAAACAAAGAAATAAATTTTTAAAAAATTAACAGCAATTTTGCAGTATCCAAAATTTAAATCTTTCAAATGTAAAATTTACCCAAAGGAAATTAAATTGGCAAATAAAAGAAGTGTCTGCACCTCAATGTTTATTGCAGCTCAATTCACAATAGCTAAGATATAGAATCAACCTAAATGCCCATCAACAGAAGACTGGATAAAAAAAATTATGGGATATTTACTCTATAGAATACTGTACAGCAGTAAAAAAATGAAATCTGGTCATTTGCAACAGGATGGAGGAATCTGGAAAACATCATGCTGAGTGAAATAAGCCAGTTGTAAAGGGACAAATATCATATGTTCTCCCTGATCGGTGACAACTAACTGAGCACCTAGAGCACCTAAAAGGAAACCTGTTGAAGTGAAATGGACACTATGAGAAACAATGACTTGATCAGCCCTTGTCCTGACTGTCGAGGAACAACTTACTATTTTATTCCTTTTAGTATTTTTTTATTCTACTAATACCATTGGTTGAACTCTTTAATTAACACACAATTATTCTTAGGTGTTTAAATTTAACTGAAAAGTGATCCCTGTTAAATATAAGAGTGGGAATAAGAGAGGGAGGAGATGTACAGTTCAGCACATGCTCACTCAGACTTACCCCTAATGGTAGAGTTAGAAACATGCCAGGGAATTCCAATTCAATCCCATCAAGGTGGCATGTACCAATGCCATCTCACTAGTCAAAGTGATCATATTCAGTTCATAATTGATCCTCATGATAGGATTAAGTGTCAAAGAGATCACATAAACAAGACTAGTGTCTGCTAATACTAAATGATAGAATTGAAAGGAGAGAAAGATCCAACATGGGAAGTAGGATAACACAGCAGATTCATAGAATGGCAAATGTCCTGAACAGCACTGTGGCCTCAGAATCAGACCTTAATGCATTCAGATCTGGCTAAAAAGCCCATGAGTGTTCTCAGTCATAGAAAGCCAAGACACTGTGGCAAAGAAAAAAAAATGACCTAAATGAAAGATCTCTGTGAGTGAGATCCCAGCGGAAAGAACAGGCCATCAAAGAAGGAGGTACCTTTCTCTGAAGGGAGGAGAGAACTTCCACTTTGACTATGGCCTTGTCTAAATAAGATCAGAGTTGGCGAACTCAAGAGGCTTCCATAGCCTTGGCAGCTCATGACACAAGCCTCGGGTGATTACTGATGTCGTAAATAAGAGTGTCAATTGTTAAATCAACAACAGGAGTCACTGTGCACCTGCTCCCCATGTAGAAGCTCTGTCCTTAAAGTGTTGTACTATGTGAATTAACAGTATAACTAGTACTCAAACAATACTTTATACTTTGTGTTTCTGTGTGGGTGCAAACTGTTGAAATCTTTACTTAGTATATACTAAATCTATCTTCTGTATGTAAAGAGAATTTAAAATGAATCTTGATGAAGAATAGGGTGGGAGAGGGAGTGGGAGATGAGATGGTTGCAGCTGAGAGGGAGGTTATGGGGAGAAAAGCTGCTACAATGCAAAAGTTGTACTTTGGAAATTTATATTTATTAAATAAAAGTTTAAAAATGAAAATAAAATAAAATCTAAATTCACAATAAAAAAGAAATACTTAGATAAAAGATTATTTTTTTAACTATTTATGTAAAACCTGAATACTGAAAACTATAAAACATTGCAAAGGAACATTTAAGATGGCCTTAAAAATGGAGATATGGTCATACATACCATATTCATGGATTGAAAGACTTAATATTTTAAGGTAGCAAGCCTCCTAAAATTTACCTAGACCAAATGCAGTACCATGAAGATTTTTTTTTTTTGGACAGGCAGAATTAGACAGTGAGAGATAGAGATAGAGAGAAAGGTCTTCCTTCCGTTGGTTTACTCCCCAAATGGCCACTATGGCCGGTGTGCAGTGCCGATCCGAAGTCAGTAGCCAGGTGCTTCTTCCTGGTCTCCCATGTGGGTGCAGGACCCAAGCACTTGGGCCATCCTCCACTGCCTTCCCGGGCACAGCAGAGAGCTGGACTGGAAGAGGAGCAACCAGACAGAATCCCGCGCCCCAGCCAGGACTAGAACCCCGGGGTGCCGGCGCCTCAGGCAGAGGATTAGCCTAGTGAGCCGTGGCGCTGGCCAGTACCAAATTGAAGAACTTATAGTAACAGACCTTAAAATTTACTATAAAGCTAAGGAATCAAAAAACTGTGGTATTGGTGTAAGAATTGAGGTACAGATAAACTAAATAGTACAAAGTATAAAATAGATGGATAGTTATGTAGCCAATTGGTTTACAACAAACTTGCCAATGTACTTTAGACATAAGTAATTATAGATATTAAGTAGGGTAGGTTAGGTACAGTAACAAATGAAATGCCAATTTCAGTGGCTTAAACAACAATTAAACATACAAGGAGGGGCCAGCATCATGGCTCACTTGGTTAATCCTCTTCCCGCAGAGCCGGCATCCCATATGGGCACCAGGTTCTAGTTCCGATTGCTCCTTTTCCAGTTCAGCTCTCTTCTGTGGCCCGGGAAGGCAGTGGAGGATGGCCCAAGTGCTTGCACCCTGAACCCGCATGGGAGACCAGGAAGAAGCACCTGTCTCCTGGCTTTGGATGGGCGTAGCGCCGGCCATAGTGGCCATTTAGGTCGTGAACCAACAGAAGGAGGACCTTTCTCTCTGTCTCTCTCTCTCCCTAACTCTATCCGTCAAATAAATAATAAAAAAAAAAATACAAGGAAGTCTTCAAAATGCTTCTGCAACATGCATATTATATAAAAAAAAAACTATACATGGATTTCAAAGTTTTTTTTTGCAGAAAATTAGCTTATATCTTAATTCCATTTTTCTCAAGAATTCTTTGAAATATCCTTGTATTTCTTGTCCAGGAGAGGTACATTTGTACATTAATTCCTCTTGTGGAGAAATTCAGAAACCCAGGCCAACACTCACTGTAACATTTGCAACATATGCTTTCCAATAACCCTCTGAACATTCCTGTGGATGTCATAGGCAAGGAGAAGGACACTCTATGTGATGAGCCAGGTTATGATTTTCATAGGCCAGATCTATACTTCAGTTATAGGATCGCACCTGCTCCAGTGGGGTCTAGAATAAGTATGTTAGCTGTATACCCAGGAAGAATAAACATATTTTGGTGACAAGTATTGATCCCAATATGGAAGGGCATGAAATATAAATCAATGGATAGATACAGATGGAAGAAAGATATAGGTGATAAATGAATAGAAAGTACATCAATAAACTGAACATGTACCAGTATGATTATAGAGATACTACTATCAGGGGAGATGCATACAAATGTTCTGAAGATAAGAATGATGGGATACAGTATTAGCTAATGCATGTGTATCAGATGCTTTTTATTGCATTTTTAGATCCTAACTCTAGAGAGGCACACCGCCTAAAACAAACACAAATAGCACAACTGATTGTGAAGATGTGATCATGGTGCCTTTGTAAGAATGGTTGGGCTACAAGTTATGTAGCTTTCAAATACATAAGAGGACTTCAAAACATTTTTGGAAAAATGGAATTAAAACTAAGTTGATTTTCTACAGGTTTTGAAGCCCATGTGTAATTTTTCATAATATGCTTTTTGCATGAATTTTTTGATGATTCCTCAAATAACTGACTCCTGAAGAGAAACTGTTTTGGGAGGGCTTTTGTTATCATTTTTCTACTTGTATGAATGCATAAGTGTTGTTTCAAGTAGGAGCATTTACTTCTTGTGAATGAATGCATCAGTCTTTGCTATTTGTGCTCTTGGTTTCTCCAGATTAGCAAAATGGGAAATTGCTTCCTCTGTATGAGGAGAACACGGTTTCTGTCTTACTTCTATTATTTGTTAGATAAACAAGAAGAAAGCTAAACTCCAAAATACTTTGAAAAGAAATACAAAGATAAGATAAATTCTGGAAACCTGGTAATAATTAACGATGTCATGTATTTTCTGAGTGTGTGTGTGTGTGTAGTGTGTGTATCAGATGGCCAAGTGAGAAAGACCAGAGAAACTTCAGGTTATGTCAAGGGATAAATGAGATCATCAATTCTTGTTTTTACAAGATGCTATCAGCAATTTTTAAATGAAAAATTGAAAGAAAGAAACCACAGATCATATTCTAATGCCTGATTGCTACTCAAATCTCAGGTGTAATGCTTAAGAAATCTTGGAGAAATTACAAAAATCTAAGGAAGTCTTGCTACAGTTTGATAAATGACATAGTTGAGAAAAGCAATCTCTTTCCTAAAATCTTCAGAGCCATGTATGTAAAGAAGGTAATACGGGAGTATGCTATG